>NW_027555625.1:72464058-72836558 GCF_003287225.1 Phascolarctos cinereus
TTGTTTGAATGTTTTCTTCTTGTTATAGCCCTCCTTGTTAGTATAGCTTCTGTTTAATAAATGCTATTTGATTGACAAAGTGGCTCCATCAAGATACTCAAATGCAAACAGAGTTTCAGACCTGAATAGGATGGCATTGGTTATCTAGTTTAAACCACACCAAAAACAAACACTTCTATAATATGCTTTTGTTCAAGAATCTGTCATTAAAGAGTTCCAATGAGGGAGAACACACTATCTTCCCAGGCAGTCTATGTCATTATTAGATATCTCTAATTATTAGGTAATATTTCTTTATTTTAACATTATGTTTTTTTTTTTCCTGAGACTTCCAACTATTGCTTAGTTCTAACTTTTGGGGCCAAAGAGGAAAAAAATGCAGGCTCCCTTTCATATGACAGTGATTCAGATTGTTGAAGACAATCTTTTTGAGTCTTTCCTTCTCTAGGATAGAGCTGGCAAGTACATTCAATTTATTCTTATGTAAAAGCAAAGACTCAAGGCCATTTACCATTTTGTTTATCCTTCTCTGGACACTCTTCAACTTATCCATGCTCTGCTGAAAATTTGTGCCCCCAAAGTAGGAACAATATTTGAGATGTTGTCTGATAAGGGCACAGTACAGAAGAATTATCACCTTATTTTTGCTTCTTATAATGCAGCCCAAGATAGTAACAGTTTTTTTTTTTTTGACTGGTATATCACATTGTTGACTCATATGGGGCTCATAGACCATCAAATCCCCAAGATCTTTTAGACCCTGTTATATAACCAAACTATTTCTGTGTTATAGTTGTTGATGTTTTTAATTCAAATACAAGATTTTCTTACAGTGGATGGAATGCTTGACTTAGAGATAGATGACCTGACCTTGAGTGCCAGCTCTGGTCCTAGCTATCTCTGAGACCATGGAAATTCATGCATTCTCTCTGTGTCTCATTTACTTTATCTGGAAATCTGCAGGCTGAAAGAGTTGGTTTCTAATATCCCTTCCAGCTCTATGCCAATGTGCCCGTTACCTATTATGCTTCATCTTACTCAATGCAGCACAATGTTCTATGGTGCCTTTATCTTATTAGAACCTGATTCTTTTATCCATTGTGTAAACTAATTCTTTCAGTTGGAATGGACTTATTCTTTCAGCATGGTATAGGAAGAAGCAATCAACTGAGAGGGAAAATTTATGTTCCATATTTGGCTTTTACATTAACCTACTTTGGCAACTTGACCAAGAACTTTATTTTCTGGATGAAGACCAGGAAAGTGCAGTTATGCCAGAACTAATTATCTAGACCATCTTCTACAATTTTTGTTCTGATATATCTTTTCGAAAAACATGCATAACTCTTAGAATTTACAACTTGATGTTTGTCAATTCTTATTTATTGTTTGGTATTGTTACTTACTACATACCTAGCATCTAGACTCTAAGATCTCTCAGGATAGATAAAGAATGACTCATAAACCAGGCCTATGATTTCATGAGTATAATGGGCTCCCAGGGAGGAACTTCCTCTTCCGGTTCAGGTCAGCACCTTCTAAACAAGGGTAAAACCTTTGTGAGTTGTTAAGGGGGCCAAGAGGTTAGGTAAATTGCTTAGAGTTATTTTGCCAGCAAGAGCAGGAGATAGTACTTTAAATGATTTTTCTTGGCTCTGACCCAGATCTATCCACTGTTTAAATCTGCTTTTCATAGTCTTCCCCCATATTCTCCTTTTAGTGTTAATATCACTCAGCACCACATCTTACATGGTCTCATTCCTGAGCACTACTATTCTGGAAAGACATTAATAAATGGAGAATGACTAGAGGACAGCCAGTGTGGTTGAAGGACATTGATTTCAAGACTTATGAGGAATCGTTGAAGAAACCCTGGTGACTTTTAAATAGAGAAGAGATGGTATGATGGATGAAATGTATGTCTGAACCTTTCACCCACTGCTCTTCGCAATGAGGTCAAGAAGCATGAGTCCATATGACTGGCCTACATACACTTAAAGATATTAATTACATTTACCCTATTTTCTCCTCCAACATGCCCATTTCCTTCAGCTGTTGGTTTTATGGCATGCATTATAATATCCTCACCAACCTAGAGAATTTGGTTATGATCTGGTTTTTAGTATGTCTTGCAAAACTGAACATAATCATCAAATGTGGAATGATAAAGGCACAGTAGACTATAACTGCTTTTTTATACATTTTCTATAATGCTGAGATAAATGTAACTGACCATTACGTAGATTTTTTTTAGCAATTACATTCAATTGATTTTTGGGCCCTTTCTGTATATGTAATGACTTAATCTCCTTCATGTCTATTTTAACCCTTCATACTTTTATCCAGCTTACAACTTACTGGGCATGAAAAGTGTCAGGTTTTTATTTTCCAATTTCAAGGTGTTTTAGAATAAATTTCCTGTTTTTACCAAATACGTTTAAAAGTGGACCTAAAAGTTAAAGGCTTCTGTTGTAGTTTCAGTGGGAAAAGTAATGAGGGCTTACATTTGTTTTAAATTTCCCACAATAAATTCCCCAAAGTCCCCCATTAAATGTGTCATATGTACATTTTATGATTGAGTGATCGGTCAATATCTATTTTTAAACAAACTGCATAATAGCTTTTTGAAGTTTCGGGAAACCTCTTTCAGTGAAGTAGAGACATTGAAAACTCACCCTCATGCTTATTCGGATGGAAAGAGATAGAAAGCAAATGCACCTGGGGAGGGTGATGAGGATTTGGAAAGACACCTGGAGATGTTCCAAATGTGCATTTTCTTAATAATTAGCACATCACACACCTAGTTAGCATCTCATAAATAACCATAGAGCATTTATTTAATGAATAATTTTACCTTGCACTGTCAGAGGTTAACACGAAAGCAAAATGGTTGCTTATTTTTAAAAAAAAGGGATTCAGTTGTTTCTTGGATTTCCTGTAGGTAGAAAAATAATTGACACTAGGAATGCATAATCCATCTAACCTCATTTTCAAAACATTTTTAGCTATTTTCTAAAAGATGTTATATATGAATATATATAAGGATACATGTATTCATAGATATCCATATATATTATCATATATAATGTTTTGACAGACATGACAGAGAAATGGGCATAAAAAGGTAGCAACATCTTCATATGTTTATGCTGTGACAAGTGTTCCTATGTATGCATATGTATGTAGAACTGCTGTCCTTTCTTTCTGACATTGAACTTTCTTTCAATATTTTCTGCAGCAACAGCTTTGGGGAAGCAACAGAAGGGATTGGATTTCACTAATTTTCTTCCTTATACACATTAATTCATTTAACAAATGTTAATTAAGTGCCTACTGGGAGCAAGACTGTATGCTAGATACTGGGTAAGAAAAGATCCATACCACACAAAATCTGGTGTCAAAGAATGTACACTTATAATAATTATAATGCAAAGGTAAGTCTGATAAGTAGAAATAAGATGTGGGGGAAAATTACAAAACTTGAGGAAGAAGATATCACTTTCACCTGAGGAAGTGGAGTGGGTATAAAAATCAAAGTTTTGATTCAAAGAAGAAATTTATGATACACCTTAAAGGAAAGGAGGGATTTCAATGGAGGAAAGTGAGTGGAGAGAAAAAAATTGTTCAATCCAGTTGTCTGAACAGAAGCTGAAAGATGGAGCAGTATAGGACAAATGGGTGTCATGGGAATCGTGTGCAGTAGTCCAGGTTCAGTGTAATACATAGCATATGAAAAGCAATAGAATAGAATAAGTTCATAAATGTTAATTGGAGCAAGATAGTGAAGGTTCTTAAATATGAGGTTAGAGAAAGGAAAGAGAATAACAGTCATCAAACATTTGGATCTAATTGATATTGATATGGAATGCTCACTGGAGTGGAGAAAGTTTTAAGACTTTGTAAGGACAACGACTTGTGCTTTCATGGCTATGTTTCTATAGAAAGTTCTTGACACTAAAGTCCTTGGCACTGACAAAGGATTCAACATGATAAATATGTCTTTTAATCAATGGAAATAACATAAAAGAATATAAATGATCAAATATTGTGCTTCCACTCCCTGAGGACCATGAGACCTTTCCATTTGGCTTATATCTGAAAACGTGTAAATGTGTTATCTTCTCCTATTAGAATATAGACTCCTTGAGAAGAGAGAATGTCTTGCTTTACTAACTGTATCACCAAAACTTACCAGAGTACTTTGTACATAATCACTGCTAAATAAGCATCTATTCTTTAATTCCTTCTTCCAGGTTCTGTGAATATATGATATAGGTCAAAGATATTGTGTAAATATGACACACTGCATAGGGCTTATGAGGCACCTATATGTTGCCTTGATCACAACATAGAAGTAATGATGTCATCCGGGGGTGCATAAGGTTTTTTTTTTTCCCTATTGGAATACCTCCTGAGAAGATCAGAGAACATAACAAGTACCAGAAACCATAGAACATAGTAGCAAAGTATATAACAAATCCAAGTCCTCAAACTATTGAGAGGAGTACCACTAATCTGATAGGATCCACTGAGAAAAGTGGCAAGCGGTGTGACTGGCAAGTGAAAAGATGATGTTTAGACATGCATGTTATTTGTCATGTAAAACAACATGTAAAAGAATAATTATTCAATCAGAGGACTTGGAATATAATATTATGGAGGTCAAAGGAGCCAGGATTACAACCAAAAATTACCTACCCAATGAAACTGAGTATAATCTTCCAGGGGGAAAATGGATATTTAATGAGATAGAGGACTTTCAAATATTCTTAATGAAAAGTCCAGAACTGAATAGAAAATTTGTCTTTCAAATACAAGACTCAAGAGAAGCATAAAAAGGGAAATAGGAAAGAGAAATCATAAGGGACTTAATAATTTTAAACTGTTTATATTCCTACATGGGAATATGATATTTGTAACTCAGAACTTTCTCATCATTATGGTATTTAGGAGTATATATAGACAGAGGTCACAGGTTTGTGTTGAATATGAAGAGATGATAGCTAAAAGTAAAATTAAGGAGTGAGAGAGGAATGTAAGGGGAGAAAGAGAAAGGGAGATGTAGAATGGAGTAAATTATCTCACATAGAAGAGGAAAGAAAAGGTTTTTACAGTGGAGGAGAAGAGGGAGGAGGTGAGGGACAGTTGTGAACCTTACTTTCATCAGAATTGTCTCAAAGGGGAAATAACATACACACTCAATTGGGTATCAAAATCGTTCTTACCCAGCAGGAAAGTAGGAGGGGAAGTGGATAAGAGAAGGGATCTCTGTGTGTGAGAGAAAGGTGGGCATATTGGGAGAGGAGTTAGTCAGAAGCAAAACACTTTTGAGGAGGGCCAGGATGAAAGGAGAGAAAGAATAGAATAAATGGAGGCAGAGGAATAGAATGGAGGGAAATACATTTAGCAATAATAACTTTGGGAAAAAATGAAGCAAATTTCTCTGACAAAGGCCCATTTCTCAAACATATAGAGAACTGAGTCAAATTTATAAAAATAAGAGTCATTCCCCAATTGATGAACAATCAAAAGATATCATCAGTTTTCAAAAGAAGTTATCAAAGCTTTCTATAGCCACATGGTAAAATGTTCTAACTCACTATTGACCAGAGAAAAGCAAATTAAAACAATTCTGGGGTACTACATCATACCTATTAGATTATCTAATAGGACAGAAAAAGTTAAATGACAAATGTTAGAAGGGATGTGGGAAAGATGAGACATTAATGCATTGTTGGTAGAGTTGTGAACTGATTCAAACATTCTGTAGAGCAATTTTGAACTATACCCAAAGGGCCATAAAACCATACCCTTTGACTCAACAAATACCACTATTAGGTTTAAATCCTTAAATAGATAAAAAGAAAAAGGTCCTAGTTGTACAAAAATACTTGTAGCATCTCTTTTCAAGAGGCAAAGAATTAGAAGTTAAAGGGAAGCCAATCAATTGGGGAATAACAGAACAAGTTGTGGCATGTGATTATGATGGAACACTATTGTACTGTGAGAAATGATGAGCAGGGTGCTCTCAGAAAAACCTGAAAAACTTTCATGGGCTGATATAAAGTGAAATGCACTTTGTACAAAATAATAGCAATACTGTAAGATGATCAGCTGTCAATGACTTAGCTATTCTCAGCAATACAATGATCTAAGACAACTCTGAAGGATTATGATAAAAAATGCTATGCATCCCTGGGGGGGGGGGGGAACTGGATGGTGTCTGAACAGATTGAAACATACTTTTTAAAATTTATTTTTCGCGAGGGTTTTTTTCTCTGTTTTCCTTCAAAAATGACTATCATGTATATGTTTTTCATGACTACACATGTAGTACCTATATTAAATCACTTGCCTTCTTAATAAGGGGGGCTTGGGGAGGGTGAAAGGAAGATAATTTGGAAATGAAATATTAAAAACAAATTTTAAAATAGTTTTCACATGTTGCTAAGGGAAAATAAAATATTAAATAAAAGCTAAAAAAAGAATAATTATCACTTAGGTGAAAATGGCCAAATCAGTTGTTTCTTATTTCTGTTGTCTGGGATCATTTCTTCTTTGTCGATGCTGTTACTGCTGCTGTTTCTTCTTCTTCTTCTTCTTCTTCTTCTTCTTCTTCTTCTTCTTCTTCTTCTTCTTCTTCTTCTTCTTGTTCTTCTTGTTCTTCTTCTTCTCTTCTTCTTCTTCTTCTTTCTTTTTTGGAAAATCTATCATCCACTTATAATTGGTTTTACAGTAATCTAACTTTGAGTTTCATCTTCTGCAACTTTGCTCTTTAAAACACATTGTTCCATTCCCTTATTCCACTTCCTGGGGGTGCAAAAATAGTCATGTATTATTCAAATTCCATTTCTTTTATATTTTAATGTCTTTCTCCTGATCACTTACAGACTTTGTTGTTTGTCATTTCAATTATTGTGCATTATTGGAATTACTTTGCAGCATATTAAAAATATTGCCAATTGTAGACAATATTCTTTTAATATCCCTGTCTATATGGTGCTAAGGTTTTTGGAATTATATTTTTCTGGAAGGCTTTTGAATCTTAAACTGTTTCTATGTATCTTTATTCAGGATAAGTATGTTTTTTTCTTGTATAAAAATTATGTGTTTCTTTTTTCTTCTTTCAGTTTATTCTTCCTTTTTGCATTTTACTCCCAATCAATCTCTCTCTTTCTGTCTCTGTCCTCTCTCTCTCTCTCTCTCTCTCTCTCTCCTCTCTCTCTCTTCTCTCTCTCTCTCTCTTTCTCTCTCTCATCTTTGAAGTGACACATTGATTCAAACAATTTTTACTCTGTTGTATATGTCATTAACTCTGCTTTTATCATGCTTCAAATCCACGTAGTGCTTTAATTTATCAAATGTTGATTCATTTTTCTTTATCTTCAGTATTCATTCAGAGATATTTGGACACATTTTTATGTTGTGGAAGCCATATTTCCTTTTTTTAAAAGAAAGGTAATATCTTATCCATTGACTAATCAGCCCCTGCTCATATATTACAACTAAATTTTCTTCCTCCTAAGATATATCATAATTTCAATCTTTCTTTTTTCTATATATTCTCTTGTTTCTTATTTTATAACTCCTTCCCCTTTGATGGTGGTTCCCTGGAGAATGAGATATCTAAGTTGTCTCAGCTTCCTTCCATGCTGCAAAATTCACTTGGTCTCAATCTTTACCCCAAGTGCCTTTTTTGGAGGGAAGGGGAAAAATTGTCCCCAGTTGCATGCCAGTCAATTTATTCAGTCTTGCTGGAATACCTTCCCACCACCAAACATGCATGCATGCACACACCCACACCCATACATTCACACATACATCCTTTGCTTGCTGTCTCAGTTCATTGTTCTTTAGTTGTCTGTATGAGTACTACTTCAGTGCACCATTCTGCCTTGCAAGAAAGAGCATGTTCTATTTCCTATACCACCACCCATGGAGATGTGTCAAAATGATTAAGGGTTAAAGTTGGATTATGTTTTTGTAGCCACAAAATGGTTTGAAGTATGCTGTCACAGAATGTATCAGCAACAGTGGAATTGCTGAATGGACCATATATTTCAAGCCTGTGGGTAATATAATGTGACCTATTAGGAGTATCAGGGCTGGTGGAAAAAAAAAAAAGAGGTCCTGAATCATCATGAGAGACATTAGGGATTAGTTTACTCTGCTTTTATCACATCAGTTTGCTGCTTCATCAGAGTTTTTATTGTCTTAGTCTCTGAAGGCAGATGCAAACTTTTTACCTTTTTTCCTTCTTATTTTAGAAAGTTTTGAAAGATTTTGAGGACCAGGAATAATGTCCAGTCTTCCATCTTATTGGATGTACATCAGTCATATCACTTAAAAAATAGTGGATAAGGAAAGAAATGGTCATGGTCATGGAAAAAAAATCATAAGCAAAATAAGGAAACAAGAGATCACAAGAGACAATATGAACAATTCTGATGACATAAAAAAATTAAAAAGTGATTGCATGAGCAGAGATAGAATATGAAAATAAAGTGTTAGGAAAAAATTGCATTAAAAATCTCAAAAATATATTTCATAACTATGAGAAATTCACACATATATTTATACATACATATATATACATACACATATACATGCACACACATACATATATATATATATATATACATATATATATATTTAAAAGTTATTCAGTTGTTAAATGGTCAAGATTTTTTTACATGTAAAATCAAGTGAAAACATTCAACAACTCTAAGACAAAATTTTCTCAATCAGTAATTTCATTACATGCAAATTGAAACAAATTTGAAGTTTCATTTCATGGTAATCAAATTGGCAGAGATGGCAAGATAAAAAATCATTGATAGAGGGGCTGTGGGAAAAGAGAAAAGATAATAAATTATTGGCAGAACTCTGAATTGGTCCAACCTTTGGGAAAACAATTTAGAATTATGTAAGAAAATTCACTAAAATATTGATGATTTTGATTTAATGATACCAATATTTTGGGATTCAGTGATCCCAAATTTCTCAGGGATTTTTCGAGAAGGATTTTTTTAAAGGATGAGGTTACACATATGTATGTATGTATTAATAACATTAAAGCCAAGTCCCCATCTTTTTGGCAATGGCTGAATAAAATGTGGTATATGAATATAATGATACATTATTGTGTGGTCAAAAATGACAAATATGAGATATATATGAACTAATACAGAGTGAAATAAGTAGAAATAAAATCACAATGCAACAATGTGAATGAAAACATAAGGAGGATCAATTATGATTAACTAAAAAACTAATAATCATCCTGAAGAAGGGATTAAAAATAACACACACCTCCTCTGAACAGGTACTCAAAACTATTGTAGCAAAATGTTTTATATATTGTTAGCTCTAATCACTGAACCACAGGTTTAATTTTTTTTTTTATGAGGGAACATTCATTTTTTAAGCTGCAAGTGAAAATATTTTCAGAAAATACTATGATGTGAAAATAGGATGCATCAACGAAACAATTTAAACCACACTCAATCATGTGGCAAAAAAATAAGAAACATTTATATATAGTACATTATATGCTTATAATTTGATTTATCAGTGACCTAAAAACATTGCAAGATGTGTATTTGCCCATATAAGATAAATATTTCCATTTGAGTTGTCTAAATTTATAGATTGATTTGTGAGAAGTTAAGGATAGATGTAATCTCAGTGCTAGCCCACTTCTCTCCAAAGCAGACAGCAATTCCTGTGTTGAAGTGCACAAAAGAAAGAATGAGGCTGGGCATCTTTTTTGTTGTTTTGTTTTTTCTTTAATTTCAGAGGTTACCAGAGTAGAATTGTATTTTTTTAGTTCCCCTTAAATATTGCTGGTCTAGATGAAAATAATCAAAATGTAAGTTATTTCACTACTTGATCCCTTTATGTCTAAGAGGGCAGAGTAACCTCAAAATTGTAGGTAGCAGCTTGGCTCCTTCCTACTAAATAATGTTTCCACAAAAGAATGTCAGAAATAGCAAAGTGAATAATTTTAATCAAACAATCAGCAAATCAAAATGGGATAAATTAATCATATTAGAATATCTCCAAGAATACAAAGTAATGAATTAGTTCTTTAGCTGGGAAGACTAAAGAATAAGAGTACCACTCAAAGAAAGATGACCCAATATTATTCTAGAGGAAAGTTCTTATTCCAAAATGTCTATACCCACAATCTAGAAATCAGAAACATGATGATCCTTTCTCATACATGTGTTTAACTTTAAACAATCTTTCCCTCCTGAAGAATATCGGGAACTAGAGGTTTCTCAAAGCAACTCTGGCACAAACTTCCCTGATTCATTCAGATTTCACTTCATCATCCTCTGTTCCAGGCCAATATTCTCTTCTTAAATTAGGAATCATATATTCTTTGCCTACTTAATAGCTTGCAAAATCCCTTAGTCTTGGATGGAAGCCTTAGATATAATGGTAAAAGTATTAGAAACATCATTTTACTGCTGAGGAAACCGATCCTCAGAGAGGCTGTGACTTGTCTAATATCACATAGATACTCCCTGCCAGAGAAAGCACTATAAAATCTAGATTTCCTCTTACTATGTTTTGCTGTCTCTACATATAGAGAAAAGCAAGTAATTAATAACTCATTTATTTGGTATTTTATTCATTCTCCAAAATGAACATTGCAACTCACAAACAGCTAGACGAAATTGAAATTCTGTGAAATTTTCGTCTGTGCCTTTCATTAATTGATCACAGGTGTGATCAAGAGACTACATCTCTTCCACTAGTTCTCTTGAAATCCAATGGATATAAAACAGGATGTGGGCTATCCATTTATATTCTTCCCATTTACTACTCAAAAGCCCTTCTCCCACACCTGCCTCAGCAATACATTTTTCTGATGGCATCTTTTCAAACATTTCTCCCATATATTTCATAATCTGAAATATGTTTTAACCTGCTCACACTTATTACATACTTCAGCATTGCTTTTTGAGTGACTAACAAATTCAATTTCTCAAAAACTAGAATTCCATGAATTGTACTTATTAATCACCACTACAATATTTATTTTAAAATGGATAGCTTTTGTTTTATTTTTAGAGAGGGAAAATATAGTATTTGAGAGAAATCCAGTTTTCCAAAGAAATCAAGCCTTCTACCATATTCTTGTTTTATTTTAGGTCCATATAATGATGTTCCTGAATATCTGTCCAACATAAGTTTATTGGTATATACTTTCAATATCACAGTCTAGACAACTCATTTCTTATCCATTTTCCCCCTTCATGGATGGTTAGAGCACACACTTTTGAGTAATTATAGATTCAATCTTCTTCATGAGATACTTGAGACATTTTCTTGCATAAAATGGTGCCCCTACATATGTTAAAAATCATAAACTCTTCTTTGAAATTTATCAATAGAAATTATTCTTTTACTATTAATATGAATCAAGGCACACTATGAAAGAGGTAGGCACAGTACCTTCACTGAGAACGTCCTGAGCAGAGGGACTACATATTGATGGTAAACTTCTCTAGATGATACCATTTGTGGATGATATTTTGCTGATTGAATCTAGGCCTAGAACATTCCAAAACTTCCTAAATGAGAAATATAATTACTCAAAAGAGAAAAAAAAAAGCTATAAAGGGTCATGCTGCTGACATCAATCACCTACAAAGGATAAAAATTTACCAACTCTGTGTTGTGTATCTTAGAAAAATCATAATGATTTAGATTTTTTTCTTCTTCTACAGAAAGGAGAGTGCATATTTTTTAAAGTAATCCAATAAAATTATTGTAAACAAATCCTTAAAGTAGATAATGAAAATAATCAACATCCATCATATTTATTTAGATGATAGGTACTAATACCATATCTTTATGAAAACAGAGGTTTCAACATAATCACATTGCATTAGGAATGATTGTAAGAGCTATATTTTACCATTTGTCAATGTTACATACCACCCAAGCATATTTCATTAAATGTTGTCAACAGCACAGAAAACTGCCAATCACATTAACAAGTAACTTCTTTTAAAAACCATTTGACTGACTTTAATTATGATTAAGTATATTTGAAGCGAAGGAACATTAAATACACAAATGCCTACAGGTAGTCTTCTCAAAGTGCATTCTTTCTTCCCATTGGGTTGGCTTTTTTGCTTACCCTTAATTTTGTTCCAAAGATAAGAAAGAAAGCATGAAAGAATTCATAATAATAATAATAATAATAATAATAATAATAATACAGAATTCACTAAAGGAGGAGGGATTCAACATTTATGTAGCAATAATTAAGTGCCAGCTATTGTGCTAAGTCCTTTACAAATCTTTTTTTTTAATTCTCATTTGATCTTCACAACATCTTTGCAAGTTCATGCTATTATTATTCAAGTTTTACAGTTAAGGAAACTGAGACAAATGGATAAATGTTTTTCCCAAGGTCACACATTAAGTGATTACTGAATTTGAACTCAGATTTTCCTTATTCCTGGCCCAGTTGTTGTTGTTGTTCTTGTTGTTACTGCTGCTGCTGATCATTGGTCCTTTGCTCTCAAAGAGGACCATAACCTCAGGGAAGCGATGCCACAACATGCAAGTGAATATGATATAACTGAGGGAGGGCTGCACAAAGAGTAGCCTCACCAGCACTCTATACATGGTACCACCCACCTGCCAGAGAAAAGAATTCCTTGTTTTTGAAGTATAAAATTAATGACTATCTTTAACATCAATGAAGAAAATAAATTTCCAAGGTCTCTTTTAGCTTTAAGCCCTGTGATCTTTGAATGGTGAGTAATTAGATAGGGAGGAAATAGATTAATCTCTCTGCCACTTTTATTTCCAGCATGGGATGCTTGGGCTTGTGACTTCATCATAACAGGTAATATCAAGTGCAGAAACTCCCTCAACTAATCTAAATCAGCAATTCATCTGTAATTTGTGTTCTTCAAGAAAGTCTGGGCATTTAGAAGATAAGCAACTTCCTGATTTTTGAATAAGTAGTATATATCAGAGATACTTGAATAAAAGTTTTCCTTCATCAAGGCCAAGCTTTTTATGTGTAAAATTGCATCTTTTTGTAATTAGGATGAACATGTTTATCTGAAACTAGATAGTAAAAATTTCATATGCTGGCACAGTGAGAAATCTCGAGTCCAAGACTAGGAATGTGATCATCCCTCTGTAGTTTTCATGCATTAATTAGCATCTGTAAAACTGTTTCTAATTCTGTGTAATGTATTTTGGGAAGAATTCTGACAAATTTCAGGGTCCAAAGGAGGGAAACCAATATGGTAAGAGGACTTGATTCTATGCTATAAAGATCAATTGAAGTAATTTGAAATGTCTAGACTTGAAGGAAAAAAAAATTAGGATGAAAGGATAATAGATTTTAAGGATGAAAGACTGACAGGAAAAACCACCTAGTCCAACCCCCTCAATTTTACAGATGAAAAAAAGAGGGCTGAAGGTAATATAAACCTGGTGAGCCCAGGATCACCCAACTTGTGTTAGGAGTTTCCAACCCATTTCTTTCTTATTTCAAACCTAGTGCATGATCTACTTCACCATGCCACCTCTCTAGAGGAGAAAATTGGGGTGAGTGTGGGGTCATGATGATTGTCTTGAAGTATTTGAAGGTCTATCACATAAAAAATAGATTAGCTTTGTTCTGCTTGATTGTAGATTTTATTGAGTTCTACAATCAAAGTCTGGGTGACCATTTTTGGGGGATGTTTATGTTAAGAACATTTATCAAACTAAAAAACAGCAATAATTGTGAGGTCAATATTTCCTCCTTCTGTAGACTTTCAATGAATGCTGTTTTTACTAATTCATACAGAACATGTATATCTTGTAAGATCATTAATTTGAAGCTCAATGAGGATTTAAGGGTCATCTAGTTCAAATTCTTCATTATTTTACAAAAGAGAAAGCTGAGTCCCCAAATCATTAAGTTATTTGCCTGAGGTCATACAGGCTGGAGGTAACAGAGCTGGGAGTTTGACCCAGATCTGCTAAGTCTATATTCATTACTCTTTTTACTGTCCTGTGAGTTTCAATATAATTCATTAAATGTCTACTTTGTGTAGAGGCCTGTATTAGGCACTGGGGTCAATACAAATTGTATAACATAATGCTAATAATAATATCTTGATTTTAGATAAAGTATTTTGGTCTCTTCGGCTAACAAAATATTTTAGAGCATCCAAACAGAATTGCCACAGTTGAACATTTATTCATCTTGTCAATCTATTCATGAAGCTTTCTGAAATTCTCTAGACTGTTCCTATAACTACGGATGTCCTGGCTATCATGAAGACTATGTTTGAAAACATTCTAGCTTGGTTCTCTGGTAGAATTTATATTTCATCAGCATAGCTCTTGAGTATCCAGGGTTACTAGCAGGCCACAATGAAGACTGAAAAAAGGATTCCATGGAAGATAATTATACTAGAAAAGTCTAAAGATTGCATCATTCAATATCAATTCAACAATTAGTAAGTGTTTTAAAGCACCTTCTATTTCTCAGGCACTGTTTTAAGTACTGTGGATAACAAAAAAAAAATCTACCATTTATTTATTTATCATCTGTTTGTGTATCTATCATATATCTCTATTGAGTGAGAGTCCCTGCCTTCCATGAACTTGTACTCTCCTAGATACATTATAACAGAAGAAATCCAATGCAAAGAATTGTCAAATGATAAAAGCAGAATTTGTGAGCTAAAAGCTACCTTATGAAACTATCTACTCCATCACTTCATTTTACTTATGAAGAAATCCAGGCTTGTCATTGCACTATGCCAAGGTAATACAGTGGCAGAATTAAAATCAAATTTTAAGTCTTCTGACTACC
Organism: Phascolarctos cinereus; assembly: GCF_003287225.1. Taxonomy (NCBI): domain Eukaryota; kingdom Metazoa; phylum Chordata; class Mammalia; order Diprotodontia; family Phascolarctidae; genus Phascolarctos; species Phascolarctos cinereus. The sequence continues at coordinate 72,478,910 of NW_027555625.1, forward strand.
TTCCAAGGATTCTTTATTCATACCATGCTTTCTCATTTACAAGATGGAATAATCTATATATTGTGGTTATGTTAGTTTGAAGATACCTATGGTATTATTAGTCAGTTATAACTTGACTGGTTTCACAAAGTGCCACTCAAATAGCTCTTATGCTTTAGAATAATGTAAATCATGGTGCATTTAAAGTTTGACTGATATGTGGGGAAAACTATAGGGATTAATAACCATAACTCATCTCCTTGATAACTTTTAAATCCCAGTAGCTGAAATCAGACTATATCCCTTTTGTTCAACAATTTAGATCAGCATAGCTCTTGAGAATCCAGGGTTTCTAGCAGGCCACAATGAAGACTGATAAAAAGGATTCCGTGGAAGATAATTATACTAGAAAACTCTAAAGATTGCATCATTCAATATCAATTCAACAATTAGTAAGTTTAAATCTACAGGTCTTTATTTCATTAGGTCATGATATCATATAGGTCAGGGGGGGAGGAATTAGAAATTCATCATTTTGGATAGACCTAAGTTCAAAATCAAATAATAGACAAATACTTCAAACTTTCAATAATCACCAGATTGAAAACTGGAAGAAAATCGCATAGCCCTTTTATTACAGAAGAGGTACCTGTAAGTTTGGAAATTTGTCAACAGTCACACAGCCAAATTGGGATTTAAATTCAGTTCTTCTCATTCCAAATCTAGGGTTCTTTGATTATTTGGATAAGACAATGATTTTACAATGCTATGATATTAATGCTATTTCTACCTCTCAAAGGGTTCTCTACTGTCGAGCTGTGACTACAAAAATGTGATTTGTAGAGTAATGATAATTACTCAAATAATATAAACATGCGCACTATGCATTTTAAGTAAAAAGATGTAACTAATTAACAAGATTGGTTGTCTCCACTGATTTTATCCGGTGGATAATCATCTGACTCTCCACTTACCTCATTTTGCATAGATGCAGACTCAATAAGGCTTTGTTTCTCAAATCTGTGGCTGACTGTAATCTTTTCATGCTTTTAATACACCAGAGAGAATTACAGGAATCATTGGTCACTGATTAGTACAAGTAAAGGACCACCATTATATCCAAATACAATTCTCTGAAGGGCTCTTCTAAGGGGTCATTATTTGAGAACAGTTTCTTTCTTCTGCTATTTGGTACTGGTTAACTACCATGAAATGGGCCATGCACACAACCATAGCTGAAGCCTCCCCCTCAGTAGGACATCAGGGAAATGATGCAGATTTCTCATGATCACCCCTTCTGATAGCAAAACTACCCATCAAGCGGCAGATCCCCAACTCTTCACTTCCAGAAACCTGGGACTTAAAACTTATGTTTTAAATGTCCATAGGTACCATCAGTGAGTCCACACTGGGACTGCATAGGCACACCATCTATCAACCCATTGAAACTTTGACAGGTACAAGTATTAGCCTTAAAAATTGTGTTAAATTTTGATGATGTTTCAAGAAGGCACAGGGATTCTGCAAATTTTTAGGGAGAAAATCTCAATGTAAACAAGCCTAAGGAGGCTTCACAGCTAGGCTCTGAGTGGATGAGATTTGCTAGATAGTTTAATTTTATTTCTTTACTAGAGGAAAGACTGGGAAAATATAGAACATATGTAAATGATGAATATGCATACTTTTGCAAGAGGAAAGACATTCACAATTTCCCATTCGGACTTCTTTGATTATTTTATCTTAGTGTTGTTTTTAAGAGACATTATCATGCCTGGAAAAGTCACTTTAAAAATTATATTTTCAGGTTAGGCACTTATATGCACTTTTTAAGCAATGTAGGCCATGAAAAACAAGAGTTGACAGAGCAATTAATGAAAGGAACTCAGAGGCTGAGCTTCAAGAATCAATTTTGTGCTTCCATTTCTTTCCAGTGTGTCTTCATTTATACTCTGATGCCCTGTCTCAACTTAATTTTTGAGAAGTTATTTTCATCTCTAAATTCCTGTAGCTGCATCCACATAAAAATGAAGGAAACATTTATTGACATAGTGATTTGCAAGAATGTCTCCATGTAAATGTAGACATGCTTTTGACGTAAGATATAGTTAGAATTGTGAAGTCTTGATGACAGTGATGAAAATGAACTTTGCAAACACTCTTTTATTTCTGGGGCTCCAATATTTAAGCAGGTAGTAAATAGGAAATAAAAGACAATTCTAAATTTACATCATGTTAAAAATCAAAGTGATCTTAAATGGATTCTTATTACATAGAAAGCTCAGAATGGAATGCACTAGAAACTTAGACAATTAGAACAGTAAGCGACATTATAGTATAGAATATTACAAAAAGAAGAGGTCTTAGAATTATGAATGTTTGACTTAGTAGGATGCCTAAACCAGAATGTGTAATCAGGAAGGAATATTAGAATGAAACAATATAGAATATGAGAGTAGTAAAGTGTCTTAAACTGTTAGAATTAGAAGGGACTTCAAAGAGCCTTTAATTATGAGGCCAAAGATCTAGAGCAGCCCTGCACAACTTGGGAGTAGGTAGGGGCCACAATTAAATAGGCTAAACTTCATCAGCCTGCAGATAGGTTTTTAGCAGATCACTTTTCAAGTAAAGATATAATTAATGATTATTTTGCAAATAAACCATAGGTTTTCTTTAAAAAAGGAAATTTCAATTAATACCAATTAATTACACTTATTACTAAAGATTTTTATTCATCATGAAATCATATCAATGTTAAAAAAATTACTTTGCTAAGTGGTACAAGTTTTAATACATTTTTTCAGGATTTCTTATGGTTTACATTTAGCTAATGGGAGGTATTACACTTCTTGTCAGCAATCACTTTATCATACTCTGGAATCATGTTTGAAATTGATGTTTTCAAAATGTCTTCGAAGTGTTCATCAGTTACAGTTGATCATTACTTGTTTTTATTCAAGTTCATAATGGAGAAGGTTTGTTCACATATGTAGGTGCTCCCAAATATGCTGAAAACCTGTAAAGCACTGTCTCAGAGAATTTTAAACTTTCCCTTGTTCAAGCTCTTGTAGAAATCTTGAAGGCTAGTTTCTCTGTGTTTATTTTGATAAACTGTAGGGCACTGAAGTTCAATAACCTCTAACTGTAAATGTGTGGAAATCACTGTGGATACACAGAGAAAGGATCTTTATTTTTCTTAAATTTAATGTCATTTTCTTTGGATAGTGTGTCTTCTGTCAAACTCCTGGATCAAAAGTTAAAAGTCTCTTGGATATTTTTCTCCTAACTTGGCGTGCTTACACAACAGAATATGTTTCATGCATATAATAAAGTGGCGTATTTGTTCTTTTGACAGTTGGCTTTTGAAGAGTCCCAATTTCATTTCCAAAGCCTTTACTGTGGCAATAATTTGGAAAAAAAATAAGCTGACTTTTCCCTTGAAGCCGTGAATTCAATTCATTTAGAAGACCTGTGATGTCACAGAAAAATTTAGGTTTTTATTCCAAACATCATTACATAGCTCTTGGAAATTTTTCAAGTCATTCTCTAAGATCTGAATAATTTCTTTCTTGAGAACAGCAAAACATTATAATATTCTTCCACAGCTCAACCAACAAACTTCTGTGTGATAGAGTACGTCATTGCAGGTAGCATCAACTTCTTCAAGAAATGTTCAAAATGATCTGTGGTTTAGTCCCCTTGAATGAATACAGTTTACAACTGAAAGTACCACTGACACTCTTTGGCCCATTCAATACCAGAATGAAGACCATTGTAAACAACCAGACTGTCAACATCCCAGAAAATGTTGCTATCTCTCTTAAGGGTAGGATAGTTATTGTGAAGGGGCCCAGAGGAACCCTCTGCAAGGATTTCAACCATATCGATGTTGAGCTCAGTCTCCTGGGAAAGAAGAAAAAAAGTCTCCAGGTGGACAAGTGGTGGGGAAATCAAAAAGATCTTGAAGCTGTATGCATAATCTGTACTCATGTACAAAACATGATCAAAGTTGTTACCCTGGGTTTTCATTACAAGATGACGTCTGTATATGCTCACTTCCCCATGAATGTTGTCATTCAAGAGAATGGCTCACTTGTCAAAATCAGAAAGTTTTTTGTGTGAAAAATATATCCGGAAAGTGTGCATGAAACCAGGTGTTACTTATGCTATTCTCAAGCCCAAAAAAGATGAGTTAATTCTTGAAACATATGATATTGAACTTGTATCAAACTTAGCTGCCCTGATTCAACAGATTACCACAGTAAAACACAAGTATATCAGAAAAATTTTAGATGGCATCTATATGTCTGAGAAAGGCGCAGTGCAACAAGCTGATGAATAAGTTTGAAAAGATGCCAAAGGTCATGTCCTGAGGAGTCAATACCTATCCAGATGTCAAAATCAAACTAATTTTTGTCATTTGAAAAAAAAAGTAGCACTGAAATTATGTGGTTGAAATTCAAAACTTTGCTGCATAATACTTGCCAATGTAAAATGCAATGATACTTATCTACCTACCTACCTATCTACCTATCTACCTACCTATCTATCTATCTATCTACCTACCTATCTATCTATCTATCTGTCTGTCTGTCTGTCTGTCTGTCTGTCTGTCTGTCCGTCTGTCTGTCTGTCTGTCTGTCCGTCTGTCTGTCTGTCTGTCTGTCTGTCTGTCTGTCTATTTATTTATCTATTTGTCTCTTTGTTGGGCCAGCAAACTCTTCAGTAAGAATTACTGCACCATGATTTTTCCTGCACATAGATAGAGTGCCATCAGTAAAATGATCACTAGGTTTTCAGATGTTATACCTAACTTTTTAGTTACACACTTGTTCACTTGATTTGTCATTTCTTTTCTAGTAGTTTGACCTCACATGGACTACAAATCACGTATTTCCTTTCTTTCTTAAAAGTTGTCATCAACAACCTGAATGAAAATTAGAAGTTGAACACTGTCAAATCAATGCTTTTGTTCATCACTAAAGAATAATAGTTGAATTCATTTGCCTTCTGATTTAATTTATCATTAAGGTTGTTGGATATATCAGCTACTCTTCATTGTATGGTCATATGGGACAAACATATTCTCGAAAATATTTTTTTTAATTGTGACATAATCAAGAAACTGCAATCAGCAAGCGCTTCTTTATCAAGTCACCTTTAGTAAAAGACTTCCCAGCAGCAGCAATTTCTTTAGAAATTTGAAAATTAATTTTACTAGCCACCTCATTTTCTGAGTTTACTTTCTTGAAAAGCCATTGTTCCCCACTGAGATTTTTCAACATTTTGGATACTTTAAGTTGTTTTTATTGGCACTCAACTTGTTTAAGTCATGATATTTGGTTCAAAATGGTGACAAAGATTGTATTTCTTTTGAAAGGCTATTACTTCTCAGCAAACAAGGCACAATATTTTATTTCTCATGTCTTGTGTCTCATGTCTCACGCTCTCATCACCTATTTTACAAAGTCACCCCAAAATCTTTAATGTTAGAACCAAAAAAATCTCCACAGTAACTACTTACATATGAAGAAATACTGAACTGAATGTCTGACCTTGGAGTGAGCACCAGACATTCATGTAACTTGAAGGGCAGCCGTGTAGTGAGGAAGAGGAAGAAGCCCTTGTGTTCTTGTTGCTCATTGCATGGTGGGCATCAGCTACATTGGTGCATAGCTGCACTCACTTTAACTCTGTTCAATGCCAGTAATGACTGAAAACAGAGTGGAAAGATATGACTTTTGCTCCTCTCAGAATAGACACAGACTGATGATGGTTGGTTGCTGTGGGTTACATGACAAGCCAGAGAGCATATGCGGTGGCAACCCACCTACCAAGTTACATAATGGGCACATTAGTGACTAGAGGAGGGCAGATTAAGCGGGGCATGGACAAGGCACTCATTACATCTTTACTTTCTTTTACATCCTCTACATTTTTTGCAGCCCACCTGAAATCCTTTGGCAGGCCCCAAGAAAAGCATGGGCCATATGTTGTGCAGGACTGATTTAGAGCAACAAGAACCCCTGACCATTGTTTGAACTTTTACTGATTAGGAAACTGAGGCTAAAAGACCTTAAGTTTCTGATGTTGGATGTGAACTGAAATCTTTAACTCTAAAGAATGTTATCTTCATGATCAATCACAGTGCCTTCCTCAATTTACAGAAAACTAAAATCTGGAAACAAAAATGACTTGCTAAACTGTTAATGTTAGCTCTTATTTTCAAATATAATCAATTTTAATGCAAATGTAAATCTCTCTACTCCTATTTTATCACAAACAAACTAACAACCATTTCATATTTTTCTCTCCAATTGGTAGAATCAGTAAAAAGGAGTTATGAATTTCTAGGACTGGACATTGTGAAAGGATTTTATGATGTCCACTAAAAGAAGTAGTGTATTGGTTGATAGCAACACAAGTTTGAGAGCATTCTGAAAGCCTGGAGAATTTTTTATTAAAATAATCTCTCACAGATATTTCTGTGATTAGTTGATTTATTTTTTTAACTTGTTGAAAACTTCTTCATCATAATGCAGACATGATTCAGTGATCATCAAAATAGTGCCAGAAATAGTCATTTTCTGTCTATTTCTTTCAAGTTGTGAAGTCTCTGAGTATGGGCTTAGTAAAAAATGGTGTAGCTCTCATCCAAGAACCAATCTAGCTAAGCTCAAAAAGAATTATCATGAGAGGACAAATTTTTAAACCCACATCACCTCACAAAGACTCCTTCTAATGTGTAGAGAGATTGGAAACTGCATCAGTGAAAATAGTCCCCTGACTCACACTACTTACCTTTTCCTTGGGGAAGTCATAGAGTCTTAGTAGCCTCATTTAGTACATAATTGGGAAATGTTCAGTTAGATGAACCCAGTACTTCCTAATGGGTTTCTTTTCATGCATTATAAATCAACACAATCCATATTAGAACAAAATGATTTATATTGAAAAACTTAAAATAAAAAAGTCATATTGAATGTCTTTCAAAACAAGCATTTAAAAAGAGAAATGATGGATGCAAAGAACCAGCTTGACTTCGTCAAGTCATCATGCCAAATTAAGCACATTGTTCTACTTCTGTTTTTTTTTTTTTTGACAAGGCTAACTATACAAAAGGTAAGAGGAATACTATAAACAAAACATAGCTAGGCTTCAAAAAAGTCTTTCATGTTACCTTTATACATAAGACAGGGACATGGAGGATAGAATATTGTATAGCTGGAGCATCCAGGCCATTCCATGGCTAATTCCTCAATTACCCCATGTTTTAAATTTTTATATGAGAGCTATCTCTAACCCTCATCTCTGATATTTAATGAATTATTAAACTCCATCCACATCATCTCAGCAAAAAGCTTCCTACATGAAGGCTTCTCTCTTCCACCAACCTAGATCAGGCTCTTAATATTATTTGGTCTAATTCAATAGGTAATTAATGTCAAGATAGCCAAAGGGCTACCTTGAACCTAGCTCAAGAGCTGAGATAAGAAGAGAAAGAATAAAGACAAGAAATGACTCAAGAATATGTATAGCATATAGAATATAACTAGTTGTTTGAGAGAAGATGTTAGTATTGCTTTATTATTATTATTATTGCTATTATTGTTATTATTATTATTACTGTTCCATCAGAACCCTTGATTCAGTGGTGAAGCAGGAAAAGTAAAAACAGATGAAGGTAAAATCATTGCTAAAAGATGAAGAAAAACTGAAAATTAGAGGGTGGGAAACTGAAAATCATATTATAGTAATTTCAAGGATTATTTGGGCTACCTTCTACTCTTCATGATTCTCTGTTTTTCTGGTGTGGAGCATTGCTGTACCAGGAAATTTTATCTATGGGGAGAATCCTTTTCCCTCTTTGGAAGCCTGTTTAGCAACTGAAAGAGAGAAACACACACGTATGCACACGTATACACATATAAACATATTTATATATATACACACACATATACATATAGAGACATACATATGTACTCTGTGTGTGTGTGTGTGTGTGTGTGTGTGTGTGTGTGTGACTTTTGAATCCTCATGGAGCTACCCTACAAATGCCTTATTGTCATTATAGTATTTTATATTGGGCTCTTTCCCTGGTTGCTTATGATAAAAATGTAATCAGCTGCTTTAAGAAATCTGTATCAAATGAAGATTTAAAGCAATGTGCATATGTGGGGCATTGCAAAAAATATTCTTCCTCAGGTAAGTGTTGTCTTAAATCATCTGTAAGGTCCATTCTAATGGTGAAGATTTTTAATTTTTGGAAGATCAGACTTTTTGTATAGCTAGTTATGTAACCTTGTATAGATTACATTTCAACACAAAAAATTTTTTAAAAATCCCTTTAAATTGTACACTGACTTGACCAGAAATTTCTGGAACTATTAAAAAAATATATATCTTATGGTTCCATTTTATTATTCCAAAGGTGTAATCAGAAAGTGTTAGTTCATTAAATGAATCTTTCCAATTCTTCTTTAATGGCAGTTAGTCTCTTAATATACACAGACACAGCTCTATCCCTCATATCTATATATTCAATGTGTCAACCATCAGTTTAATCTGAATCTCAGATTCAAATTCAAAGCATCCAGTCTCCATTTTCCTTGACGCAAATGAATAATTTTTCCCCACCCAAATGATATTTTGATATTATTAGAGAAAGATTTTGTAGGATGAAGAAGCTTTTTAATGTGTTTTCAGTAGTTGCATATAACTTAACCTTTCCCATATAGAAAAATAGGATTAATAAGATACTTTGATATAACTCTTTCTTTAATTTGGAAGCCAGACTTAGATATGTGAAAGAGATGATAATATATTGAAGATCAGGCAGATATTTATTAACATGCACAAATTAGGAAGAAGTAGCCAGATGAACTTTGAATATCTGATCAAAACCCTTAAGGAAAATTTGAAAATGTCCTTGATATGTGCAAGACACTGCTCTAAGAACTTTACAAATATTATCTCTTTTGACCTTAAAACAAGCATGGGAGGTGAGAGTATTCTTTTCCCTATTCTACAGGAATGAGGCAGGTAGTGATAAAATGACTTGCCCAAGATCACACAACTTCTGGGCCCAATGATCTAACTGTTGCAACACTTATTTGCTTAATGTATCTCTCAGTCTCTCTGTCTGTCTGTCTGTCCATCTGTGTCTCTCTTTCTGTCTCTGTCCCTTTCTGTCTTTCTCTGTCTCTCTTCCCCTTCTCTATCCTCCTTCAGGTCTATCTATCTATCTATCTGTCTGTCTGTCTGTCTATCTATCTGTCTGTCTATCTATTCATTTATCTATTTGCTTATCCCTAAAATGTCAATCATCATTAGTAAAGTTTTTCATTGACCTTGATTCATTTTGACTCCTTCTTTTGGCTAGACAATTTGCATTCAGTTTCTGATTAAAGGAATCTGAATTTTCTAATACACTTTTGTTTTCTGAATTTTATTCTGAAGGCTGCATTTTTTCTCTTTTTTTTTAGGAGATACAGTGTTTAGATTTTCTAAATGCATTTTCTATTTCTATAATGGTGCATTTTTCCAATAGCTTTTCATAGATATTTAGTAGCTTCCTGAAGTTGCTTAGCACATGAAACAAGGAACATTCCTCAATAGCTCCCCTTTTTTCATTTTGGTATTTATATAACAGCATCCACTCCATGTACTATAATATACAGTATCTTTACATTTTCCTCTCAAATATTGTGGAGATATATTCATTCATGGTGATTTTGCATACCAGTTTTTTTTAATTATTCTTTTTTTTTTGTAGTTTACTACCCATCCTAAGCCATCAATAAGAGCTTTAAGAATTCCTATCTAAATATGTCTTTTTCCTCTTCAAAGTAAATTGAAACATTGGTATGATATCTTTTCATTTGTTTAATTATTAAATACAGTTTGAAGTTTGTGTTGTCATACTTTTTATTAATCTAGTGTCCTTAATGTCTCCTAAAATATTTTAACAATGCTAATTTTACATATCATCTAACCAAATATTGGTTTGGATATGCAGTTCTTTCTCATGAAGTCATACTTTTGCCTTCAGTATTTTATTTGTAACTTGGAGATGAAGACGTCAATAACGTATGTGAGTCTCTTAAATATACATGTTAAGATCACTTTCCAATTTTGTTATGCTCTGTTATTGGCAAAAAAAAAGTAATATATAGCTTCACTCCATTTCATGGGTACTCATAGTTTACCCATCCTAATGGCCACTACTACTTTTGTTGATCAGTTGTATCTGATTTTTTGTGAACCCATTGACCATAGCATTGCAGGCCCTACTATCTTCCACTTATTCTCAAAGTCTGCCCAAGTTCAAGTTTATTGATTATGTGATAGTATCCATCTTATCCTCTCCTGCTCCTTTTTTTTTTGTTTTGCCTTCAATATTTCTCAAAATCAGTGTCTTTTCCAATGAGTCTTGTCTTCTCATCACGTGGCTGAAGTATTTAAGCTTTAGCTTCAGTATTTGATCTTCTAGTGAATAATCTGAATTAATTTCTTAAATGTTCCCTGATTTGATCTCCTTGATGTCTAAGGGACTCTCAAAAGTCTTTCCAGCACCAAAATTCAAAAGTGTCAATTCTGTGAACTTAGCTTTCCTTATAGTCAAACTCTCACAGCCAGATACTGCTATAGGAAAAAAAAAGTATAGTTTTGACTATACAGACCTTTGTTTGCAAGGTAATATTTCTGCTTTTTAGTATGCTGCCCAGATTTGCAATAGCTTTCCTTTCAAAGAGCAAACATCTTTTAATTTCATGGCTATAGTCACCATCTGCAGTGATCTTTGAGCCCAAGAATTTAAAATCAAATACTGCTTCCATTTCTCATCCCTCTATTTGCCAGGAAGTGATGAGACCAAGTAACAAGATCTTAGCTTTTTTTTTTTTATGTTAAGCTTCAAGCCAGCTTATATAATCTTTTATTTTACTCTCATCAATAGGCTTCTTATTCACTTTTCACTTTTTGCTATCAGAGTGGTATTGTCTGACTATTTGAGGTTATGGATATTTCTCCCAGTAGCCTTAATTCCAGTTTCTGATTCATTCACTCTATCATTTTGCATTATGTGCTCTGCATATTAGGTAAATAAATAAAGTGATAATATACTGCCTTATTGTACTCCTTTTCTAATCTTACACCAATCAATAGTTCCATGTTCAGTTTTTAATTGTTGCTTTTTGACTTGTTTACAAGTTCTTCAGGAGACAAGTAAGATCATGTGGTACTCAAATCTCTTTGAGGATTTGCTACATTTTGTTGTGATCCACACATTCATAGGCTTTAGTGTAGTCAATGAAGTAGTTTTTTTTTTGTTTTGTTTTTGTTTTCCTGGAATTCTCTTGCTTTGTTCATGACCCAGTGAATGTTGACAATTTGGTCTCTAGTTCCTCTGCCTCTTCAAAAACCACCCTGCTTTTCTGGTAATTCTTGGTTCACATATTGCTGAAGCCCAGCTTGAAGATCTTAAGCATGACCTTATTTGTGTGTGACATGAGCAAAATTATTTGGTAATTTGCACATTCTTTGGCATTGCTTCTTTAGGTTTGGGACATAAACTGATATTTTCTAATCCTATGGCAAATGCCAAATTGTCCAAATTTGCTGGTATATTGAGTGTTGCTCTTCAGTAGCATCATCTTTTAGGGTTTTAAATAGCTCAGCTAGAATTCCATCCTCTCCACTAACCTTATTTAACAATAAGGCTTTTTACAGCCTGTTTGACTTCATTCTACAAGATTCCTGGTTCTAGATTAGTAACTACACCATTGTTATTATTAGTGATGCTGAGATCTTTCTTGTACAGTTTTTTCCCCCTTTTTTGTCACCTCTTCTTAATTTTTCTACTTCTGTTGAGTCTCTACCATTTTCTTTTACATGAGATGTTCCCTTGGTATCTCTAGTTTTCTTGAAGAGATCTCTTGTCTTTTCCATTCCATTGTTTTATTCTATTTCTTTTCATTGCTCATTTAGGAAATCTTATCTCTCCTTACTATATGTCTGGAGTTTTGAATTCATTCAGGTATATTTTTTCCCTTTCTCCTTTCCCTTTCACTTTTCTGCTTTCCTCAGCTATTTGTAAAGCCTCATCAGCTATCCATCTTATATTTTTGCTCTTCTTTTTCTTTAGAATGTTGTTGTAGTTGTTGTTGTTGTTGTTGTTGTTGTTGTTGTGGTGCTGCTGCTGCTACCTCCTATACAATATTATTGCAAACCTCTATTCATAGTTCTTTGGGCACCTTATCTACCAAATCCAATTGCTTCAGTATATTCATTACCTCCACTTCATATTTATAAAATTTGTTTTGTTTTGCTTTGTTTTAAGACATACCTACCTGGTCTGATGATTTTCTCTACTTTCTTCAATTTATCTCAATTTCATAAAAAGAAACTCATGATCAGAGCCACAGTCAACTTCAGGTCTTATTTTAACTGAATGTAAGGAGCTTCTGAATCTTTGACTGTAAAATATATAACCAATTTGATTTCTATATTCATTGTTGAAAAAGAGTCTTTAACAAAATTCTACTAGTCTATGTGCTGCTTTATTTTGTACTTCATGGAAAACTTGATGTTAGTCAAATTATCTTTGGATTTTTTTAAATGTTTGTTTCTTTTTTCACTTTATTTTTAAAATTTTATTAATTTATTTCAATTTATCAATACTAACTTCCACATGCTTTTGAGTTTAAAATTTTTCTCTCCCTTCCTTCCCACCACCCTCCCTAGATGGCGCACAAGGTGCACAATCTAATATAGGCTATACATTTGCATTCCTATTAAACATATTTTCACATCAGTGGTGTTGTAGGTAAAAATTAAAACCAATAAGAGGACCCATCAGAAAGAGGAAACAAAACTCAACAGAAGAGGAAAAAAAATAGCAATTCAACTTCCATAGTTCTTTCTTTGGATGTGGATAGCATTTTCTGTCACAAGGGCTCTGGAGATGTCTCATATCCTTGTGTTGCTGGGAATGGTTAAGTTTATCAATATTAGTCATCACACAACGTGGCTGTTATTGTGAACAATGTTCCCTTGGTTCTGCTCATTTCACTCAGCATCAGGCCATACAAGTCTGTCCAGGTTTTCCTGAAGTCAGCCTGTTCATCATTTCTTATAGCACAATAGTATTCCATTACATTCATATACCACAAATTGCTCAGCCATTCCCCAACTGATGGGCATCCTCTCAATTTCCAATTCTTTGCTACCAAAAAAAGAGCTGCTGTGAATATTTTTGTACATGTGGGTCCTTTTCTCATTTGTATGATCTCTTTGGGATATAGCCCTAGAAGTGCTATTGCTGGGTCAAAACGTATGCACATTTTTATACCCCTTTGGGCATAGTTCCAAATTGCCCTCCAAAATGGTTGAATCATTTCACAACTCCACCAGCAATGCATTAGTGTTCCAATTTTCCCACATCTTCTCCAGCATTTACCATTTGCCTGTTTTGTCATGTTGGCCAATCTAATAGATGTGATGTGGTACCTCAAAGATGTTTTGATTTGCATTTCTGTAACCAATAATGATTTAGAGCATTTTTTCATATGACATAGATGGCTTTACTTTTTTTTATCTGAGAACTGTCCATATCCTTTGACCATTTATTAATTGGGGAATGGATTGTATTCTTATAAATTTGACTTAATTCTCTATATATTTTAGAAATGAGGCCTTTATCAGAGAGATTGGTTGTAAATTTTCTTTTACAATTTTCTATCTTCCATCTAATTTTAGTTGCATTGGTTTTGTTTGTGCAAACACTTTTCAATTGAATGTAATTAAAATTATCCGTTTTGCTTTTCATAATGTTCTCTATCTCTTCTCTGGTCATTACTACTTCTCCTTAGATCTGATAGGTAAACTATTCCTTGCTCTCCCAGTTTGCTTATACTACCAGCCTTTATATATAAATCATAAATCCATTTTGACGTTATTTTTGTATATGGTGTGAGATTTTGGTTTATTCCTAGCTCCTGCCATACTCTTTTCCAGTTTGTTCAGCAGTTTTTCTCAAGAAGCGGGTTCTTATGCCAGAAGCTGGGGTCATTGGGTTTATCAAATAATAGGTTACTATAGTCATTGACTACTGTGTCTTGCATATTTAACCTATTCCACTGATCCATCACTCTATTTCTTAGCCACTACCAAGCAGTTTTGATGATTGCTGCTTTATAATACAATTTAAGATCTGGAATTCCTAGGCCACCTTCCCCTGCATTTCTTTTCATTAGTTCCCTTGATATTCCGGACCTTTTGTTCTTCCAAATGAATAGTTATTATTTTTTTCAAACTCTGTAAAATAATTTTTGGTAGTTTGATTGGTATGGCACTGAATAAGTAAATTAGCTTAGATGGGATTGTAATTTTTATTAAATTAGCTGGGCCTGCCCATGAGCAAGTGATGTTTTTCCACTTATTTAGATCTGACTTTATTTGTGTGAAAAGTGTTTTGTAATTGTGTTCATAGAGTTCCTGGGTTTGTATCGGGAGGTAGACTCCAAATAATTTGTAGTGTCTACAATAAGTTTAAATGGAATTTATCTTTCTGTCTCTTGCTGTTGGGCTTTGTTGGTAATATATAGAAATGCCAATGATTTATGTGGGTATATTTTACAGCCTGCAACATTGCTAAAGTTGTTTATTATTTCAAATAGTTTTTTACTTGATTCTCTAGGATTCCTTAAGTATATTATGATGTCATCTGCAAAGAGTGATACCTTTGTTTCTTCTTTGCCTATCCTAATACCTTCAATTTCTTTTTCTTCTCTTATTGAAAAAGCTAACTTTTCCAGTATGATATAGAATAACAATGGTGATAATAGACATCCTTGTTTCACCCCTGATCTTATACAAAATGCTTCTAGTTTGTCACCATGACATATGATGCTTGCTGAAGGTTTTAGATAGATGCTATTTATTATTTTTAAGGAAGTATCCATTTATACATATGCTTTTTAGTGTTTTTTTTTACTTTTTTAATATAAATTTATTTACTTTTAGTTTTCAACATTTACTTCCACAAGTTTTTCAGTTCAAATTTTTGCCCCATCTCACCTCTCCCCCCACCCCAAGATGACATGCATTCTGAATGCCCCTTCCCCTAGTCTGACTTCTCTTCTATCTCTCCCTCCCTTCTTTTATCCCCCTCTATTTTCCTGTAGAGCAGGATAGACTTCTGTACCCCATTTCTTGTATTTCTTATTTACCACTTGCATGTGAAAACTTTTTTTAAATATGTGTTTTTAAAACTTTGAGTTCCAAATTTTCTCCCTTCCTCCCTCCCCACCCACCATCATTGAAAAGACAAGCAACTTAATACAGGTTGTACATGTACAGCTATGCAAAACACTTCCATAGTAGACATGTTCTGAAAAACTAACTCTGTTTCCCTTAATCCTATCCTGCCCTCCCATTTACTCTGTTCTTTCTTTTGACCCTATCCCTCCTCAAAAGTATTTAGTTCTGATTACCCTCTTTCCCAATCTGCCCTCCTCTCTATCATCCCCCTGCTCTCTTGTCCCCTTCTTCCCCTATTTTCCTGTAGGGTACGACAGATTTCCGTATCCAATTGAGCGTGTATGTTATTCGCTCCTTAAGCCAGATCCTATGAGAATAAGATTCACTCATTCACTCTAACCTTCCCCTGTTTCCCCTCCACTGTGAGAGACTTTTCTTTTCTGTTTTTTTTTTGTGAGATAATTTACCCCATTCTACCTCCCCCTTTCTTCTTCTCTGAGTATCATCCTCTCTCATCCCTTAATTTTATTCTCCAGATATGACCCCTTAATCTTCAACTCACCCTGTGCGCTCTCTCTCTCTCTCTCTCTCTCTCTCTCTCTCTCTCTCTCTCTCTCTCTCTCTCTATATATATATATATATATATATATATATATATATATATACACACATGCATATATATTTTTTTTTCCTTCAACTGCCCTAATACTGACAAAGTTCTCATGAGTTATAAATATCTTTCCATGCAGGAATGTAAACAGTTCAGCCTTAATAAGTCTCTTATGATTTCTCTTTCCTGTTTACCTCTTCATATTCCACTTGAGTCCTGTATTTGAAAGTCAAATTTTCTATTCAGCTCTGGTCTTTTCATCAGGAATGCTTGAAAGTCCTCTGTGTCACTGAATGACCATTTTTTCCCCTGAAGGATTATACTCAGTTTTGCTGGGTGGGTGATTCTTGGTTGTAATACTATCTCCTTTGCCCTCTGGAATATTATATTCCATGCCCTGTGGTCCTTTAATGTAGAAGCTGCTAAATCTTGTGTTATCCTGATTGTGTTTCCAAAGTACTTGAATTGTTTCCTGCTGGCAGCTTGTAATATTTTCTCCTTGACCTGAGAACTCTAGAATTTGGTTACAATATTCCTAGGAGTTTTCCTTTGGGGATCTTTTTCAGGAAGATATGTGTGTATTCTCTCAATTTCTATTTTGTCCCCTGGTTCTAGTATATCAAGGCAGTTTTCCTTGATAATTTATTGAAAAATGATGTCTAGGCTTTTTTTTGATCATGGCTTTCAGATAGTCCAATAATTTTTAAATTCTCTCTCTTGGATCTATTTTCCAGGTCAGTTGTTTTTCCAATGACATATTTTACATTGTTTTCTAATTTTTCATTCTTTCGGATTTGTTTTACAGTGTCTTGATTTCTCATAAAGTCACTAGCTTCCAATTTCTCTATCCTAATTTTTAAGGAAGTATTTTCTTCAGTAATCTTTTGGACTTCCTTTTCCATTTGGCCAATTTTTCTTTTTAGGGCATTTTTCTCCTCATTGGCTTTTTGGACCTCTTTTGCCATTTGGGCTAGGCTATTTTTTAAGGTGTTATTTTCTTCAGTATTTTTTTGGGTCTCCTTTAGCAAGCTGTTGACTTGTTTTTCATGATTTTCTTGCATCACTCTCATTTCTCTTCCCAGTTTTTCCTCTACTTCCCTTACTTGCTTCTCAAAATCCCTTTTGAGTTCTTCCAAGACCTGGGACTGATTCATATTTTTCTCAGAGGCTTTGGATGTAGGAGCTTTGAGTTGGCATTGGTGGATTGAGGAGTCTGGAAACTTCCACAGCTGCCTGAGATTGAACTCTCTGAGGCCTGCTCCAGGTTCACCGGGGACCATGCCACACTGAGCTGCACTCCCAGCCTGGTGCGATACACCTTTCTGACTTTGTTGTCTTCTTCTGTTTGTATATTTTGATCTTGTTTTTCACCAAAGTAAGATAATATAGTCTGACTGTTTTTGTGCTGCTTGCTCATGATCCTGGCCAATTACTTGAGTTTTAAACTCTTTGTTAAGGTAAGAGTCTGCTTCCAATGTGGAGAGTGTATCGTCCCAAGCTTCCGGGGTTTGTATAGCTGTTTTCAGAGAGACTTGTAGGGACCTGTAAATTTTTAGTTCTTCCAAGGTGGTATGATAAGGGGTGAGGTATTTACTCCTTTCCTGGCCTGCGACCACAAGTACTCCTTTCTGTCCTGTAACTGTGAGGAGGAGCTCTTCTCTACAGCCACTACAAGCTCCTCCACACCAGCGCTCCTCCTCACCCCAGTATGGCTGCCCAGAACTGTGACCCAGATCCACACATGGCAAAGCAAGAGATTCCTGCCTCAGCACTGGCAAAGAGATCCCTGCAATCCCTCTCTGATCAGCCACTGGAAACAGACTTTTCCCACTGACCTTCTAAGTTGTCTTTGGCCTTGGTGGATTGAGGAGTCTGGAAACCTCCACAGCTGCCCGTGATTCATTCCTCTGAGGCCTGCTCCAGGTTCGAGGCGGCTGCTTTCCCAGCCCAGTGCGATACACCTTTCTGATCAATCATCCAGGTTGTCTTGGGCTTTTTCTGAGATCAGGATTGCTACCTTTTTTTTTTTACTTCAGCTGGAGCATAATACATTCTGCTCCAGCCTTTTACCTTTACCCTGTACCTGTCACTCTTTTTCAAATGTATTTCCTGTAAGCAACATATTGTAGGATTATGATTTTTAATCCATTCTGCTACCCACTTCTGTTTTATGGGAGAGTCCATTCCATTCAAATTCACAGTTATGATTATTATCTATGCCTTTTTCTCCATCCTTTTACCCCCTGTTTATGCTTTTATTACCCCTTTCTCCTTTCCCCCCTTCACTAGTGTTTTGCTTTTGATCACTGCCTCCTTCAGTCCCTCCTCCCTTTTATTATCCCTTTCCCTTTTCTTCCCCTTTACTCTTACTGCTTCTTCTCTCCCTTCTTTCCCCAACCCTTTTCTTTCCCCCCTCCCTTTTGTTCCCCCTTTTCCCTCCTAGTGCCTATAAGGCAAGTTAGATTTGTATACCTGACTGATTATGTCACACCCTTCTTGAACCAAATCTACTGAAAGTAAGGTTCAAACAATGCTCCCCCCCTTCTTTCCCTCTGCTGTAATAGGATTTTGTGTCTTTTCCTGTAATTTAATTTACCCTTGCTTGCCATATTTCTCCTGGTTCAAGCTGTTCCAGGGTTTTTTCTGGGGTGATATTTTCTGGGTTTTCAGAGGTTGATAGGGGAGGGTGAGACTGACTACCTTTTTACTCTGCCGTCTTGGTTCCCAGAAGCCCATCTTTTGATTTTGTACCTTAGCATTTTGATCTCCTATGGTGAATGTGGCATCTTTTATTTTTATTTCTAGAAGATGCTGTAGGTCTTCAAATAACTTATCAATTTTGTCTTCTTCAGCATCCATGGTTGGAGCTTAGATTTGTATTACTGTGATATTGAATGGTTTGCTTCAACTCAGATGTCATTTTTTTGAGATTATACCCCACTACTGTTTTCTCAGCCATTTACTACATGAAGGCAACTCCATTTCTTCTAAGAGATTCATGCACACAGTATTACATAGTGATCAATACCATCTGCATCAATGAAAATATAGTGAGTATGCTCCTGGAATTTCTGATTTTTTTTTCTCATGTAGTTTGCATACCTTTACTACCAGAACAAGGAGCACTAACACTTTTTTGTAATTATTATTACTTGTTATATCACTTCTCCTACAGATGTTACATTACTACTATTATCATTTTAGAATCAAAGGATTATTATTATCAATAGCAGAGGCAGTGAGGCATAAAAAGGATAGAGAATAACCCTTGGAATTAGGAAGAAGTGGGCTAAATTTTTGATTCTGATACATACTGGCCACATGATCCTGAGCAAATCACTTAAATTATTAATTCTTCAAGCTACTCTTTAACATTGTATGTCACAAATAACTTTCTGATTACTGTTGGAAAGGATTTTCAACACAGGATATTTCTCTCACTAGTAGAATCACAGGTATCCACTAAATAATTTTGAATAGTACGTATTTAATATTTCCAGTAGATAATTGATATTTCCAATAGTCTAATTGATATTTACTGAAAGGTGTCTATACTTGTATCAAGGGGAATATTTTTTTCTGGTATTGTTGAATATGAAAGGAATGTTATGGATATAATTTACCATAAATCAGTTGATACGTTTTTAGGGAAATCAGGACATTGGAGTGGGCAAGGAAATACAATGAAATATATTCAGAAATTGATAGCTAACCCACTAGAGGAATTGTTGATGCTTCAGAGAAAACATGGTAGTAGTTCTTCAGTAGATTACCACAGGGATCTGGATTTGTTCATGTATTGTAAAACATTTCCAGCTATTACTTGGATAAAGGTGTGGAGGACCTGATCATCACATTTGCAGATTACACAATGTTTGGAAGGATATATAACATACTAGATGATGGAGTCAAGTGCCAAATAAATTTTGAAAAGCTAGATCTATGGGCTACATCAAAAATTAAATTTGATGGACAGTAATTTAAAAACATAGTTAAGCACAAAACAATCATATCATCATTTTTAAGGTAGGGTACATCTGGATATGTAGCATCTGTTCAACAAAGGTCTGGAGATTATAGTGGATTGTAAGCTCCATAGGAGACACCATTGTGTCATGGCATTCACAAAAGATAACAAAACAGGTTTCATTAAAAGAACCATAGTTTCCAGGTATGCATACACACACACACATACTCACAGAGTTTTATATAATTTTTTATAGTTTATATATAAATATATATATATATATATATATATATAACTCTATGTGTATATATGTATATACATGCATACACACACATATATATGTATATATACATATGTGTGTATATACATACATATACATGTATATATATACATACATACATACATATATATATATATATATATATACATACATATATATATATACATATATATATATATATAAAGAGAGAGAGAGAGAGAGAGAGAGAGAGAGAGAGAGAGAGAGAGAGAGAGTTTTATACATAGTTTTAGTGAAACCCAATCTTCAATAACATATTCACTTCTGAGTCCCACAGCTGAAGAAGGACAATGCTTAGTTTGCAAGTATGCAGAGGAGGGAAACTAGCATGGTGAAATGCCTTGAATCCATGTAATATCACGTTAAGACTGGTTAAAGAATGTTTAGCCTAAAGAAGAAAAGATGGAAGATGGCATGATAGCTCTTTTTATGTGTGTGAACGGTTGTTTTAATAGAGGACTGATTATACTTGAAATGCTCAGAGGACAATCAGGGTGGTAATGGACTGTGTCACAAATGGATCAGTTGACAAGGTGAAGGGACTGGGACTATTTAGTCTAAAGAAGAGACTTAGGTGGGGGAAAGGAATGAGGATAGTTCTTTTCATGTATTTGGAAGGATGTAATGTCGAGAAGGGATTTGACTTTTTCTGTTTAGCCCGAGGACAAAGACAGGAGCAATGGAGATAAGTTGGAAAGAGGAAAATGTAGTTTCATGCCGAAGGAAAACAATCAAAATGAATCAACTTCCTAAGACCTTGAACATTTTAAAGTAGAATGGACTGTTTTAAGAGGTAATGGTTTTTCTCTCCTTGAAGTCCCTAAAGCAGACACTAGAAGGCCACTTATAGAGCATTCCCACTTATAGAGTGGGAATTTCTTGCTTGCATGAATTGGATTAGAGGGTTGCCTAAGTCCCTTCTAATTCTCAAATTGTGCAATTCCATTATTATTTGATTTTGCTGTTTTTATATTTTCCCTGGAGTGAATATGTGTGTGTGCACACAAGTGCATGTATATTTATTTGTGTGCCTTCATGAGTATGTAACTTTTTGCATCTATGCCTATTTATGTTTAGAGAAAAATTAGGGATAAAGGGCACATGCATTACCTTGTTAATTTTATTTGTCATATAAAATAAAGATTTGATACAATAGTGTACTTGTGCCCCATGTGAATGGTAGAGAAGAGCCTACTCCTCTAGGGAAGCCATATGCTTTCTCCCCATGTAATGACTAATGATCAGAACATCCAGGGATTTCAGAACGTGTTCTTAATTCAATTAATCAATCTGTGGCAAAATGCAGGTGAAGTAGAGGTACTGATGGTAGATTATTAGTCACCATCCCAGAATACTCTCACATTCCATAGTTCATTCAGCAAAGAAGTATTTTGTATAACATTTTTATAAGATAAGCCTTGAAAAAAGGTGACATAGATTCTATACTACATAATGCGATTCTTTCAATCTGGTAATAGTATTGTTGGGTTAAACTGGGCAAATGTTTTGGAACAGCAATACTGATACTGTGGCTATTACTTCAAGAGATCAAAAGTAAGAGGAAAAAAGCACTTTCTTATAAGTATACACATGTAACTTTTATAGCCCATCTTTCTGTGATTCTTATAAAAAAATGTTAACCAACTCTCCTAGAAGCCCTTGATGAACTGCAAAGTCATTGATAGATAATCTTTCTCCATTTGTACCTCTTATAGCACTTGTTATAGCACTTGCACCCTTATTGTGCAATTATTATATGCATTATATGTAGCAATATGTAATGAAGACTCAACAAAATTATTCCAGTTATGGCTGATTTATATTCTCCAAATAATAAATAATTAGAAAGGCAGGGTTTTACAGTGAATAGAGTGTTAGAAATCCTGAAAGTTAGAAATCCTGAAAAAATGCAATTACTTAATGAGACAAAAAATAATATTAGAATAAAATATTGTAAATGGAATAAAATGTAAGATAACTTCTATTGAAAGCAACTGAATTGGAAAAAATAAAAGATAAAAGCCAAGAATGAAGAATCATTGCAGCCAGTGCAAAGCATTAATAAACAAAAATTCTAGATACCATATGTGAAGAAGGCATAAATAAAATCTTTCCAGATCACAAAACAAAAATAGACCCAATATACTGGTGGTCTCCTAAAAATGAAAAATCCCAGGAATGCTATCAATGAACAACTTTGAGTATAAGAAAGAAAGAAAGAAAAGAAAGGAAGGAAGGAAGGAAGGAAGGAAGGAAGGAAGGAAGGAAGGGAGGAAGGAAGGAAGAAAAAGAAAGGGAGAGGGAGGGAGGAAGGAAAGGAAAAAGAAAGAAAGAAGGAAAGGAGGAAGAAAAAATAAAATCAGAAAGAGAAAAAGACAAAAAATAAAGAAGAGTTCAAGAATTAAGGAATTGCCATCAAGATTACAACTCTTTGTTACACTTCTCTCTATATGGGAAAGAAAATATTAATACATTTCAAAAGGTGAAAGTTAAAAGTTTAAATTAAAAAAAATAACACAACCTGAAAGATTGTATATAATACTATAAAAGTTTGAAGTTTAATGGACATTTTATTCAATGGAAGAATAACAAGAATTATTGATTTGAAAAAGAGTGGGATAGAAATTTGAAATGGAAATACTCATCAAGAAGAAAAAAATAATAATGTAAATAATTCTAGGTACTCTGAGGCCACCTGAGATAAAATCTAACTTCACATACTATCTGTGTGATCTTCAACAAGTCACTTAACGTTTGTCTCAGTTTTTTCAAGTGTAATATGAGTATAATAATAACACCTACCTCCCAGATGAATTGTGAGGATTAAATGAGATATTTGTAAAGAGCTTAGGATAATTCCTGGCACATAGTAGGCATCATATAAGAGATAGCTCTTATTAATATAATTGTTATTGTGTATTAATTAATGATAATTATAGTATAATAGTATCTCTATTGTTAATAATGATGATAATATTAATAAATTCTAGAAAGGCAAAATATTTAAGTAAATATTAACAGGTACATCACGGTAAAACACTTAATTGTGACGAAAGATGAATTTCATTCAGAACTATAACATCTTTAAAGATAGAGAGGGCATTAAAATAGGAGAATGCTTAGGAATGCTTTTGTTCTTTTTAAATTCTTTTAAGATGAGAAAAGTAAGGGAGAGAATTGGATATACAAGGAAAGAACTGAAGAACTACAGGTTGAGACTTATTATTTTTCATTATAGCAACATAAGAAAAATAGAGGAAAAATGGAAGTAGTGTTTGAGGAAAAATGAAACACATGGACTGTGGTTTTAACCAGACAAAGAAGAACTGTAATTGAGCATCTAGACAAACACATGTGCACACACACACACACACACAAACACACACACACACACACATACACACACAGATACACTTACCGGCACTAGGCATTAGGAAGATCTGAGTTTGAATCATGACTCAAATCCTTAATAGGTGTATGACTCTTAATTAACATAAATTCTCAGTCTCAGTTTTTACATTTTTAAAATAATGGTGACAATAACACCTGATTTAGATAAATATTCTAAGGATCAAATAAAATGAATTAATACCAATAAATCACATTTAAAATCTTGAAATTCAAAATAGGTCTTAAATGTTAAAAAAAAAAACTGAATTAGCAATTATGATCTCAGACAAAGCAAGAGTAAAATTTTTTGTCGTTTTGTTATTCGGTCATTTTTCAGTCATGTCCACCTCTTTGTGACCCCAAATGGGGTTTTCTTAGGAAAGATACTAGAGTGGTTTACCATTTCCTTAATCAGTTCATTTTCCAGATGAGGAAACAGGCAAACATGATTAAATGACTTGCCCAGAATCACACAACTAAAGTTTGAGTCCACATTTGAATTCAGGAAGATGTCTTCCTGACATTCTAGGCCCAGCACCTTATCCACTGCATGACTTAGGTGCCCCAAATAATAAAATAACCATGGTTAAAGGACATAAAAATTATTTTCTTCAAAGCCACCATCAATAGCAAAGTAATGTGAATTTCATACAATAGCAACAATAGTAATAACAAATGGCATACCATCTAAATACTTCAATGGAAAGTTTGTTGAATTACTTGGGAAGAGAGAAGAAAACTATAATAATTTGAGATGTCAGTGTACTACTTTGAGAACTAGAAATTTTTAATAAAAAAAAAAAGAAAAAAGAAAAAAATTAGAGACCCAAACAGAATTTTTCAAAAGATATATATGCTATATCTCTGGTGATTATGAAATTGGAATAGAAAATATTACAAATATTTTTCAACTTGATATCGTAACAAAAAATAAGATTGTGCTAGAACCTAAAAATCTCACATATAAATCGTTCTAACCCATATAATCATCCTTAAATTCACTCCTGAACTCCATTCTTTCATTGCCCCCCCCAAATATTTTCAACATCTACACCTGAACATACTAGAAGCTCAACAAAATCTACCTTTCCAAAACATATTTTTCCTTGTCTCTCTGCTTTCCCGAATTGCCTACTATTGCCAAGGACATCACCAGTCTATCAGTGATAACTTGTAACCATGTTATTGTCAATTTATCACTTGTACTCATTCCACAAATCCAATATTTTTGTCATCTTATCATTTGACTATTACACCATTCTTATATGTACCTTTCTTTCCATACATAGAGCCTACACTCTGGTACAAACCTTTATTATCTCATGCCTATACTACCACCATAGTCTTCTGCTTCATCCACCCTCCTCATTTTTTTTCCTATTTCAATCCTCTCATGTTATCTAACTGATTCTCCTACAATACAGGTCAGATGATGCCACCTGTCCTCCTCTCTTCTCTTTCTGAACAGTCTCAAGGTGTGTCATATTGCCTCCTGGATGAAATTTTAAAATATATGTTTAGTATTTAAAGCATTTCACAACCTGGCTTCTACCTCCTTTTCTGTGTTTCTTTAACTTTACTTCTTTTGATGTTCTCTCTTTAGCTGCATCTGTTTCTTTTTACTTTAAGACTGAGTTCAAATACTACCTTCACCAAGAGCCCTTTCCTAGTTCACCCAGCTACTTAAGCTTTTTTCTCTCAGACTATTTTCGATCAAATCTGTACATATCTTGTATCCAACATCGATTTACGTAATATCTGACCCATTAGAGTGTGAAATCCTGGAATTCAGGGATATTTTTTTTCCTTTTTCTTCAGATGCTCAAAATTTAGAATATTAATAGACATATAATAATCACTTAATACATTGTTGACAGGCTGATTTTTCTCATTTTACAAAAGAATACAATGAAAACTGAAGATATAAAATTATTTGCCTAAGAAAATTGTGTTCTAAGAAACAGAATTCAAACTCCAGTTCTCTAACTCACAATGTTCTGTTCTCTCTACCATATGGATGCTTCAAAAGTAAAGTGGCCAAGTTATATTTGCTTTTATATTATTATTATCATTTTGCTTTATTATTACTGAAACATATTTCTTTTGCCTCTAGCATGCCAAATCTTCTATTAAGTTCAGTTTTTTTTTTTAAACAAAGTCCTGAAAGTCTGACAGTTTATTAAATGACCATTTGTTTTCATTCAGAATTATGCTGACCTTGGCTGGGTGTGATATTTTTGGCTGGAATCCCAACTCTTCTGCTCTTTGATATATAGTGTTCCAAGACCTGCAGTCTTCAGCGTCGCCACTGCTAGATATTGCATTATTCTAATTGTGGCACCACCATATTTAAATTGGATTTTTTTCTTGTTGCTTGTAATGTTTTATCTATGAGCTATAGGTTTCAGAATTTGACTATAATATTCCTATGGGTTTTCCTCATAATATCACTTTCAAGTGGTGATCAGTGATTTTTTTTTCTATTTCTACTTTCCCCCCTTATTCTAATACTTCAGGATAATTTTCTTTAATTATTTCTTGTATTTAGGTACCAAACTTTTTTTTTAATCATAGCTTTCAGGTAATCTGATTATTCTTATGTTTTCTCTTCTTGATCTGTTCTCTTGAACAACTGGGTTTTTTTTGTGATATGTTTCAAATTTTCTTTTATTTTTTTTTCATTCTTTAGATTTTGTCTTGTTATTTCTTGTTGTCTTATAACTTCACTGGCTTCTCCTTGCCCAATTCTGATTTTCAATAAGTTGTTTTCTTCCTTATGTTTCTGGATCTCCTTTTCTAATTAATTAACAAATTAATTCTGAGTAGAGTTAGATTCACTCACCTCCTCCCTCTTTTGCTCCACTATAAAAACTTTTTCTTGCCTCTTTCATGCGAGATAATTTACCCCATTCTACCTCTCACTTTCTCCTCTCAATATATTCCTCTCTCACTGCTTACTTTTTTTGTTTTAGATATCATACCTCCATATTGACTCACCCTGTGCTCTCTCTGTGTGTATACATATGTATATGTGTGTATATATGTTTATATATGTTATATATTATATTTATGTATGTATGTGTGTGTGTGTGTGTGTGTGTGTGTGTGTGTGTGTATTCCCTCCAACTACCTTAATACTAAGAAAGGTCTCACGAGTTACAAATATCATCTTTCTATACAGGAAGGTATACAGTTCAACTTTAATAAGTTCCTTATGATTTCTCTTTCCTTTTAATGGTTCTCTTGAGTTTTGTATTTGAAAGTCATGTTCATATTCAGCTCTGATTTTTTCATCAAGAATTCTTGAAAGTACTCTACTTCATTGAATATCCATTTTCTTTTTCCTGAAGAATTATACTAAGCATTGTGGAGTAGGTGATTCTTGGTTTCATTCCTAGTTCTTTTGACCTCCTGAATATCATATTCCAAGCCCTCTAATTCCCTAATATATAAGCTGCTAAAACTTGTGCTATCCTGATTGTGATTCCATAGTACTTGAATTGTTTCTTTCTGTCTTCTTGCAATATTTTCTCTGGGAACTCTGGAATATGACTATAATATGCCTTGGAGTTTTCCCTTTGGGATCTCTTTCAGGATGTGATTTGTTTTACAGTATCAGGGCAGTTTGATTATTTCTTGAAGATAATAACTAAGCTTTATTTTTGATCATGGTTTTCAGGTAGTCCAAAGATTTTTGTATTATCTCTTTAGGTCAGTTATTTTTCAAATGAGATATTTCACATTGTTTTCTATTTTTTCATTCTTTTTGTTTTGCTTTATAATTTCTTGATTCCTTATAGAGTCATTAGCTCCATTTGCTCCATTTTAATTTTTAAAGGATTAAAAGCTTTTCCATTTGGCCCATTCTACTTTTTAAGGCATTCTTCTCCTCATTGGCTTTTTGGACCTCCTTTGCCATTGGGATTAGTCTATTTTTTAAGGTGTTATTTTCTTCAGTATCTTTTTTTGGAGGGGTTTCCTTTAGCAAGCTATTTACTCATTTTTCATGATTTTCTTGTATCTCTCATTTGTATTCCCATTTTTTCCTCTACTTCTCTTCCTTGCTCTTCAAAATCCTTTTTGAGCTCTTTCATGGCCTGAGACCAATTCACATTTTTTTCTTGGAGGCTTTGGATGTAGGAGTTTTGACTTTGTTGTCTTCTATTTGTATGTTTCGATCTTCTTTATCATGAAACTAAGATTCTATTGTCTGAGGGTTTTTTTTTTCTTCTGCCTGCTCATGTTCCCAGACAACT
Source organism: Phascolarctos cinereus (assembly GCF_003287225.1). Classification (NCBI taxonomy): domain Eukaryota; kingdom Metazoa; phylum Chordata; class Mammalia; order Diprotodontia; family Phascolarctidae; genus Phascolarctos; species Phascolarctos cinereus. The sequence continues at coordinate 72,506,668 of NW_027555625.1, forward strand.
ACTTGACATTTAAGTCTCATAGGGCTCTTCTTCCAGGATGGAGAGTGCACACTCTCAATATTAAGGGGTTTTGTGCACCTGTTTTCAGAGATATTTCTAGGTCCCGTAAATTTTTAGTTCTTCCAAGGTAGTGTAATCAAAGGTGAGGTGTCCACTCTTTTCTTGGCCTGTGCTTTGGTCTATGAGGGTCCACAATCACTCTTTTCTGCCTTGGAACTGTGACTAGGATTCCCTTTTCACCATGTCACAAGGTCCACCTCATCAGTGCTCTTCCTCACCCCAGAACTGCCACCCAAATCCAAACACAAGCAAACAAGAGAATCCTACTCTAGTGCCAGCGAAGAGAGCCCTGTGATCTCCCTCTGATAAACCGCTCATCCCCCACGTCTGTGGGCCAAGAGCTCCCAAATCAGCTGGCACTGCCCCTGCCTTGGGCTGCACCAAGGCTGGGGCCAGACAGAAATCACGTCTCACCCAGGTCCAACAGACCTTTCCTGCTGACCTGAGTTGTCTTTGACATTTGTGGGTTGAGAAGTCTGGAAACCACCATAGCTGCCTGTGATTCAGTCCCCTGAGGCCTACCTAGGTTTGCTGAGGCCTGGTCTTTGCCTGTGCTGCATTGCACTCCTCTCCCAGCCCAGCACAACAGACAATTCCCATCTACTATCCAGGTTGTCTTGGGCTGGAAATCTGTTCCACTCTGTGTGTTGGTGGGTGCTGCTGCTCTAGAATTTGTTTAGAGTCATTTTTACAGGCATTTGGAGGGTTTTGGGGGAGAGCTTAAGCCTGTCACTGCTTTTAATCTGCCATCTTGGCTCTTCCTCTGCTGTGTATTTTTTTAATTTTTTTTAATTAATGTATTTATTTTTAGTTTTAAACATTCACTTTCATAAGATTTTGAGTTCCAAATTTTCTCCCTATCTTATCCCTTCCCCCACCCCAAGATAGCATGCATTCTGAATATCCCTTTCCCTAATCTGCCCTCCTTTCTGTCACCCCCCCTTCTTCTCTTATCCCCTTCTCCTTCAATTTTCCTGTAGGGAATGATAGATTTCTATATCCCATTTCCTGTATATCTCATTTCCCATGTGCATGTGAAAACAATTTTTTTTTTTAACATTTGTTTTTAAAACTTTGGGTTCCAGATTTTCTCCCTTCCTCTCTCCCCACTCACTCTCATTGAGAAGGCAAGCAACTCCATACAGGTTATACATGTATAGTCATGCAAAACATTTCCATAGCAATCATGCTGAGAAAAACTAAGTATATTTCCCTTAATACTATCCTGCTCCCCATTTGTTCTGTTCTCTCTTTTGACCCTATCCCTCCATAGAAGTGTTTCCTTCTGATTACCCACCCCCAATCTGCTCTCCCCTCTCTCATTTTCCTGCTCTATTATCCCCTCCACTAACTAATTTCCTGTAGGATAAGATAGATTTCCATACCCAATTGACTCTGTATGTTATTCCCTCCTTAAGACAAATCCAATAAGAATAAGATTCACTCATTCCCTCTCACCTTTCCCACTACTGCTCCACTGTAAAAGCCTTTTCTTGTCTGTTTTATGTGAGATAATTTATCCCATTCTACCTCTCCCTTTCTCCTTCTCCCAGTATAATCCTCTCTCACCTCTTAATTTTATTTTTTTAGATATCACCCCTTCATCTTCAACTTGCTCTGTGCCCTCCATCTATCTATCTATCTAGCTAGCTAGCTAATAATTAGCAAAATGCAAATTAAAAAAAAACACTATGTGGTACCACCTCACTTCTATCAGATTGGCTAACATGACAGAAACGGAAAATGACAAATGCTGGAGGTGAGTTGGAAAAATAGGTATTCTTGTTCCTTTCTCCTTTTCCCTCTTTACAGCGTTTTGCTTTTGACCGCCATCTCCCTCTGTCCCACCTCCCGTCTATTACCCCCTCCCTTTTCTTCCCTTTCCCCTTACTACTTCTTCCCTCCCTTCTATCTCCCTTTCCTTTTCTTTCCTCTTTTCCTTCCTACTGCCTATAGGGCAAGTTAGATTTCTATACTTAACTGATTATGTTATTCCTTTCTTGAGCCAACTACGCAGTGAAAATGAGCATGATCTTTGAGGGGAGGAAATGGATATTCAATGAAATAGGGGACTTCCATACCTTCCTGATAAAAAGACCAGTGCTCAACAGAAAATTTGATCTTGTAACCCTTAAGAATTTCATTGTTATTACATCATGTTAAAGGGGTATGCATAAAGAGGGGTGGATATAAATTGACTTTGATGTAATGATAAAAAAAATGTAATCAAGTTGATTAAATGGATTCATCTAAATGGATTAATCTGATCTAAGAAAATGTACTGAGAGAAAAGGAAAGAGGAGGCAGACAAGGGTAAACTACATCACAGGAAAAGAGACAAAAACCTATTACAGCACAGGGAAAGAAGGGAGGAAGATGAGCATTTTTTAAAATCTTACTCTTATCAGATTTGGCTCAAGAAGAGAATAATCAGTTAGGCATAGAAATCTAACATGCCCAATAGGCAGTAGAAGGAAAAAGGGGGAAAGGGAGGGGACAAATAGAAAGGAGGTGAGACTGAAGGAGGCGGTGGTCAAAAGCAAAACATTAGTGAGGAGGGAAAAGGAGAAAGGAGGAAAAAAAAGCATAAATGGTAGGGGAAAGGATGGAGAAAAAGACCCAGATAATAATCATAATTGTGAATGCTATATGTAAATATCATGGAATATTATTGTGCTATAAGAAATGATGAACAGGCAGACTTCAGATAAATCTGGAAAGACTTGTATGGTTTGATACTGAGTGAAGTGAGCAGAACCAGGAGAATGTTGTACCCAGTAACAACCACATTGAGTGATGACTAACTTTGATAGACTTAACCCTTCTCAGTAATACAAGGATCTAAGACATCTCCAAAAGCCTCATGATGGAAAATGCTATCCACATCCAAAGAAAGATCTATGGAGTTTGGATGCAGATCAAAGCATACTCTTAGCTATTTTTTTCTTCTGATATGTTTTGTTTCCTCTTCCTGGTGGTTCCTCCTATTAGTTCTAATTCTTACTTACAACATCACTTAATGTGAAAATATACTTAATAGGAATGTGTGTGTATAGACTATATTACATTGCGCTCTGTCTTGGGGAAGGAGGTAGGGAGGGAGGGGGAGAAAAATTTAAAACTGAAAAGCTTATGGAAGAGATTGTTGATCAATTAAAATAAATTAATAAAAAAGTCAGTTATTACAAAAAAGCAAATGAGTAAGCTAAATATTTTTGACTGAATTGCTGATGTCTTGCTGGAGGTCTTAATCATTGCAGGGCTTGATGTAATCAGCATAAAATAGCTTTACCCGGGAGTATCTGGGAAACATTGGGATTTACACAAAATCTCTTTTGGATTTAGACTTTGTGCTAGGTTCCCACCACCAACAACCAGCACCCCCTTTAAGAATTACTTTGTATTTTATTTCATATTTATTTACTTTGTAGCTTTACTTGAATCGGTTTATAGTCTTTCTTTAAAAAGAACACTGTGCCATCTCTTTGAGGGTAGGGACTATTTCTTGACTCAATATCTCAAGCAGATATCACAGCTCCTACAAAATATTAGGTGTTTAGTAAACACTAATCTATTGACATAAATTTCAAACAATCCTTTACAATCTCAACATACATTGAAAACATCTTAGAGGAGATCATTTTAGGAGACATTTTATTCTACTGAATCAAATCCTTTCTAAATAATCAATAACAACAAAAATAAGTATAGAGAGATCTTCTATTCTCTATATCGTTGAGTCAGTTGTGTGATTATATGAAAGTTATCGATTGTGGAATACTTTTCCACCTGGAAAAGCCATATTTATTGCCTCTCAATGACATGAGTTTATCACTCATAAAAATTCATGGATTAGGTAAGACCCAGAAACAAATATTAAGAAAGAAAATTCTCCCATCCTCTGATGAGAGAGAAAGAACACATGAGAAAGTCAGGAAGATAAAAAAAAATATATGTATATATATTAAACTGGTTTAAAATGAACAGCAAGTATGGACATTGGCTTTGAGGTCGTATGTTCTAGGTTTCAATTCCAGTTCTATTGGAATATATATGGATTATAGTTTTAGAGCTTGAAAAGGACTGAAATGGTATCTTCTCTAAATTCTTAATTTCCTATGGAAGGAAGCTGAGCTTCAGCATAACTTAACTTGCCTGAGCTCATATGTATAGTAACAAAGGCAGAATTTGAACCCAGATCCCTTGACTTCAGAACCAATATTATTTTCATTGGACCATGTTACTGGGTGAACTTGGGCAATTAATTTAAGTTTTGGTGCTTTTGTCTTCCCTTTTTTTTTAAATGAAAATACTTGATATGATGTTCCTTTAGATCTTTTCAAATCAAAATCTATGAACCTGTGACTATTTCTGTTTTACACTTGCTTCCAATCATACCTTCAAAAATGTTTAAATACTTGCATTGTATTGCTTGTAGCTGATTGTACTAATTTATATGCTATGTAAAGCAGCGTGGGACAGTTGATGAAACATTCACAACATATTTGATGATTGTTAAATCAAAACTTCAAGCTCCACTTCAGGCCCTGAAATAGCACAAAATGTGATTGACTCTTTTGAGACGTATAATTGCGTTTCATTGCCCAATAGTAGAAAAACATACTAGTAATATCATAATACATGGACATTCATTTGGACTTTTCTGTATCTGTGTGACCAGGAACAGGTCTCTAAAAATCAATTTGTTTATCCCTAAAATGTTCATAAAACATTTACAGCATTACCTTTACAAGGGTGTTGTGAGAGCTAGCAGTTATGTAGCACTTTAAAAATTTTAAAGTTCTTCAAATATCTCATTTCAACTTTAAGGTAAGTGCTGTTGTTATTCTTATTATACAGAGGAGGAAACTGTGGCAGAGATAGGTTAAGTAACTTCCCTAAGGTCACACAAATATTAAGTGTCTGAGAGGTGATTTGAACTCAAAAGTTCCCAAAAGTCTAGCACTCTATCCACTGTACCACTGAGCTGCCTGTGTAATGATCAGATAGCAACAACTAGCTATAATTATAAGAAAAAATAGTTTTTGGAACATGGAATTTCCTTTAATAGACACATATTATTTTGTTGCATTCTTTACAAGGTTAAAAAAAAAGCTCAACAACATTCATAATTGGTAATGGATGTGTCTAATGGACATTCAGTAATGTTGGTGAGATTATTCTTATGCATTTCTTTTTTTTTACCTTAATCTCATTACTCCCATAGAATATTCAAAGATTATCAAATCAAAACAAAGAATCTCAAACTCAGAAACCTGAATTTAAAGGGCAGGGATACAGAATGCTGACCAGCATGAGAGGACATTATTGTCCAACAGGGGAAAAAACACGAAACGTATGAAATATTCTGTCTATGAAATCTTGAATCAGCTCTCTGGTATATTCTGGCTTGAACTCCATCTAATAGTCGACATTTTCAAATCAGCCACTTGTTGGAAGTTCAGCTTTTTGTATCCTAAAGAATTTCATTTTGAATTAAGAGCAAGATCCCTGGAGATATTAATGGAGTACTTACCAACTTCAGAGTGCCTGACCAAAGTTGACTTTTATCAGCAATAATTGAAGTGGTAAAAATCAAGAACAGAATTGATGTGGTTACAAACTGTGAGCCCACTCAATGACATAGGGCAAAATACTCCACATTGTACTCTGGAGGAGAAAGGCGGTTTTCAAAATAAAGGATTATCTACCTTTACTGCATCTTACCCTAAAGTAGGAAAGCAGTTTCTCTGACTTCATATATATTTCAATACAGGCTTAGAAAATACAAAATTATTTATTTTGGCAACATTATAAATATTCATAACCACAGGTCCATGAGGGAAAAGCCACACTGTAAGTGTTTAAACATAAAGGAAAAAAATAATTCTTGAAGTGGTCCTTAAAGAGAATGCTATTCACTTTCCTTGCAATCATTCCATCATTTCATATTCCTGACTTTCATTTAATTAATGACTTCAATTAATGAAGAATATTAAAAAAAGAATAAAAATGCTTTCTTGTTTGCTGCTAAAGAGCTCTTTGGGGCCATGCTGAGTCATTGTAATCTAATTTCTTTGTATAATTCTGATCTTTTTAACCACTTTTAAATGTCAAAATTTTTGTGGTTGTTGGGGGCTCTGTGTGTGTGTTTATGTGTGTATGTGTGTGTGTGTGTGTGTATGTATGTGTATGAGAGAAAGAGAGAGGGAATGGGAAAGAGAGAGAGACAGGGACAGAGACACAGAGAAAATGAGAGAGAGACAAAGAGAGAAAAAGAGAGAGAGACAGAGACACACAGAGACAGAGACAGACAGAGACTGAGTCAGAGAGACATGTCTGATATGATTTTCAACTAAGTCATATTAACTGAAAAATTGTGAATAATGGTCAATGATTATAGTCTATCACTGTATCTTTGCTTATGCTATTTCTTTAGCATGGAATGCCCTCCCCAATTTCCCATGTTGGATTCCTACTAATTCTTTATAACCCAGGTCCTTCATACAGTCTTCCTGGATGAGACCATTGAACTTCACATAGTACTTTGTTTTGGTCCCCTACAATGCACTTCTCATCTCTTATTATCCACTCATGCTATCAATACTTATTAGACATATATATACATATATATATATATATATATATATATATATATATACATATACATATATACACACACACACATATACATATATATACACATATACATATATATACATATATATATATACACACACATATGTGAGAGAGAGAGAGAGAGTGTGTGTGTGGTGTGTGTGTGTGTGTGTGTGTGTGTGTGTGTGAAACTTAAAGTTGCCCTTAGGATCAAGTACACTGTTCTATACTTAAAAAATGCATATTAAATATTTCTTAGTATACTTTCATGAATCCATATCATCAACAAACTTGTATCCTTTAGGATTGTAAGCATAATATATAAAACAAGAATGTTGAACTTATAGATGGAGGACAATTAGTATGAAATTTTTATTTTAGATGGCAATACATTTTTAAAAGCTTTCTAATGCTATAATGCATCACTAGTTTTTGTGCTCCATCCACCATTACATGTCCCAACAAGACTATTCATCTTCAAGGATGAAGAACAGTCATTTTCGAAATCTTTCCTTATGCTCTCAAGAAGAGATCTATCCATTATGGTGGAAAATATCTGTTTCTCTCAATTATTCCTGGATATTAGTTCCCAATTTGGGCTGACCATTTACTATCCCTTGTTCAATTTATATAAATAACCATATCTGATTTCATCATACATGTTTCTCATGATTCTCTTATTATAATACCTAGCAATATGTTAGAAATATTCATGTCCAATATATCTTTTCATTTTCATTTGGACCACTTGAAATGTTGGATATTCAAAATATCTTGTTTGACGTCCTAAGATTCACAGCTATCTCTTAGCACCAAGAGAATATTGGTGATAATAAGAACCATATTTGATTTGCAATCAGGTCCCATAACATTCTCCTGTTCAAGCACAGGACCACACTATTTTCACAAGTCATTCTTTAAGACACAAATAAACAATTTTGTTAAAAATGATCTCATTATCTTGCATATCTCTTAGTATTAATAGATAGAAAAATCATTGAACAAAATCATTCTAATATTTGTACTTATCATGGAGAGGTCTTGTTTGATCCTAACATAAAGCCGGGAAACAGAGTAGGAGTTTTCTTATTTTGTTTGGTTTTTGTTTTTTGTTTTTTTAACCTTTACTTAGTAAGCTTACGCTGATGATTTCTGCCCAGGAATTAGCTATTGTTCCAAGATTAAAAATATTAACATATGCTAATCAATTTTTACTGTATCTTCAAAATATTTTATAAAAGGCATATCAAAGCTATATACAAAGGCCCTTAAATCCATGTGTAATACTTTGGGCCAACATTGATACTAAGCTTATTAAAGTCACAGAGATTACTGAAGTAAAAGGTGGAAGATCATTTTATGCCTACTTAACAGAAATTATATTGATAGGTATAAACTACATTTTTTTTTTGATAAGGACTGGTGAGTGGAGTAGTACTTAAGTATAGCTGATTTCTCTGACTCCATACATATCAGGGCATTATATGATCAGCTTTCTAAAGAACTGCATTTACATTCAAAAGTATTAATCATCTATGAATGCCAAAAAAACATCATAACAGTTTATGGCAAATTCCACAATGAAACAGCATTGGATATTTTCCCAGCTCTACTTACACTGGGAGGGGTAATATGGATAAAGAGCAAGTCTTTTAGCTATTCTCAACAATGCAATGATCGAAAACAAATCTGAAGGACTGAGGATGAAAAATGCTACCCATCCCAAGAGAAAGAATTGATGGAGTCTGAATACAGATTAAAGCATTCTTTTTTTTATTTTCTTTAGTTCTTGGGTTTCATTTTGGTCTATGCATTTTTTTTAACACGGCTAATATGGTAATATGCTTTGCATGACTGAACAGATATAACCTATATCAGATTGCTTGCCTTCTTAATTTGGGGATAGGGAGAGAATTTTGAACCCAATTTAAAAAGTGAATCTTGAAAATTATTTTTTTATGTATAATTAGGGGAAAGGTAAGATGCTAAATAGAAAAAAAGGAAAAAAGTTTCTGAAGTAAGAAAAAAAGACCTAGCTTAGAGAAGTGAATCTAAGCAAGTCATCAAAACTCTCTAGGTAATTCTCTAGGACTCTGTTTCAGAGGAGTCACAGATCTGCACTGATAGATGGAGTTTCCTCATTGATAAGTTTCATTTAACCAATCAAATCAAACGTGCAGCCCTTGTCCCTGTACTATCCTGTCATGAGCTTAGGAGATGGGAAAGTTGGGCATACAAAGACAATCCTGGCCTTCTTATCCTATACTTGCTTCAATAATTAGTGTGCATCACAAAACTATTCAAATACAACAACCTAGAGTCTAAATTTATGTTTCCTTTATATGAGTGATTCTCGGGATTCAAAGTTATACAAGTAAATAAGCCAAAAACAAAGTCTTATTAATCAGAGTAATGGAATGATAAAATTTGAAGGAATTTTGGAGGTGACTGAAGATAGCTTGGAGTGATGTTTCTAACTGGAGAAAGTAATCTAGGTTCGAATCCCAAATCTGAAACTAACTACATTTGTGGTGTTAGGAAACTCACTTAACTCCTATGGGACTGATTTTCATCATCTGAAAGATGAATGTTGGAATACAATTTTTCTAAGACTAACTAAAACTCTAAATCTATGTTCTTATAAATTTGGAAAAAGCTACAGCAACATTGTCTTTGAAGTAGGTCAATAATTAAGAATGTATGTTGTGTGTTTTAAATTTCAAAAGTTCGTATAAATAAAACTTGTTACTACAACTACTACTGCTACTGCTACTACTACTATTACTACTTGGGCACGCCTAACAGATGGTCAGGAAGTCTCTCATTGAACACTTCCACTGACAAGGAACTCACACTCTTAAGGCAACCCATTCTATTTCTGGATAACTCCATTTTAGGAAGTTCTTTCTTATATTGAGTTGCAATCTGCCTCTCTCTAACTTATATCCATAGCTTCTAATTCTGTATTCAGGGATGAAGTCTAATTCTCCCCATATGCAAAAGTCCTTCAAATATTTGAAAGCAACAGCCCTCTCATGCCTTTCTCCCTGTCTTCTCTAACTTTGCTGACCTGAATACAACAGATTTATAGTTTTCTTGTCATTTCAATTAGCTTCCTCTGAGTCTACTTGAGCTCTTAAAAGCTATTATAAAATGTGGCCCTCAGAGTTGAACACAATCAGAGAATTTTAATGTTAAAAAGTGCCTCTGAAGCCAAAGGACCTATTTCATATATGAAAGAAATCTATGCCATAATCTAATGGAAGAGTGGTCATCCTGCCTCTGGCTAAAAATATCCAAGGAGGGGAAAGTTACCACCTTTTACAGAACTGTATTCTAAGTTAGACATGTCTAATTGCTAGATTTTTTTTTTTCTGAACAGCAATTAAAAGTTTGACTCTTGTCAACTTCCACTAATTGTCATAGTTATGCCACTTGGGAATGATGATAGATGTAGGGCTCTTGTGTAGAATACCACTTCTCTGAAAAAGAGTTTTTTGTTTTTTTTTTTTTTTATGAGAACCCTTTAAATACTTGAAGACATCCATAGTATCCATCATGGCTCTTCTCATCTCCAGTCTAAATAACCCAAGCTCCTTCAATTGCTCCATATATGACCTGAATCAAAGGTACTTAATCATTCAGACTGACTTCTTCTGGACAATCACACTTATCCCAGATTTTCTAAAACTGGTGTCATGAAATCAATGCAGTACTTTCAATAATGTCTAATGAAGATATAGTACAGTGGAACTATTATCTCCGTATTCTTAAAAGATACACTTCTCTTAAGTCAATCTAAAATCACATGAACTTTTTTTGGCTAAAATTTATCAGTGCTTACTCATATTGAGATTACAGTCCACTAAAATGCCCCTTAAAAAGACTGCTATGAAGTCATGTTTCCCCTATCTAGACTTGTAAAATTGTACTTGTCAGGTTGACTATTTGCATCCAGTTTGAAGACTTTACATTTGTCCCTATTGAATTTCATCATTCTAGAGTCTGTCTAATGCTTTATCATTTTAACTGATTTCTGATCCTTCCTTTCAAATGTTGACACCTATATATTCCAGCTTTATTCTATTTGCAAATTTGATCAACATACCATTTTTTACATTTGTCCAAGCCATTGAAAATCATATTAAACAGCACAAATCTAAACACATTTCCTTAGAGGTTATTCCCTGGAGACTGAATATCATATTTCAAAGCATTATTAACCACACTTTCAATCCAGTCACCTGAGGATTTTTCAATCCATTCAAATGTATTATCACCTAACCCAAATCTCCCCATCTTCTCCACAAGAATAGTATAAGATATTCTCACAAAACTTAAAAATAATTTCATAGCATGTATACCAAATATACATAATATCTCTAAGATAAATGGAATAAAAAGTTTTCAAAATATTGATGCCCAGTTAAGATATAACATTAAGTGAAGGTAGGATAAGGTAAACATCACCCCTCTTTTGTTATGAGATTTGTGAAAAGGAAACTTCCAGTGTTTAGAAAATATGAACTTTTTATATCACTGATTTTATTCAGCTACAAACATCATTTATTTTAGCCACATGAACAATAGGCCATATAATAACATATATGTATATGTACGCATACATACATACATACATACATACATATATATGATTTTTAAGAATATGGCCCTATAATAAATTGTACTATTACTGTTTCTCTCTGAAATCCATCAGCAAATGAAAAAAGGAATAATAAAATAATCTCATTGTTCAATTAAATTATATTAACTTATACCCTATTATAATAAATAGCTCACTTTAAGCTTAGGGGAAATTTAATAACCCCTCAAATCCATGTGCTTCCATCAAATTCAGTTTAGGAAGTTTATGTTAAATAATACATTAAAAGTACCATCATAATTGCTTTGAGGGCCTAGTTAATGTAATTTGTAACATTTTGTTTAATTTACATTTTTATTTATTTCTGCTTAGTTACTGGCCTTTTGTAGTTGAATCAAAAATTAAGATTATCAGAAACATTTGGGTAAAGAAACAGAGTATATTACAGTGTAGGTAACTCAGTGACCCATTGAAAACTCATTGTCTCAGTGTATAGAGTAATGGGCCTATAGTTAGGGAAGACCTCAGGTGAAATCTGGCCTCAGACACTCACTAGCTATGTAATATTGAGCAAGTCTCTTAATCTCTGTTTGCCTTAATATAATGGGGAAGGAAAGAGCAATCCACTCCAATATCTTTGTCAAGAAAACATCTTGGGCAGTATAAACGACAGGGCCACAAAGAGTCAGAAATGAATAAATGACTGAAGGACAAGGACAACACGGAACCTGTTAATAGAAATCCATCGAGTGAGAGAAGATTGAGAAAGAGCAAATCTTTCCTCAGTAATTGAGAATGTTTCCAAAGGTAGCAGAAGTTCCACTTTGGCTCCACTATTCCCCTTGGGCTGATATTCTTCATCGATATGTTCTTTCTGTGCTACAGTTTAATTCTTCCTCTTTTCGTCACTTATTGGTGTGATTTCTATTTTGGGGGGGGTCAACTCTTTGTGTCTTCACTTCTCATCTGTTGGCAAACTTTCAAAAATCAATCTCTGGTTGTGAGGTAAGTCATTTTATACAAATTACACAAGGAATGATTACGTTATTCAACCAGTTGTAACAGACTTCTAATGGAATGTCACTGAAATTAATTTATTGAATGATTTATGTTTGGTAACTACATGGCATAGTGGATAAAGCAATGGACCTAGCATCAGGAAAACCTGAGTTCAAATATGTTCTTGGACATTTCCTATATTTGTGACCCTGGATAAATAATTCAACTTCTTTCTACCTCAGTTTTCTTATTTGTAAAATAGGAAAATAATTAACTGCCAGACTTTTGTGAAGATAGAAAAAAATTTGCCTACATTATAGAAATATTAAAACACTATATAAATCCTATGATAATCATGATCATGTTGTTACTGATTCTGCTCTTTATGATGTTCTCACATGTTAAATATGTAAGGGATAAATGACGTGGAATGATTTGATTTAATCTTTAAACTGACAATGATAACAATGACAATAATAATAATAAAAACAATAACAGCTGACATTCACATATAGTTTTAGGGGTTGCAAAATACTTTAGATACATTATCTCATCTGATACTTACAAAAACCATAGAAAACTGAGTCAGAAAGATGAAAAGAATCACCCAGGCTATCAGAGCTCTTTGAAGTCTAAGGTGTTCATCACACCTAGTTCTTGTTCACCCAAAGTCTAGCAGTCTACACCCTGACGCATATAGTAAATCTCTCAATCTATCTAGTTGTATCTATTATCTAAGTCTCTGAGACCTGTGAGAATCAGTTTAATTATATATTGAAAAGTCAATTTTATTCCAAAGTAACAAAATCTCATACTTCCATATACTTCATAAATAAAAACAATGTTCAATTCTCCTTAAAAAATGTCTAGCTTCCTTCAAGACAGCTTAAATCCCTCTTTCTTCCAGAGATGTCACCAAGCACCTTCTCTATGAAATTACTTCCCATTTACACTAGAACAGGGACCATGTAATTGACTTTCTTTGTATCACCAGGGCTTAGCACAGTGCCTGGAACAAAGTAAACATTTAAATAATACATAATGGTGATGCTAATATTGCTAATGATGATGAAAATGATGCAAAACTAACAACAACCTCTGCAAGGTAACATAAATTCTGTTTAATGTTTTCCTTAATTATAATTCCAGCCAGCATAATTTGGATTCAAACACTAAAAATGAGTTATGGAGAGGGGAAGAATTTGTGACTAAAAAACAGATAAAGAACATTATTAAATGTAAAATTTTAATTACGTTAAATTAAAAAGGTTTTGCACAAACAAAGTCAATGCAACCAAGTTTAGAAGGGAAGCAGAAAGCTGGGAAACAATTTTTATAGCCAATATCTCTGATGAAGACCTCATTTCCAAACTATATAGTGAACTGAGTCAAATTTATAAGAATACAAGTCACTATCCAATTGATAAATGGTCCAAGGATATGGGCAGGCACTTTTCAGAAAAAGAAATTAAAGCTGTCTATAGTCATATGAAAAAGAATTTTCTAAATCACTGTTGATTATTGTTATTAATTAGAGAAATTCAAATTAAAACTCTCTTTTAATAGTTTAAGACTAATAAGAGAAGTGAATTCCTCATGGAACATGTTTATTTCAACTTCATTAAAAGAGATGAGAAAATAAGGTAACAATGATAATGATGATGACAATCAGGTATCACCTGCCAAGATAAATCCATGAACTATATGAGCACAATCATAACAGATTTTTCACACAAATAAAGTCTGATCTAAATAATTGGAAATATGTCAATTGCTAATGGGTAGGTCCATATGGAATCTAGAGATTATGTTTCAGAAATGGCACCTCTACTGAAAGGAGGGTCCAGTTTTCTCCACTGATATGCAGGCTTTTTAGCCATAGCTAAAGGTTTACTATCATCGTTGGTGTCTAATATTAATTTACAGCTTAATATTATTAATCTATAGACTAATAATAAATATTTATTAATATTTAAATCATTTTTGTGTTTACACAGGTGTCTTTATTCTTCTTATTTTTCCTAACTTCTCTACTTTAGTTCTATCTTCTACCTTACCCTCCTATTACTTAACCTATACCCACTCCAGCAATCCCTCCCTTATCCTTCCATTCCCCTAAATCTAAATCTCCTTCTATATTCATTTTTTAGGTTATTTCCACACCCTCCTCTCTAAAGATCCTTTCTTTTTTCTTTCCCCCATCCCTTAGAGTTTCATTTCTTTCTAAATTTAGAAAACTTTTATCGTCTTCCAAATGTATATGTATTTTCCCCTCTTAAACTCATTCCTGTTGAAAGGAGGTTTCCAGAAATAACAGATCCCCTCCCCTGCCTAATTCCTCTATATTGTTTCTTCCTCTTGCACTTAATTTGTAAAAGATAATTACTCTTTTAGCTGTGCTTGAATGGTTTTACTTTTTGAAGTAATGTAATACTCAAATGTCCCCCAATCTTTTTTAAAAGTTACCTAATTACTAATAACAACCTTAGACATAGGTTTTACATTTTTCATATGTAAAAGGTAAGCACTGTATCCTTATTTAGTCTCTTGTAAATGTTAATTGGTTTGTACCTTATATTTCTCTTGTCTCTTGAATGTTAAATTTATTGATTTCAGGGTTTTCTATTTTTTTTTTAACATTGACATGAAAGCTCAACAATTAATCAAACGCCCATTTTTTTTTCATTCAGAATTATGCTTAGCTTTACTAGGTATATTTTTGGCCAGAAGCCTAGTTCTTTTACTCTTCAATATATAGAGTTCAAAGACCTGCAATCTTAGTGTCATCACTGCTAGGTCTTGCGTGTTTCTAATTGTGGTACCTCCATATGAATTTTTTTTTTCTTATTGCTCATAATATTTTGCCCTTCATCTAGAGGATTCAGAATTTAACTATAATATTCCTGTGAGTTTTCCTCGTAGGATCTCTTTCAGATGGTGATTGGTGGATTTTTTTTTTCTATTTCTACTTTCCCCTCTTTTTCTAATGCTTTGGGGCAGTATTCTTTAATTATTTCTTGCATTATTGTATCAGGACTCTTTTGTTTTTTCATCAGAACTTTCAGGTTGTCATATTATTCCTATGTTTTCTCTTTTTTCTGTTCTCTAGATCCATTGTTTTTCTTATGAGATATTTCACATTCTCATCTATTTTTTTTAATTCCTTAGATTTTGTTTTTGTATTTCTTCATCTCATATCTTTGCTGGCTTCCCCTTGCCCAATTCTGATTTCCAAGGAGTCATTTTTCCCCCTAAGATTCTAGAGCTCCTTTTCTAATTGGTTAACTTTCTTTTCATAATCTGCTTGCTTTTCTTGTATTATTCTTATTTTTCTTTTTAGTTTTTCCTCTATCTCTCTCATTTGATTCCTAAAGTCTTTTTAAGTTCTTCAATGAATTCTTTTTTTAGGTAGGTAGCCATTTGACATTACCCCTTGAGGTAGAAGAGGGTTCCTTTGATTCTCTCTCCTCCTCTGAATATGAACCCAATCTTCTGTATTCCCATAGTACCTCCCTATGGTTGGATTAATATTTTTGCCTGTGCATTTTTTATAATAATTTAGTTTTTATAATCACCTGTAGTCCTGGGGCATGGGGGATGGTGTCGCTAATCCTCTTCAGTTCTAGCTTCTCACCTTGAACTCAAATTAAGTCCTCCAGCCTCCTGTAAGGGTCCACAGCAAAGGTGTCCCCACTCCACTACTTCTGAAATCACTGGGAATGTGCTGGCTCCTTCCAGCAACTACTATGTCTCCACAGCACAACTGGGTCTGGTGTTCTTTTTTAGCAGAGGTTCCCTAGATCTTCCCCAGGTCAGATGGACAATTCCCTTCACTGTCTTGGGTGAGGGAAGTTTCTGTGGCTGGGGCCAGGGCAGCCTCCCAATCCAGCTAACCCCACATCTTGCTTCTTGTTGTTTAAGCAACTTGTCAGTTGTTGTTAAAGTGAACCTAACTTGGAGGTGTTTTCTCTTCATAGGGAGGAAATTTTCTTCATATTTTCTCCAGTTGTGCCAGGAGGACACCTCTTCTGCCCTTCCTCTTATTTGTTTTCACAGTTCTATGTTTGCCCAGAGGCACTCATTTATCTCTTTTGTGGAAGAAAATCTTGAGAGCTTGAAATTTTCTGAGCTACTCCACCATCTTCCCAGAATCCTCTCCTCTTACATGATTTTTAAGCTCTTTTTTGAACTCTTCCATTACTTCTTTCTAGGCTTAAGATCAATTCTCATTTTTCTTTGGATTTTTTTTTTTCCAGGAGTGTTTTGACACTGTCTTCCTCTTCTGAGTTTTTGACTTGGTCTTCCCGGTCACTATATTAATCTTCTATGATCAGATTCTTTTTGTTGGTATTGTTTTTTATTTCTCTTTTTTGATCTTCCTTTCCTTTAAAGTTGAACACTGCTCATGTTTTGGAAGGGACACTCTTTCAGTCTTCCTGTGCCAAGGGCTGCAGACGCTGGCTCTTTACCTGGTGCTGCACTGATGTTGCCCGCAGTGGACCCTCACGTCTGGCACTGAGCTGAAGGGGTGGCCTGTGTGTGGCTGGTGCTGCTGGTGGCTGTATGGGTCTGGTTACTTACTTGGTGCTGAGTCAGGGTCCTAGTGGTGGTATTTGATGCTGAGGCTGGTGGTGTGTTCCTGGGTTTCCCTGGGTCTACATTGGAGAAAGTGGCCATCTGCCTGTTGGTGGCTGCCTGAAGGTGTAGCTTCTATAGGTTGCCTTTTTGCCTAGGTTTAAGCTGAAGTGTATGGTGGTTCTCAGAGCTTCAGCCTGCCCATTCCCCAGGCTATGGGGAGGCATGTGGGGCATCCTGGTGTTGTCATTTGCCTGCTCCACTACACTGGGACTCAGGATCTAAAACTGGTTTGCTGAGGTGGGACTTGCTACTGCCTTGCTTGTATGATTCCTGTCCTGGACTGCACTCCCCTTTCATCTGACAATTTTTTTTCTGCTGATCTAAGTTTCTTAGGCTTAAAGATTGTTTCACCCCATCTTTTTGCTGATTCTACTATTCCAGGATATGTTTTGGTGCTACTTTATGGTTGTTTGGAGATGAATATGGGAGAATTATTGTGATTTACTGCTTCCTCCACCATCACAGCTCCTGGAAGTTTGTATTCCTCTTTAATATTATTCACATTTGGGGTCTGATAACGTAGTTTTCTTTGAAGCTGCAAAGAAGTGCATAATGAAAGATTGTCACTGGGAATCTTTAAATTCTACTAGAGTTCTACATTAAATTCTATCAGAATTCTAAAGGATTCCAAAATTACTACAATAAGAATCTGATCCTCCATGAATATACAGGATAGGATTATGTTCATTGACTTGTCCTAAATTAATGAAGTCAATTCAGCAAACATTCATTAAGAACCTCTCAAATGTCAGGTCCTGCATCAAGATGTGGAGAAAGAAAGAAAGGAAAATAAATCATTGTCCTCAATGAACTCACAATCTGGTAGGGTGAAAGTGATGTGGGGAAAAAGCAAATATATACAATTAATATTAGTATGTATATGCATATATATATATATATATATATATATGTGTGTGTGTGTGTGTGTGTGTGTATAATAAGTTATAGATATCATGGATAAGGCACTAATATTCATGATAGGGAAAGAATTCTTGCAAAAGGTAAGATTTTAGCAGATCCCTTAAGGACAAGAGAGGAACAGAAGTGCAGAGATGAGGAAGTAGGAGCATTTCAAACAATGTAATAGTCAGTGAAAATGCACGTAGTTGGGACTAAGAGGGTCTTGTTCATTAAACATCAATGAGTTCAGAGTCACTGAAGAACATATAGGAGAATAAAATGTAAGAAATCCTCAAAATATTAGGACCTTACAATGTAGCAACCATTGTGCTATGTTCTTGGGATATAAATACGAGTAAAAAAGGAAAAGGGCAGTCTGTGCCCCAGGGAACTTATACTCTACTAAGAGAAGATATATGAAAGGGAAACGAAAATCTGGGGTTGAGACGTGTAGGGCCATAGTGCCAAAGTTGGTTGCCCTAGGCCATTCTTTAAAATGGAGTTTCTGGGAGGAATTTGCCAATGGGAATAGATTCCTACAGGAGTGGAGGGATATTACACAGGCACTGAAGAAATTTCCAGGATAAGAGGGTAGCTGAGGTATGGTGACAAATTCTGAAGAATCAGAAGCAGAGCCAGGAGAGGGAGAAAGGATGTCTGCCCTGGGCCCACACTGAAAAGTTAGGAAGGGGCCAGCAACTGATCCTCCAAAAGACAATTCATCATACTGAAAGAAAGAATGAATGCTCTTGGTTTCTAAGGTCTTGGTAAAACATATTCACTGTCTTTCTCTCAATGACTCAAACCACAATATTTAAAGACTTATGTAGTCTAGTTTCAGCCTCCATTTCTAGAATTATTATATGTTATTCTTCTTTATGCCAAACTGGCCTATTTCCTGTTTCTCTTAGATGAAATTCCACTTTCAATCTCAATGACTTTGTAAAGTCTGTTTTTCATTCCTGAAATGAATGTTTCTCACCTCCACTTACACAACTCCTAGCTGTCTTCTATAACAAATTTTGAATTATAACTTAGACCATAATTTTTAAACCTTAGTAAATTTCTTATTTAGGTTGTATGTGGAGGTGTGCTGTTTTGTTTATGTATGTCTGCATGTGTGTATGTGTTTATATATTTAAGCCATCACATACAGGTGTATTTTATGCCTGAAGTGATTTAGAAATCTAAAGTAATAGTGCATGCTTTAATACTAATTTAAAGCCTACATGTAAACTGTGTAATACCTAGGCCAGAAGTGGGCAGCCTGCAGTCTTGGGGCCACATGTGGCCATCTAGGTCCTTGAGTGGGGCCTTTTGAATGAGTTCAAGTTTTATAGAACAAATCCTTTTATTAAGTGGATTTGTTCTGTGAAATTTGGCCTAGCCCATCAAATACAAAATACTAAAATGCATTTAAATCTATTACTGTATCTTTGGCATTTGATAAAGCACATCACACACACACACACATATATTTCTGTATATATGTATATATACACACATGTACAAATACATTTATGCATATAATACAACTACTTCTTGGAAGCTTTTGTAGGGTCCTATAATTTATTTTAATCTCTGTGTAATGATAAATCCTTAGATTCAAAGCAAGCATCTGAATAACTCCATCAACATCTAAATGGATGATGAGCTGGGTATTACATTGTAAAAGATTGCTTTTTACCCTTTTCCAATTATATGATATGCTATAGATTTTTTGAGACGTGTCTTTGCTTGGAGTGATAGAAAGAGAGCATGACTCAGAGTCAGGGAGCACTGGTTATTCTAGCTATCTTCGTCACTGGGAGAAACTGGAAATGGAATTTTACCTTATTTGTGAAGTAGACATCACTCTCAGTTCATAAAAAAAATGAGAAATACTTTCCAAAGCTCCCTTAAATCCAGTATTTTTGAATGAGATAGAATGTTTCCATCTTATCAATACAATATCTTTTCTGAATGTGACTTTATACTAAAAAATCTTTTCCTTATACTTGTTAGCTAACCATAACACTTCTGTCCATCTAGAACACCATTTTTAAGTGTGGAAATAACATAGAAAGCACTGTTTTACCTAAGGTATTTTATAAATGTTAGCTATTATCATAAAGTCCCAATTCTGCCATTTACTATCCAGGGCATCATGGACAAGCCATCTAATCACTTTGAGGCTTAATTTCTCAATTTGTAAAATGGGGACTGTAAACAATGGGAACAATAAATTATGATTCCAAGAATGATAAAGAATGAAGAAAACCTGTTAATGGTGAAATAAAATTCAAGATATGTGAGATGGCATAAAGTGCTTAACTGCTCTCCATGACCTCAAATTCCATGCCCCTGATATAGGGTACTAACAGTAATATGCAGAAAGGATTGCCAAACAATTGACTTTATGTGATATTGAGTAATCATAGGTAATAGACAAGGTGCCATGGAAATTGAGGCACAGAAGAATTTTTTAAAGTGGGAAAAGTTGATACTTCCATTATAAGAGACTGAGTTTGATGTTAATTCCTGGCAAAATTCTAAAATGTTTTTTTTAAAAGGAAAATTGGAAAACTAAAGAATAGTTGGTGGAGTTGCGAATTGGTCCATCAGTACTGGAGAGCAATTTGGAACTATGCCCAAAGGGCTATAAAACTGTGCATACCCTTTAATCCAGCAATACCATTTCCAGGTCTGTGTTCCAAAGAGATCATAAAAATAGGAAAAGGACTCACATGTACAAAAACATTTATAGCAGCTCTTTTTGTGGAGTCCAGGAATTGGAAATTGAGGGGAAGTCCATCAATTAAGGAATGACTGAACAAGTTGTGGTATATGAATGTTATGGGATATAATTCTTCTATAATAAATTATGAGCAGGCAGACTTCAGAAAAAAAAAAACTTGGAAAGACTGATATGAACTGAGGCTGAGTGAAATGAGCAGAATCAGGAGAATATTGTACACAGTAACAGCCACATTGCAATGACTGAAGCTTGATAGAGTCAGCTCTTCTTAGGAATTCGAGGATCTAAGACAACTCCAAAACACTCATGATGGAGAATGCTATCCACATCCAGAGAAAGAACTATGGAGTCTGAATGTAGATGGAAGCATACTATTTGCTCTCCTTTTGTTTTGTTGTTTTGTTTCTTCTTTCTCGTGGTTTTCCCCATTAGTTCTAATTATTTTTCACATCATGACTAATGTGAAAACATGTTTAATACGAATGTATAAGCAGAACCTAGATCAGATTGTATGCCATCTTGGGGAGGAGGGAGGAGAAGGTGAGGGAGAAAATTCAAAATTCAAAATATTATGGAAATGAATGTTAAAAACTCAAAATAAATTAGTTAATTATTAAAAAAAATAAGCTGTGGGTCACGACTCCATATGGAGTTGTATAACTGAATGTGGCTGTTGTGAAAAGTTTGCAACAGTAAAAGTTTTATGAATGCACAATGAACTAAAATTAATTCAAAATCAAATGCATAATGAATCTGAGATGTTTCTTGCAGTGCTTGCCCATGCAGCAATGTGCAACTTCACTTAACTTTGGTTCTGAACACACACCATACACCCTTTGTACTACACAGGCTTCACGCCATGCAATACCAATGAATACTACCAGAAACACCTTGCCTAAGATTTGAGTCTACTATATGTTATCAACTGAAGTGCTTTTACTGCATATATGAAGTGTTCTGTTCTTACAGATATATATTTTAATTATGCAAAATGAAGACTTTTAATATTTTCCTAACATCATTTCTCAGCATATAAGTATCAAATTAGTATATGTTTGGATTGTATTGTGTTAAAATGTTTGACTTTAAACATTTCTGTTATCTCCTTTTACAGAAACATGTGATTAATTGCAGGAAGTAAAGACAAGAGCCCTTTAATAATATTTCTCCACTATAATAGCTGTACGTATATGTAAGTGTGAATGTCAATTGTTTTTTAATTAAGGACAAACAAATGCAATTTCATACACTAAATCTAGTATTTATTTGAGAAATTATTAGCAATATTTATTTCTATTTTAAGACAAAATATTTTTGGGTTATAGATAAGAAGTTAAATTTAGAGAGAAAAAGTAAAAATACTGATGACAATGTGGCAGAGTCTTTGCTACCAGGTTACAGGACCCCTAAATTGGCAATAAAGTGTATATTGAGTAATTTTTGCAATAGATTTAATTCCAATAATGATGACAGTATGGAAAAATCTCTTTGCTTAATGTGTAATGAAATTTTGGTTGCAGAGAGCACGAAACCAACCAAACTAAGACATCTTAGTACCAAGCATGAATGCGTACTGCAATAAATCAAAAAGATATTGGAATTTTTGAATGGCTTTTAAAATTTTTAAATAAAGAAAAACAATGTTTCAAGAAATTTGTTGCTGTCAACAAAGAGTATTTACTGGCATCTTATAAAACTTCTTATTTAATTGTAAAAAACTAAAAAGCCCTACATGATAGGAGACAATCTTGTGTTGGCTGCTACTTTAAAATGTCAAAAATAGTTCTTGGGAAAAGTATGGGGATGAAAGTCATAAAATTCTGTTACTGAATGATACTGTTTCCAACAGAACTTCTGAAATTGGTAAGTGCCAATTCCAACAGCTTATTACTATACTTAATGGCAGACCAAAGTTTGCAGTTCAGTTAGATGAAACAACTGATATTTCTAACGTGGCATAGTTGTTACTTTTTCTCCCCCCACAGATACTATTACTAATTGTATTTCCCTCCATCCTATTCCACCCATTCAATTTATTTTATTCTTTCTCTCCTTTTACCCTTTCCCTCCTCAAAAGTATTTTTCTTCTGACTATTCCCTCCCCCAATATGCTTTCCCTTCTATCACCCCTTTCCTTCTATTATCCCCTTCCTCTCCTACTTTCCTGTAGGGTAAGCAAGATAGATTTCTATATCCAAGTGATTATGTAAATTGTTCCCTCTTTGAACCATTTCTGGTGACAGTGAGGTTCAATTACTCCCCCTCATCTCCCCCCTCTTCCCTTCTACCATAAAAGCTTTTTCTGGCCTATCTCTTGCGAGAAAATTTACCTTATTCCACACCTCTCTCTTTCTGCCAGTACATTCCTCTCTCACTCTTTAATTTTATTTTTTAGATTATCATCCCTTCATAATATTGAACTCACACCTTTGCTCTATGTCTATCTATACTCCTTCTAAGTACCCTAGTAATGAGAAAGGTCTAATGAATTATAAATACCATCTTCCCATGTAGGAATGTAAACTGCTTAAGCTCACTAAGTCCCCTATGATTTTCCTTTCCTTTTTACCTTCTTATGTGTCTCTTGAGTCTTCAGCTCTGCTCTTCTCATCAAGAATGCTTGAAAGTCCTCTGTCTCATTGAATGTCCATTTTTCCCCCCGAAGGATTATACTCAGGTTTGCTGGGTTGGTGATTCTTGGTATCTTAGCTCCTTTGCCCTCTGGAATATCATATTCTAACCTCTCTTATTATTTAATGTAGAAACTGCCCAGCCTATTACTTGAATTTTAACTGTTTGTTAAAGTAGATCTCTGCTTCCAGAGTACAGGGCATTCTGCTTTACTCAAGCTTTAGGGTATTTTGCTGCTGTTTTTAGAGATACTTCCAGAGAACTGTAAGTTTTCAATTCTTCCAAAATAGTATGATCTAAGGAGAGGTGTTTACTACTCTCCTGTCCTGTGCTGTGGTCTGTTAACAACCATAAGCATTCTTTTCTACCCTGTAACTGTGAGGAGTATTCCCCCTCCACCGTAACTGTAAGCTGTGCTATGCTAGTGCCCCTCCTTGCCCTGAGACTGCCACCTAAGACTGTGACACCGATAGGAGTATGGGCAAAGCAACAGAATCCTGCCTGAATACTAGCAAAGAGACCCTCATAACCCACTTTTGACCACTGGTTTGACCCCATTACCATATGTGTGCTAATAGCTTTGTAAGCAGCAGCAGCAGCAGTTCCTGCTACTGTCTTTGATTCATTCAATCCCAAGGCCTTCTCCTGGTTTGCCTGGGACAGGACTGTCCTGGCATACCCTGTGCTGGACTGTGCTCCTCTCTCACGCTGGTGCTGACCTTCCAAGTTGTCTTCAGCTGGAATTATTTTGTGGGTTCTACTGTTGTAGAACTTGTTTAGTCATTTTTAAAGGTATTTGGATGGGTATGGGGGAGAACTCAGGCAAGTCCCTGCCTTTACTCCACTATCTTGGCTCCACTTCTACAAAAGCTTATTACTACATGCAGAGGTAAGGTGACTTTTAAGAGGGCAAAGTTTCAACAGACTATTGAAATTGAAAGATTAAGTTATATTTCTGAATGAGTGGAACTTTGATTTTGTTAATTTTTTCATAATGGTTTATGGCTTTCAAAATTGTGGTTTTTAACAAATATTTTTAAAAAAACTCAGTGATTTAAACTTGTCACTTTAAAGAAAAATTTTAACAAATTTACATTAAAAGATAAAATTGACAGTTTTAGTAAAATTAGCATATGGAATAAAGGGGTGGAAAATGATTCTTTAGAAATGTTTATAATCAGTTAATTTTATAATTGAAGATAACCTTCCCAAAGATTTAATTGTAGGAGTTATCAGTGACCATCTGAAGTGCCTGGGGGCATAGTTTCAGAAATACTTCCCATCAAGTTTTGATTCTAAAAAAAAATTAAATTGGGTTCATAAAGCATAGTCAATTGAAATACAAACAAAATGAAACAAAACACCAGTAATCTGCCATTAAAAGTTCAAGAAGAATTTGCTGAGTTATCAACCAATTGAAGTTTAAAACCTGAATTTCCTTAAAAATTATTAAATGGATTTTGTCTTGGGATTAAGAAGCATTTCCAACAATTTCTAAAATGTCCCTAAACATACTTCTGCCATTTTGTATTACATATTTATGTGAAGTGGCATTCTCGATATTGAGGATTATAAAATCAAAATAATCAAATCTGAAAAGCATTGAAGATGTTCTACATCCTGTGGTATCAAATATTCCACCAAGAATTTAATTACTTATGTAAAAATAAATAAGCACATCCACCTCATTAGTATGCAAATTTGCTTTCATCTTTAATAAATGGTAAAATTATATGGATATATAAAGAATTATTTTAAAATAAATTTCTTTATGACTTATTATAAGAAATGTTTGATGTGTATACCAATTTCACATACCTATATATCTGGGGTAATATAAAAATTTCTCAAGAAAAGGGGTGATGAGCAGAAAAAATTTAAGAAGCCCTGATGTAGAAAATGTTAATGAATAGATACATATCATTCTGGAAGGAAGTCATTATTTGTGCACAAAATATGTGTGCTAGGATATATTCTCTTGAACATTTTTACCAAAAGTTTGGGTTAAGGAAAAGGCAGATGGCAAAAATGAATTTTCAAATAATATGTATTTGGGACACATAATAAATGTGTTGGATAACAAACATTTGTTGTTTAAATAACAATCTAAATCATTTAATCACATATACTATACATAGTACCATACTAGGCTTTGTAATCAGCAACCAGATTACATGACTAGTAAATGAGAGAGACAGAACTGGAACCAAAATATACTAGCTCATCATTCAGTATTATTTACTTCTATACAATGATATCCCATTTTTATAATGCCATAAGTCCTTCAAGAATGTGAAGTATGCAAAATTTTAGGCATGTGACAATGACTAAAATCTCTTTAGTTTCAACAAGGTGAGTACTCTTGCCATTAATAGAGATCACATTGTCCCCTTCTTCCCTTTTTATCCTCACTCTGTCATTTCTTGTTAAATTTTATTAGTTGGACTGCCAAAAATATTTCATCATATAGTGACACATTTTATGGTGATTGCAAAACTTATTTAATGTGGTCCTTAGATTATTAACAGCAGTCAGTACAGTAGCAGCCTTCAAGTGTTTCAGTTTTGTAGTACCAGAAAACTCTGACTTGGTACATTTTGAGATTTGGGTCATTTTCTAGCGATGGGACTGAAGATTGTTGTTTTAATTGAGAATTTATTTCATCAATGTCGTTGATATTGTTCTTGTTGTTGAGGACAAAGATGATGAAATCTACTCATGCACATAATAGTATGAGTCCTAAGGGACACTGATACTGGCAAGGGTTCTCCCTTCATTGCTTCCAGCTAGGCCAGTGTTGTCAAGGATTCTGTGGTACCTGAATAAAAAACAAAACAACAATAACCACAATGAAAACAGCCAAGACAAAAGGGGCTACAGCTCTCTCTCAGGCTTTAGGCTTCAAACAACACTCTAAAAGCAGAAAGATTGAGCTCAACTGATTGAGTAATGTTCCCAATGAGCATATTCTCTCTGCCCTGCATGTCCTTCCATGTTTATAGCTGTGTAATCTTCCTTTGGTTAACTCTTAGGTGTACCAAGAATTTCCTACTTTGTTACAATTAGACACTTGAAATAGCAAAATATTCTGGTCAATACCAACCTATAACAGTTTCCTCTGACTTCAGTCCAGCTATGAATGCTTCGGTTTTTTTTTTTAAGACCTAACATTTGTTTCACAATCTATTTCCAGTTTAATAGAATGTAAGGTCTTAAAGGCCAGGGGCATTTTATTTCTGTCTTATATCCCCAAAGTCTGGCACAGTGTTTTGCACATAGTAAGTACTCAGTAAATGTTTGCAAATACATATTATTGATTAAATGATAATAGGATTAATGTATCACATTGTAACTCATTTTTAAAATCATATCCACATATAGACTCTTCTTTGATCCTCACAAACATTTGAAGCAAGGAGAATAGATATTACGTTTTCTTTAGAGAGGGAAAGTTAAAGAGAGTTTAAAAAATTACTGGGGATCTCATATTTAATGAAAAGGTCTTCTGACTTATAGTCTAGCTCTTCCCCCCGCAGTGGATTACATTGCTGCCTACAAATATCCCATTTTAAATGTTATCTGATTATATCTCTATCCATTTATGCCATATCTATATAACTATATCATCTCTACCTTTACCAAATGCATATCATCTATTTCTATATCAATCCGTATCCATATTCATATTTCCATTTCTGTTTCTTTCTATCCATCTACCACC
Source organism: Phascolarctos cinereus (assembly GCF_003287225.1). Lineage (NCBI taxonomy): Eukaryota > Metazoa > Chordata > Mammalia > Diprotodontia > Phascolarctidae > Phascolarctos > Phascolarctos cinereus. Next base: position 72,533,575 of record NW_027555625.1, read on the forward strand.
TGTATATTCTTTCCCTCTCTCCCTCTTTTTCTATCTCCCTCTTTCCCTCTCCCTTCTCTCCCTCTCTAGTACTTTTCCAGATTCAGGTAAGCTATACATATACCTTTAGAATTCTTGGGCACCTCTTTTCTACTGGTTGTGTGTGTGTGTGTGTGAATCCCTCCTCAGGTCATGCCCCTTAAATCCCTCTCCCCCAATCACATGCGCCTAACATTCATGCCCTCAAGGGTGTGCTTCTCAAAGCTTCCTCCCTCACTCCGGCAAGTTACTCCAAGGATACATCCATGACAACCATCATGCTCCAAGAGGTGTTGATGCTAAAACACCATTCTTCAGATTAGGGTTTTGAGTCACCACCTTACTCAAGATGTTCATGAGTTCAGAGTTGCTGACTTCCATGTTGTCTCCCACTGCTGGACCTCCTTACTCAGTTGCTACATAACATTGGTTCCACCAAGTTCATGTGCAGATGTACCTGATTCCCTAGTTGAGTCCTCATTTCAACCTAGGCTGGCCTGTGTCCAGAAGGTCCTACCTGAAAGTCATTTCTTATCCCTTGGATTACCGAGTGTGCTAGCTCTAAGACCCAGAATCTGGACACCACAGATAACCTCTAGACCTTTTAAAACTCCCATGATCAGATGTGCCAATCCCTTCCCCTAAAACAGATAATAACAAATGTAGGAGGCCAGTATGGAAACTCCTAACATGAAACTATAAGAACTAAGAACCAAGAGGTGACAGGTTGAGAGAGAGAAAGAGAGACAGAAAGTAAAAGAGGGAGAGACAGAGACAGAGACAGACAGACAGAGATAGAGACAGAAAGAGAAAGACAGAGAGAGAGAGAGAGAGAGAGAGAGAGAGAGAGAGAGAGAGAAGGACATAGAGAGACAAAAAGAGAGAGAATTCTCATAAAACTAACTACAAGTTTTCATGTGCAAAGCATTAGAAATGACAAGGGAAAAAATGTACCCCAATGCAGCATAATAAAACGCCATCAAAATGATTTCTTATCTGTTTTTGTTTTGTTTTCTCCCTCTGCACTAACTTCTTTCCTGTTTTGTCTTGCTGTTGATCATTTGCCATTTTCCTAAAATCAAGGAGATCAGGAGTGGCCATTATTTTTATTTGTTTCTTTCAATGATTCATTCGATTTCATTCAAAATGTCCCATGTACTGCTTCCTCTTTTGAGTAGGCCTGACACTCCATTATTTTCATGTAATCAAACCGAATTCTGCAAACCTTTATTTTGAGTTTTATTCTAGAAAAGGAGCCAAGGCAGCATTTTCTGCCTAATAGTTTTCCTGGGTACTGTTTCATGGTATGCTGTGGCTGCGAATCTTGGAATAACATAGCATAAGGCTGAAGTAACATTGGTATCCATTCTACTTCTCCTAGATCTACTTTTGATGCTATTTAGAGCAGGTCACATTGGTTAATGCCCAATAGAAGTTCTTTCACTATTCTGTGATGATAGACTGTGTTTCTTTGAGTAGACATATTTTTGTCCTAAATTTCAAAATTGTATTCATGTCTTTTGTTTTTACATTACCTCCATTTCAGAAAATTCACTTTCTCTTCCATCTACACAGAAATATATCTCCTTGTAATGAATAATAATAGTTGGAGAAAAAAAACATTTTAGACAAACTAACCAACACATCATTTGAGTCAGACTGTATGAAGCATTCCACATGCATAGTACCTCAATTTCTGCAAAGCAACAAAGTTGGGAATAATATTTTGATGGATCTGTCCATCTGTGGTTTCTCTCCACCCCAATTCATTATTCCATTCACTGTCAGAACAATCGTCCAAATCCATAGATTTGACCATGTCACTATAGTGTTAAAAAACAAACAAACAAACAAACACCATTCAATGTCTCCTTATTTCCCACAGGATAACATATTAAAGAAACAACTTATTATGTAGGACCCTGTAAAAAATCCAATTCCCATCTATTTTTTTCCTTTTTTTTAATGTCTTATTACTGTTATTCATGCATTCAAGTTACAGTCAAACTGTACTTACAAGTATTCCCCAATCTTGTCTTCTCCTGAAAGCATGCATTCCAAGAGTTAATTTCTCATTCAAAAAATACACTATGCTTGTATCTTTACTTGTTGAATTCATCCTCTTCTTTCAAGGCCCAGTTAAGTTGCTGACAAACCATAAACTATGAAAATTGTCCTGCTTCTTCCTCAAAGTGTTTCTTCATTCTCCATTTCTTGGAACTTTTTGCCTAGAACTCTCTTTGGCCTCTGTCATACCTTACATTTTATTACACTTAAATATGTCCATGACACATCATCACAACCCACCAACTAGATTGGAATCTCCTTAAGGACAGTGTTTTAAACATGTGTTTCATCAATGCCTAGTATTCTTTGCTCATCATAGGAACATAATGCATTTTCTCATTGTTGTTTTTACATTTAATTTAATTGAATAGCAAGATAAACCGGGACAGCAGAATAGAATAGAAGGAACAATGGAGCTGCAGTCAGAGGACCTGGTTGAAATTCCAGCTCTTCCATTTTATTGTATGAACTTGAACTACATGCTGATTTCACTGACCCTCAGTTTTATATTCTGTAGAAATATCAAATCTTAGAGAAACACAAAAACTATCAGGTCCAAACTTTGTGTGAACAACAATTGCCTCCAGAGCATACATAAGATGTGGCCATCCAACATTTTATTGATGAACTGCAGTGAGACTTAAATCTACTGTCTTCCAAGGCAGATCATTCCACTGTTGGCTAGACCTGGTTGTTATAAAGCTTTTCCTCACTTGAATGCTAAATGATGTACTTTGTAACTTCCACCATTTGCTGCTAGTTCTTTCCTTTGGGGCCAAGCTGAACATAGCTATTCTTTCTTTCTTTTGACAACCTTTGAAGTATTTCAAGAAAACTGACTCCAGTGATTTTTTCAAATACTTTAAGGGCTGTGAAACTAACTCCTAGAATAAGGTCAGCTAGGTGGCACAGTAGATAGAATGCTGGACTGGAATCAGGAAGACCTGAATTCAAATCTGGCCTCAGATGCTTGCTAGCTTTGTGACCTTGGGAAAGTCACTGAACCCTGTTTGCCTCAGTCTCCTCATCTGTACAATTAGCTGGAGAAGGAAAAGGCAAAACATTCCAGTATCTTCCAAGATAACCTCAAATGGGGTCTCAAAGAGTCAAACACAATTGAAATAACTGAAAATCAAGAACAGCAACTCCTATAATGTCCTTTCTCTCTTCTGCAAGGTAAGCATCCCCATAACTGCAAAGAAACTTTGCATAACATGAACAGAAGACCTTTTTACCATCCTCACCTTTAAATATTCCCCAGCTTATCAATAGGCAGCATCTGAGGTTCTCAGAATTGAAGGCTATATTCCAGATGCAGACTGAGCAAAAAAGAGTACATCAGAATAATCACTTCTCTGTTCCTAGACACTATACATTTCCTACTGTGGTTCAAAGGTGCAATATATTGTTTTTCCCTGCAAAATCACAGTAAACTCATATTGTCACTGAAGTCTTTCATATTCCCCCTCTACCAAAGAACTATAGTATAGCCATGGCTTATTCCTTTTGGTCTTATGAAGCTTTTTTTTTTTTGGGGGGGGGTTGGGGAATTCATGTGTTAGACAAGGACTTATGGGTCCAGATACTCTCAGGAGTGTGGTTCCATCAAGAGGTATTGAAATTTCTTTGGCATTCTTATTGGAGTTCTAATTTCTTTCCTTAATATATAAATAAACTTTTTCTTTCTTTAAACATTATGGTCTTGATTGTTTATAGGGAAGTCTTATTATTATTCCTTGGTGGAAGAATTAGAGACGGTCTTAGATACTGAAATTCCCAGATTATATAAGTGTAGATGAATGTAACAGAACACTTGAAGTTCCTAATATTTAACTGTGACATTCATGCCAGGAAGGACACCATAACCCTATATTTGGACCTGTATCTTTGGTTGAACCACCTTCCAATGAATGTGCTGTTATGCTACATCTGCTATACAATGGACCAATCTAAATTCTACCTCTGAAATTCTAACATCTTATGTCATAGGCCACCTGGAAGTAGATCCTTATGTATCCTATTGAAAATAGGTACTAACTTTTGTCAATAGATCCATTTACTTTGCATATTGATTATATGCATATTGCATTATGATTATACAGACATCTATCTAAATCTCTGTTACATGCATTTATATATACACATATGCACATTTACATATATATGCACATTTATATGTACGAAATAATGATCTTAAATTCATTTTATGTCTATTGCTATTTTACCTTTTGTTCTAGTCAAAGATGTCCTTGCTAATATATCATTTCACTTTTTTGTTCAATTCAGCATTAGTAAAATGTGTTAGCCTATATTTGCCCACCAGGAGTCTTTCCATTGTCCTTCAGGTACCTGAAGTTTTTGTTCTTTTAGTGTCATGCTGTTCCATGATTCACAAGTAAATAGCATTCCTGAGAGGTATTTGTGGTGAAGAGATAATAATTCTGAGTTTATTAAATACACCATAAAATTATCCAAATAAAATCTGGCTTGAGTTCATTTTCCAATTAAATTCCAAGCATAGTTCCTTGTCCATTGATACCTGCCAAAAGTATACATATTGATAGACAGACTATGGGTTGTTTACTCAAACTCATGCCTTATTCTAGGCAATACAAACAATAGAAAATAGATGTAAATAAAATTAGTTGATACAAATTTTGGATATGTTCTACATAAAATATCAATTTATACTGAAACATTAAATTGGACCTATTCCATATAGAAAAATGGCAGCTTTGGTGTGTTCATCTAGCATTCTTAATCACTCCTTTGGGAAAAGAGGAAATGAAAAGGTAAATGATTACTGTACTTTTAATACCTAGGGATACATTGTATGCTTATATGTTAGTTCATTATAATGAATGTATCTCATGTCCTGGGTGGGAAAAAAATGATCTTAAACATTTTTAGAGAAAAAAATTCAATATACATTATGTAAATGAAAGGGGGAATAAGTTGTAGCCATTACATTAGTAAAAGGGAAATTAGTCTAAAATATGCATTTCCAGAGGCCCTTAGCTTTTGGAAATTTAAAGGAGAAAAAATAATTGGCCCACCATTTGAAAACTGCCTTTACATAACATAAGAAAAATGGTGAAAATTTCTGAAGTTCTGATGAATCTGAAGAAACCTGAAAGCCAAGACGGATAATTCAGGTTCCAAAGTGTGCTTTCGCTGTCAACATTTGCCAATATTCTTGGATAATGTCCAAAGGCCTGCTTCAGATTGTTCTATGCAATCATAGCCTAGCTTAATTACTGTAATTGTGGGTATGTTTGGATAACTCCCTTAGTTTTAATATTCCCCATAGCTTCCTACATTCCTTATTTTCAATACTTTTTCCCCCAATTTGTGAAATATATGTTTAATAGATGTGAAGGCAAAAAAGAGTTAATTTCAAATTTGTAATCTAATTTCCTATCATTCATCATGACACCAATATAAATCATCTTAAATGCCAGAATTAATGATTCCATTTTAACCAATTTCATCTTTGTTCATCACTGAAAGTAATATTTTCCCCATAAAATTAAGAAAAGAGTCTTAGGGTAGGTAATTGATGCTTCATGACTTTTGAAATTATTATATACATTGGATCACATTTTCCATAGCCTAATAAAAATTATATTCTATATTGAGCTCTACTAAAAGTAAATGTGTAGCCAGTTTCAATAGTGAACTTTAATGTCTTCTGAATCTATTTACAATCAGTGGGAAAATGGTCATCTTATGTCTCAAGCATATTTAAATCAAGTAGATTTCACTTAGGTATACCTATGTTCTATGTGTATAATTTAGAAGAGGGATATCACAGAACAGAATTTTTTAAAGTCCTGATTCTGCTTACAGCTTCCTTTGTGACCCTAGGTAAACTTCTTAAGCTCTGTGGAACTGAGTTTACCTATCTGTAAAATGTGAAAATCTATCAGATTACTTCTAAGGGCCCTTCTGACTTCAGCATTCCAAGAAGTTATGATGGGTTACTGCAGGATGAACTCTAAAGTCCAATTTCCAGCTCTATGAAACCCTGCATTTTATAGAACATTCAAGAGATTCTTGAGAGTGGGTATCAGCAAATCAACCTTGAAAGTGTGTAATTTTGTAGCTTCCTGACATACACAGTATAAATCTGTATAGAATACTACCCAGAATTGGGAGCTGAGCGATGAGTGAGTTTCACTTCCAGGTATACTCATGATAAATAGTGTTGCTGCTAATGAAGAGCTGAAATAGGAGAATGAGGAGAACCAAAAAGAAAATTAGAAGGGAAATAACAAGATAGATAAGTAGATAGAGAGATGACAGATAAAGAACTTTTGTTATGTACTTAATCTGCATCAGTAACTGTGCTCAACCCTGAGAATGCAAACACAAGCAAATAAGACTGTCCTTGTTCTCAAGGAGTTTAAATTCTGATGGGGGAAGATAACACAAAAAGGTGAGCTGGAAAAGGATCTAAGTACACAATCGGGGGCAAGGCTGTTGCAGAGAAGATGAGGTCTGGAGAGTGAAGAGAAATGGGAGAAGATATCTTAATTTAACATTTTAAAATTTACAAAGAACTTTCCCTAAAATAAACTTGTGAGGAGCCAACTACTTTATGAAATCTCAATCAAACTATTTACCATTCTTAGAATTCCAACTTAAGAAGCATTTATTAAATGTATTCTGTATGCAAGACACTCTACTGGATCCTGAGGATGTAAGGACTGAAATGAAAAGCACTTCCTTCTCTCAAGAAGTTTACATTTCACATACTTCATTCTGTCTTAGATAGAGTTTTGGATCTGGAGTCAGGAAGACTCAAGTTAAAATCTGGCTTCAGACATTTAATACCATTGTGACCTTGATCCAGTCACTTGTCATCCATTTGCCTCAGTTTCCTAATCTGTAAAATAAGGCTAAGAATAAAACCTAACTTCCAAGGTTGCTGAGTTGATAAAATAAAAAGCACTTTCCAAAACTTAAAGACACACACACACACATACACACACACACACACACACACACACACACACACACACACACACACATTACTACAGCAATGATGACTACTAGTACTGCAAACAAAAAAGCACAGACCAAGGCAACTTGAAGTTAGGGAGAACTCTAGAAACTTAAAGGATCAGGAAAGGCTTCACCAGGAGGGGGTGTCTAATTTGAGACTTAAAGAAATATGAAGATTTCCTAAGGGAGAAGTAAAGAAAGAGGTTAATCTAGCTTTTCAGAAAGGCTATTTGTGTTTCCTTATCTGTGAAATGGTACTAATAATCCTTGATATAACCAACTTGTTTCATAGTGTTAGTAGATTAAATAAAATAGTGTTTGTGAAAATACTTTGAAAAGCTAAAAGCAAATATTCTATATTTTTTATTTCTTGAATTTCTTTCAATAACCTTTCCTTAATGGAGAATAATCTTTCCATACTAAGGAAAAGAAAATACGTAACTTATTTGCCAAACTTCCAGCAACGAATGGTCCTATAGCATGAGAAAATGTATTCTATCTCTATAGAATAATTTTTACTAAGACACAATCTTGAACAGCAGGGTGAACTAAAAGAGGAGACCCTTTTAGTCAGTGCAGACAAAATTAACAATTGTATCCTCTTCTTTCTTCTCTCCTCTATTAAGAAAAAAAAGTACAGGGTCTGATTTCCTGCTTGATTGAAGCCCTGTGTATGCTCTGTTGCCCTCTATCCTTTCCCTCAAAGCCTCAAGCTCCCCAAAGAACTTTAAGAAGCAATAATGTTGAGACTCTCTGAAAAATAGCAGAAATTTCATGCATGAAGACATTCTCTCACCAGTCCACGGGCATGCACAGTCAAAATTAATTCGCATTCAAGACAGCTCAGAAATAGAATAGTTAGAAATCAAGAAATAGATGAAAGAAACAAATGGATTTGGCTTATTTATTTTCAACATCAAAAGTATGATCAAAACAGATAGGATGGCTGGTCAGAGAAACAATTGTGCATTCCACAGCCTCACTTGGCATTTCTTCAACAGCATGTAGAATACTAAGGGCAAAAAGTAAAGAATCTAAAGTTTTCTGACTGGCTGACATTCTATCCTGAGTCCATGATTTCCTGAAAGCCAAATATTCCCATAATTCCCCATAGTGTATACTGAAGAAGCTTCCACACAGATTGGATTATTTTCAGGAAAATTGCACATGCTTCCTGTATATTTTATACTTTTGGGGGAGAGGGTTACCAATTTGTAACATAAATATATGTATGCTATATGTATATAATATGTCTAAATTGTACATATTGTACATATGGAAATTGATATATATGGAATATACATTTACATCTCTTCTCTTCTCCCACTATATGTATATATCTATACACTTCCCCAAATCTCTAAATACATACATATATGTGTATTTGCATATATTCATATGTGTTTTGTCAAATTTACATTGTATTTGTGCATACATACATACACACACACACACACACACACACACACACACACACACACACATATATATAATGTATATGCTCATATAGTATCTCTTCCTGTCTACTCTCAAATTTTAGGAAAGTTTCAAAAAGGAAGATTTAATTCTATGGAACCTTGTCTTCATTTCTTCATTCTGCTGAGGATTTATGAAAATCTCACTAGGTTCTGTTTGTTGGCTGCTATGACAACCACTTTACTTACCTACCTACATACTTATCTACCTACCTACCTACCTACCTACCTACCTACTATCCCCTACTCACTACTATTTCTATGCCAGTCCCTCAATGGAGTGATAATTTCATTGGTGTGGGTATTTCCTCCAGTGGTACAAATTGAAGTTCCTCCATTCTTACTAATCCCATGAGAGTCTTCTCTATATCTTCTCACAAAATCTCAATATGTTGGGCAGTTTTCAATGCTTATTTAATTTATTTATCTTTGGATATATTTTGATTTCTGATCTGTTGCACTCCCTCCCTTGAAACCCTGCACTAGAGAAGGCCAATATTTCACACAGCTATACAAGTGAAACCATACAATACATACTTTCATAAATCAGTTTTTTGTCTGGAGGTAGACAGAATTTGCCTTTATAAGTCCTTTGTACTTGATTTAAATTTTTATATTACTCAAAATAGTCAGTTATTCTTTGCTGTTACTGTATACAGTGTTCTCTTGGCTCTACTCATTTCATTATTATTTCATGCAAGTCTTTCCTTTTATTTTTTTTAATCAACTTGCTCTTACAGCACAGTAATGTTTCATCACAATCATATATTACAACTCTTATTCATCTGTCCCGCAATTGATTTTCACTTCTTTTCTGGCACAAAGAGAGATGCTATAAATATTTTAGAACATGCAGGTTCTTTTCAATTTTTCCTGCATCACCTCAGAAAACAAAACAAAACAAAACTTAATAATGACATTCCATAGTCAAAGGGTATATACAGTTTTATACCTCTTGGGCATAATTTCAGATTGTTCTCCAAAATGGTTAAATCAGTTCATAGGTCAAACAACAGCATATTCATGTCTTAGTTTTTTTTTTTTTCCATATCCCCTCCAAAATTTATCATTTTTCCTTACTATCATTTTAGCTAATCTGATAGACTTAAGATGGTGCCTCAAAGTTATTTTTTTTATTTGAATTACTCTACAACATGATTTTGATCATTTTTCCACATAATTCTGTATGGCTTTGACTTTTTTTCTTTCAAAAATGGCCTCTTAATAGCTTCTGACCATTTATCAATTGGTCTTATTCTTATAAATTTGATACTCCATATTTGAGATATGAGGTATTTATCTGAAAAATGTGTCTATAAAATTTTCTCCATTTTTTTTTGCTTTTCTTCTAATCTTGGCTACATTTGTTTTATTTGTACAAAATTTAAAAAAAAATTGATGTAATCAAAATTATCCTTTATACATCCCACAATGTTCTCTCTCATTTATACATAAATTCTTTTCTTATCCATAAAGTTGATTGGTAACATCTTCATGTTCTTCAAGTTTACTTATGATATCTTCTTTTATGTGTTGGTCATGTATCTTACTCCTAATACATTGTATTTGTTGTGACAATGATTTACCTGGTGTCTGCTCTACTATCTATTGTTTGTGTCTGATATTCATGGGTTCCATGACTCCTTATTACCAACTTTATTTTGAACCCAAGATTGAATTTGTGAGGTCCCCTGATCCAGACATTATGCAATAGTGAAAACAACATTGGACTTGGAGTCAAAAGCAGAACCATCACTAGAGTAGAGGTTTATGCCATCACTACAAATTTAAAGGATGTTGAACTTTGGCTCTCTGTTCACAAGTCAATTATAATACTTATAATCCTTCTGAAATATCAAAATAAGATTTTCCCATAGTTTTCAATAAAATTTAAAATAAATTAGCTACAAGATAATAGGTTGGGGTGAGTTCCTTTCCCATGTCAACCTATTTAATCCACTCCCCTATCATGCTGATGCCTAGGGTCTCTGTCCTTTCACCACAATATGTTGGTCAACCTCACATATTCATTACAATTCCCTCAAATGAGAATACTCTTTGCCAATTGTTTTTCTAGTATGTGATACTTTCCTCATTACAAAAACCCATAAATACAACTCCGATTGAGGTGCTACAATTAAGTGGAAAGAATGCTAGATGTGCATTAATGAAAGCCTTAGTTCAAATTCCTCCTTTGACATTTAGTTTTCAGATGACTATGAGAATGTCTTATACTTTCTAAGCCTCAGGCAAGTTTCTAAAAGGATTGTTATTAATGTCAGAGGATGCCTCCCCCCTCCCAAAAATTAATAATTATGACCCTCTGATATACTGTGCATGTAATTCTGACAAGGAAACCTAAGTTCAAATTCCGATTCTTTAATGAATAGGCACCTTAGCATTATCACTGACTCTCCAAATTTCAATTTCCTTGTCTGTAGAATGCAGATGAAATTGTTATATCTAGCTCACAGCAGTGCTTTAAGGAGGAAAAAACAAATATCTCTATAAACCTTCAGGAACCATAGAAATGAGAACTATTTGCTATTATTATTATTATCATTATTGTTATTGTTATTATTGTTATTGATATTATTATCTTTTCTTCCTGACATTGAATTATTGAACTTAAAACTACAAAATTCCCCTGAATTTAACTAATTCCATGCCATCACTTTATGGATGAGGAAACTGAGGATCAGAAAAAGAAGATAGATTGTTCAAGACCATGTAGGTGGTAAAAAGTACAGCACCTTGGTTAAGTTTGCTACCCTTCTTCCTTAGAGTACCACCCAGTCGCCATGATCCTGCTATAACAGAAACAGTAAATGAAAGCATATACGTTTATTTTCAATGTTGGTACTATGCTGTCCAATTTCATGATATTTTCAAATATATTTATCTTGATTAATAACTTGCTGATATGGTATTGCAATAAAAATCTTTCCAAAATTATCTGTAGGAAAGCAAAAAGTTCTTTGGAACTGATAGGAATTATAGAGTTGTATAATGGATCTCATCAAGTTTTATCATTTAAACCTCCATTAATTTTTCAAGTCTTTCTTTAAAATCACCTTTATAACTTATTTATCCAGCCATTGGACAGAAAGATATCTGAAAAATGTCTTCACTGTGGGTATCACAATTTCCAATATCAGATTACTTACCCTGCTGAGTTGCAGATTATAATAGTTAAGAGCATTCAAAGTACAGCCAAATTCACCTGTCCCTATCTCCAATGGAAACCTGTAGTACCTGAAAAGATTCACCTTTTAATTTTGTTCCTCCTCCCCACAAATGTGAGTGATGATAGGCTTGACTAAAATCTCTTTGGTAAAGATAGATTCCATCCTGATGATTTTGACTAGGCTAATCTGATGTACTTGGAGGATCACAGAATCAGAAAACATAGACAAGGAACATGAAGGTACCTTAGACATCCTTACACTTGGAGTTGCTAGTATAAAGTTCGTGAATTTATTTTTAATAACTATATTTCAGTCAGTAAGTATGCATTTGTTAAATGTTTATCATGTGTCAGGGATTGTGCTAAGCACTATTTCAATATAATTATTGAGTTTTGTCTCCTCATTGCCTATTTCTATTTTTTCAATTTCCTTGGAAATTCCCTTTTATTTTTCTTATATCTTAAAACAAAGCAAAACAAAACATTCTTTTAAGAAGGACTCCATGGCCTTCACTTTCAAAAGGGAACTGTGACAGGAAAAAAGGAGCAGGCACTGATCTGGATCAAGCTCCTCATTCAACCAATGAGGAAACTGTGCCTTTGAAAGTGTAAATCCTTTGTCCCAGGATGCACAAATGTAGCCATCAAAGTAGATTTAAAACCCAGGTCCATGGACATAAGAGTCAGTATTCCTTCCTTTTTCAAAGCTGCTACTCATGAAAGAAACATGGACAAATATGAAGAAAGAGTGTCAATTATGGCTGGCCAAGTCCAAAGTTTTAGACTTTGAGCTCTGACCTCAGAAATGGAGAAAGAATAGATAATTGTATAGAAGATTGTAAATGAGTAAAAACCTCCTTTCACAATTATATTTGCCAATGCAAAAGAAAATGGAAAATACAGAATATTAAGCAATAACAGTATCTTAAAAAACATATCTAATAACACATAAGTTCAGTGGGTCTGAAAGTTGGGAAATTATCTGAGAGACAGAGACAGAGATGGAGACAGACAAAGAGATGGAGATTCTTATAACATTAATACATTCAACGAAAGAGTTTTGTTTTTTTTTTTTAATGAGATTACATAGTTGGAGAAATTATCAATGTTCATACCTGAGTTGTATCAGTATAGTGCCAATATAATAAAAATGGCAAGACTACAAAAATAACCTATCAATTTAGTGTTCTTCTGATCCAAATAAAATTTTATTAATATATGCATTTTTTTTTATCACATTGAACAGTAAGTAAGTAAATGATTTTAAAAGAAGTAATGGAAAAAATATTGCATAAAGGAGACCTAGATTTAGGAAATACTAAGTAATATTATGAAGCAATTATTATGAAAATAATTTGGCATTCATCAAAAATAGAAACGATGTGATGAAATGGTCTAAATTAATGATAACCAACTGAAATAGAAATAGGGGCTCTTAAACTGAACATAATTCCTATGGGGCTCATAAAGACTTAGAAAACAACATAATAATGTTCATTATATTTTATTATATTTTAATATATTTTTCTCAATATTCCCCAATTATATTTTAGTCTGCTTTGGGCCTTACTTGGGAAAGGTTGTGGTTTGCAATGGGCCTCCAGGCTACATGTTTGACAGCTCTGTTATAAATAATCACAATCTAGGAGCAAATAAAACCCACATGAGGTTTCTTAAAACAATACAAACAACAGGAGTGAAGTTGAAGTTTCATTATCTGATTTTTTTAAATGAACAATTTCATGCAAAGTAGATTTAGACTTTGTTATACTTTATACTACATCAAATTACAAATGTTTAAAAAAGATAACATAAAATGGAGGAGATTAGAAGGTCATACTTTTCACAATTACATCTAGGGAACAAATGAGTAAACAAGCAATGGACATACAAAAACAGAATAAAAATGTGCAAAATTTAAAGGTTTTCTTTTCCAATTACAAAATTAACAAAATTAAAATAAAAAGAAAAAAAATAAGACCCATAAAAACCTTCACATCAATCTTCTTTGCTTATTTATGTGTGTTTTTGTGTATATATATGTATATATATGTGTGTGTGTGTGTGTATAATGTATGCATATACACACATGCATACACAGATGCATACACACATATACATATAAATAGATTTGATAATTGACACAAAATCATAATTATAATTCCCTAACAAATAAATGAACACTTTTCAAATGAAAACATGGAAACTATCAAGAACATTAAAATGTTTTAATTCACTAATAACAAGATAAATTGAAAATTAAAAACAATCATAGATCTCAAATTTATAACGATGGACAGTATGCTAAAAATGGAAATAATCTATTTTGGAGATATTATGAAAAGACAGGAATAATGATACATTGATAATCATTTGTTCCAACCTGTTCCAGAAAAGCATTTAGAATTTCATGGGAAAAATAATGAATTGCACATATTCTTCAATTTCTTTATTCAGCAATGTTTTCCCAATTAAGAGAATGATCTCATGTGAAATAAATCATTCATAGTCATTTGAGAGATAGAAAAAAAACTGGAAACAAAGTGAATGTTCATCTGTTGGGGAATGGCTAACATGAAAACATGGAATATCATTGATCTATGAGGAATTATTAACATGAAACATTTAGATGTTTATGAGAAAACTTGTATAAGCTTATATATATTGGAAAAAATAGCAGAACAAAATATGCAAAATTAGTCTAAGACAGTAGATTTCAGGTTTATTAAAATGAACCAATGTTCTTTCAAGATGACTAATATTTAAGGTCATATTTTTTCCTTTTTTTAAGAAGAACTTGTAGGACTGGACTCTCAGTTTACTGCTAACTCCAATAACAAGTTTAGATGGGTTTGCCTACATGTTTATGTTCATGTGTCCTTTAAGTGGAAGTACTATGCAACAGGGCAAGGCGGGAGGAGTATTTGGGAAGTTATTTAAAAACAAATGTAGCTATGAAAATCAAACTACTTCAAAATAACTATAATTCCTAATCTGCATTTCTCAGATCTTTTCCATTTCTAAATCCTATGGAATCAGAAAATGTGGTAGTAATTGCATCAGTCATTATTAAGTAGACATTTTAATTATTATTTTGCTTTCATTGCATACCTTTCCTACAATGAAGTGTTCCTGAAATACTTCACAAGTTGTGGAGTTCGATGGCAAAGTCCAGATGGTGAAGAGCCAGCATTTTTGCCTAAATCTTCCAACACATGTCTTCTGCAACAGTCTATAAAGTTACAAAAATAATTTTGATCAAGGAAGCCAAGAAAAATCATAGAATGACACTTTTCTAACCCAGTGCATCAGTGAGAGAGAGAGAGAGAGAGAGAGAGAGAGAGAGAGAGAGAGAGAGAGATGGATGGACACAGAGACAGACAGATACAGAGATGTCTGCAGACAGTTGGATGGAAGCTGCTCAGGAGCTCAGTGCAGGAGCAGCAGTAGTTCCACAATAGGTGGAAATAACAGCAAGCAGTGTCAATAGCACAAGGTGAAAAGCAGTGCAGGGCCAATAATAATAAGGATCCTGAAAAAGTAAGCAGAAAGAGATCCCAGGAGACCCTTGCCCTAGCACTGGCTGCAGAAATGAATGTGATGTGGAGCTTTGTCACCCCTTACGTGAATCTGGGTCACAGTTTTAGAGAGGAGAGGAGAGGTCATGGTCCTAAGGATATAGAGGCCTTACCTATGTAAAGAGCAAGGAATCATATTCTAGAAACATATCTGTGTGACTCTGAGCCCAAAAGCACAGTGGGAACTTGGTTCTAACCTCTAGTCTCACATGTAATTCTATAGTGAAATAAAGCAGAGCAGGAGACCAAAACCAAGAGAGAAACAGGAGTTCAATTTCTCTGAACTTATAGACATTCCCAGTGGGGTAACTATGACTGGATACAGCAGCAGTTTAGAGAAATTCAAACATATACAGGTCAACAAACTGAATGACAGTGGTGTCCTGGATGACACCACTTCGGAAAAACCAAAACTTTACAAGGTCTCAAACCAAAATTTATAAGACTGTACCTTAGACCACACACTCCAATTCCTCAGAGGTGAGTAGAGCCAAGCACTAAATTACAAATTCAAGAAATTGACTAGGAAAATGAGCAAACAACAACAAAATAATGTGACCATAAAAATCCTCGAAGATGTTGAGGAAGATCAAGATGTAAACATAGAAGAAAATGACTTAAAAACATCTACAAACAAAGCCTGAAATAAATATACAGAAAGTGACATCAGTAAGATATAGAGAAGAATAAAAGGGAAGATATGGAAAACTGTGCTCAAAAGTGAAAGAGACTTGAGGGGATAATGGTAAAAATGAAGCATAAGTATAAGAGAACGGGATAAAGATAAGTACATATTTAATAAATATAATACTCAATGAAAAAGAGTAAGCCTTCCTCAAAAAATAGAATGAGATAGTGGAATGAGTTAGAATCCAGAATTTAACAATATCTAATTTACAAGAAATATATTTGAAACATAAAGATATACACAGAGTTAAAATAAGGGACTGAAGTCAAATCTATTATGCTAAAGCTAAATTAAAAAAAAAAGACATGGGTAGTCATCATAATCTCATACAAAGGAAAAGTAAAAATAGCCCTATTTAAAAGAGACAATCAGAGAAACTACATTTTGACAAAAGGTGCAAGGACAATGAAGTAATA
This sequence comes from Phascolarctos cinereus, assembly GCF_003287225.1. Taxonomy (NCBI): domain Eukaryota; kingdom Metazoa; phylum Chordata; class Mammalia; order Diprotodontia; family Phascolarctidae; genus Phascolarctos; species Phascolarctos cinereus. The sequence goes on from NW_027555625.1 coordinate 72,550,011, forward strand.
ACAATACTGTCTATATATGCACTTAACAGCTAGCATTGAAATTCTAAAGGTAAATATTAATTAGTTGAAAGAAGAAATAGTAAAATAATTATACAAGAAGAAGGCAATTTATCCTTCTTGGGCCTAAATAAATACAACCAAAAATAAATAAGAAATAAGTTAAAGAGATAGATAGTATTTTAGAAAAGTTAGATATCATAGACCTCTTAGTAATATTGAATGAGAATTAAAAGGAGCATACCTATTTGTCGGTTGTGCATGGCACCCTCACAAAAATAAATTTGTATATTAGGTCATGAGAGCCTCATGAAACTGCAAAAATGCAGAAATATTAAGTACATCTTTCTCTGAATATACTGAAATAAAATTACATTCAATAAGGATCTTTGAAGCATAGATTAAAAATAAATTGGAAACTAACATAATCTGAAAGATAGGGTTAAATAACAAATTTTAGGAACAATCAATAATTTCATTAAAGATAATGACAACATACCAAGATTTGTTGGATACATATGCAAACTACATATAGCTTAATGCTTATGTGATTAAAAGAAAAATATAAAATCAATGAATTGTACATGCAACTAAAAAAATACTAGAAAGGTACAAATGTAAATTCACAAACGATGAATATGAAATAAAAGCAATTTATTAGTAGAAATTTTATCCAATTATGTACCAATACTATTGACAATGTCAACAAAATAGATGAATATGTACAAAAATTTAAGTTGTCTATGTTAAGAAAGCAGGACATATATACTTAATTTAATATTTTATTTCCCCCAATGCATGTAAAAACAATTTTAAAATTCCTTTTTTTCAAATTTTGAGTTCCAAATTCTGTCTCTCCCTTCCTCCTCTCCACCCCTCACTTAGAAGGCAAGCAGTTTGACATAGGCTATACATGTGTAGTTATGCAAAATGTATTCCAATGTAAGTGATAATGTGAAAGAAAACAGGTAAAGAAAGCAAGAAAAAAATCAAGAAAAAATATATATGACCTGCATTCAGGCTCCACGAATTCTTTCTCTGAAGATGGACGGCATCTTTAATCATCAGCCCTTTAGGATTGTCTCGGATCATCGTATTGCTGAGAATAGCTAAGCTACTCAAAGCAGATCATCACACAATATTGCCGTTGCTATCGGCAGTATTCTTCTGGCTATACTCATTTCATTTTTCACCAGTTCATAGAAGTCTTGTGTGGTTTTTCTGAGAGTGTACTGCTCATCTCTTATAGCACAATAGGATTCTATCACAATCATATGCAGCACCATGTTCAGCCAATCCCCATTTGATAAACACCCCCTCAATTCCCAATTCTTTGCCACCATTGGTGAAGAATATATAGAATATAGAGCAAAGAGCTGCTGTAAATTTTTTGTTCATATAAGTCCTTTTCATTATTTTAATCTCTTTGGGATACCGACTTAGTAGCATGATGTTATAGGCCTTTGGCATAGTTCCAAATTGCTCTCCAGAGTGGTAGAGTCAGTATACAACTTCACCAATAGTTCATTAGTGTTTCGTTTTTCCCACACATTCTCCAACGATCTTCATGTTCTTTTTCTGTCCAAATAGGTAGTAGCTCAGCGTTTTTAATTTTCATTTCTCTGATTAATAGCAATTTGTAGCTTTCTCCTTCATATGACTACACATAGCTTGAAAATTGTCTGTTCATATTCTTTTACAATTTATTGATCAAAGAATGTATACATTTGATTCAGTTTTCTACATATTTGAGAAATAAGGTTTTTATTACAGAAATTTGCTGTAATTTTTTTACAGGAATGACCATCATATATTTCCCTCCATCCTATTTCCACCATTTATTCTATTCTCTCTCTCCTTTTACCCTGACCATTCTCAAAAATGCTTTGCTTCTGACTTTTACCTTACCTAATCTGTCTTTCCTTCTATTGGCCTCCTGCCTCTTCTATTATTTTTCCCCGTTTTATTTTCCTGTACGGTAAGATAGATTTCTACACCCAACTGAGTATGATGTTGTTGCCTTTTTGAGCCAATTCTAATGACAATAAGCTTCATGTACCCTCCCCACTACCACTTTCCCCATCTTCCCCTTTATAGTAAAATCTCTTTCAGGCCTATTTTATGTCAGGTAATTTACTGCATTCTACCTCTCCATTTCCATTTCTCCCAGTTCATTCTTTTTTTATCCCTTAATTTGACTTTTTAGATAATAATTCCATCATATTCAACTCACACCTGTGCCCTATATGTATACTCCTTCTAACTGCATAATAATGAGAACGTTTTTAGGAGTTACAAATATCATTTTTTCATGTAGGAATGTAAACAGTTCTATTTTATTGAATCCCTTCTGATTTCTCTTTCGTGTTTACCTTTTTGTGCTTCTTTTGAATCTTGCATTTAAAAGTCAGAATTTCAGTTCACCTCTTGTCTTTTAATCAGGAATATTTGAAAGTCTTCAACTTCATTAAATGTCCATTTCCCATTGCTGAAGGATTATCCTCAGTTTTGCTGTGTAGGTGATTCTTGGTTGTAATCCTAGTTCTTTTGCCCTCCAGAATACTATATTCCACTCCCTCAAATCCTTTAATTTAGAAACTGCTACATCATGTGTTATCTTGACTGTGGCTCTGTGTTATTTAATTTTTTTTTTTAATTTGGGCTGCTTGCAATATTTTCTCTTTGATTTTTGATGTCTGGAATTTGGCTATAATGTTCCTGGAAGTTTTCATTTTGGGATTTCTCTCAGGAGGTGATTGGTGGATTCTTTCAATTTCTATTTTACCCTCTGGTTCTAGACTATCAGGACAATTTTCCTTTATGATTTCTTGACTAAAGATGTCTAAGGTTTTTGGGTTTTTTTATCATGGTTTTCAATTTGTCCAATAATTTTTAAATTATCTCTCCTAGATCTATTTTCCAGGTCTGTTTTTTTTTCCATGAGGTATTTCATATTTTTTTCTAATTTTTATTTTTTTGATGTTGTCTTATTATTTCTTTTTATGTCTCATGGAGGCATTAGATTTCATTTGCAAAAATTATAATTTCTTTTTTTAATTTATTTTTAGTTTTCAATATTTACTTCCAAAGGTTTCAAGTTCCAAATTTTCTCCCCATCTCATCCCTCCCCCCACTGCAAGATGGCATGCATTCTGAATAGCCCTCCTCCTAATATGTCCTCCCTTCTATGCCCCACCCCCCTTTTCTTATCCCCTTCCCCTTCAATTTTCCTGTAGGGCAGGATAGATTTCTGTCCCATGTTTCCTGTATGGCTTATTTCCCACTTGCATACAAAAACAATTTTTTTTTAACATTTGTTTTTAAAACTTTTGGTTCCAAATTTTCTCCCTTCCTCCCTCCCCATCCACCCTCATTAAGAAGGCAAACAACTCTATGCAGGTTATTCATGTGTAGTCATACAAAACACTTCCATAATAGTCATGTTGTGAAAAACTAATCCTATCCCACCCCCACGTATTCTATTCTCTCTTTTGATCCTGTCCCTCCATAGAAGTGTTTGCTTCTGATTAACCCCCCAATCTTCCCTCCCCTCTATCATCCTGATCCCTTGTCCCCTTCCACCTCCTATTTCCCTGTAGGGTAAGATAGATTTCCATATCCAATTGAATGTTTATGTTGTTCTGTCCTTAAGTCAAATCCTATGAAAATAAGATTTACTCATTCCCTCTCACCTTTCCCCACTTCTACTCCATTGTAAAAGCCTTTACTTATCTGTTTTATGTGAGATAATTTACCACATTCTACATCTCCCTTTCTCCTTCCCCCAGTACAATTTTCTCTCATCCCTTAATTTTACACAACAGATATCACCCCTTCATCTTGAATTCACCCTGTCCCATCTATCTATCTATCTATCTATCTATCTATCTATCTATCTATCTATCTATCGACATACATATATTTTTTCCCTCCAACTACTGTAATACTGACAAAGGAGTCATGAGTTACATATATCATCTTTCCATGAGGAATGTAAACAGTTCAACCTTAATAGGTCTCTTATGATTTCTCTTTCTTGCTTACCTCTTCATGTTCCACGTGAATCTTGTATTTGAAAGACAAATTTTCAATTCAGCTCTGTTCTTTTCATCAAGACTGCTTAAAAGTCCACTATTTCACTGAATAATCATTTTTCCCCCTGAAAGATTATACTCAATTTTACTGGGTAAGTGATTCTTGGTTGTTATCCTATCTCCTTTGCCCTCCAGAATATTCTATACCAAGCCCTATGGTCCCTTAATGTAGAAGCTGCTAAATCTTGTGTTATCTCGATTGTGTTTCCACAATATTTGAATTGTTTCTTCTGGCTGCTTGCAATATTTTCTCCTTGACCTGGGAACTCTGGAATTTGGCTACAATATTCCTAGGAATTTTCATTTGGGGATTTCATTCTGGAGGTGATTGGTGGATTTTTTCAATTTGTATTTTGCCCTCTGGTTCTAAACTATCAGAAAAGTTTTACTTGATAATTTCTTGAAAGATGATGTGTAAGCTCTTTATTGATCATGGCTTTCAGATAGCCCAATAATTTTTAAGTTTTCTCTCCTGATCTATTTTCCAGGTCAGTTTTTTTTTTTTCCAATGAGATATTTCACATTGTTTCCTATTTTTTCATTATTTTGGATTTGTTTTACAGTGCCTTAATTTCTCATATAGTCACTAGCTTCCAATTGCTCTATTCTAATTTATAAGGATTCATTTTCTTCAGTAAGCTTTTGCACTTTCTTTTCCATTTGGCCAATTTTGCTATTTAAGCATTCTTCTCCTCATTGGCTTTTTGGACCTCTTTTGCCATTTGGGTTAGGATATTTATTAAGGTGTTATTTTCTTCAGCACTTTTTTTTGGGTCTCCTGTAGCAAGCTGTTGACTTGTTTTTCATGATTTTCTTGCATCATTCTCATTTCTCTTCTCAAATTTTCCTCTATTCTCTTACTTGCTTCTCGTAAACCTTTTCGAGCTATTCCATGGCCTGGGACCAATTCACATTTTTCTTGGAGGCTTTGACTTTGTTGTCTTCTTCTGGTTGTATGTTTTGATTTTCTTTGTCACCACGGAAAGATACTATGGTGTGACTTTTTTTCTCGAGGTTTGCTCATGATCCTATCCAATTACTTGAGTTATAAAGTCTTTATTAAAGTAAGGGTCTGATTCCAGTGTAGAGAATGTACTGTCTGAAGCTTCAGGGGTTTTGTGCAGCTGTTTTTAGAGATACTTCCAGGGACCCATAAATCTTTAGTTTTTTCAAAGTGGCATGATCAAGGGTGAGATGTTTACTCCTTTCCTGGCCTGTGCTCTTGTATATGAGTAACCACAATCTCTCTTTTCTGCCTTGGAACTGTGAGGAGGATTTTCTCTGTACCTTCACTACAAGCTACACCACATCAGTGCTCCTTCTCTCCCCATGACTGCCACCCAGAACTGTGACCCAAATCTAAGCATGGGCAAAGAAAGGGAATCCTGCACCAGCAAAGATATCCTTGCAATCCTCCTCTGATCAGCCATTTGATTCCCCCTCACTCTATGAGCCAGAAGCTCCAGAAGCAGCCACTGCCCCACAACCATGCTCAGAGAAAAGGACTGGGACAGAGCTTCTGTATCACCATGGTCACAGACTTTTCCTACTGATCTTTTAAGTTGACTTTGGTATTTGTGGGTTGAAAAGTCTGGAAACCACCACAGGTGCCTGAAATTCAGTCCTCTGAGGCCTGCTTCAGGTTTGCTGTGGCCTTTGCACCCACACCAAACTGCATGCCTCTCCCAGCCAGGCCCAGTATACCTTTTGGATCAACCATCCAGTTTGTCTTGGGCTGGAAATTTGTTTCACTCTGTCTTTTTCTGGGTTCTGCTATTTTAAAAAGTACTTGGAACCATTTGTTTACAGGTATTCGGAGGGGCTTGAGGGAGAGCTCAATTAAGTCACTTTTTATTCCTCCATCTTGGCTCTTCCCCACCCCCCAAATCAAATTAATAAGTATTCATTTTCTTCGCTGAGCTTTTGTACCACTTTTTCCATTTGGCCAATTTTGGTTTTAAAGGACTTTGCTTCAGTGAATTTATATTATATATATATATATATATATATGTATATATGTGTGTGTGTGTATATATATGTATATATACACATATATATGTGTATATATGTGTATATATACACACATATGTACATATATACATATATACTTATATACATATATTCATATATACATACATATATACATATATATATTTCCATTTGGCCAATTCTCCTATTCAAGACACTTTTTTTCCTTGGATTTTTGTGCCAATTCTGTTTTTTAGGGTGTTACTTTCTTTAGTACCCTTTGTGCCTCCTTTACAAAGCTACTGAATCATTTTTTCATGATTTTCTCATAAAACTCTTTTCCTATTGTTTCTTCTGTCTCTCTTACTTGATTTTAAGGTAGTTTTTAAGCTCATCCATGGGTCAATTCATATTTTTCTTTGAGGCTTTGGCTGTAGGAGTTTTGACTGTTGTCTTCTGAGTTTGTCTTTTGATATTTCTTGTCATCATAGTAACTTTTTATAATCAGGATCCTTTTATACTGTTTGCTCATTTTCCAACCTATTTCTTAATTTTCAACTCTATGTTAAAGTTGGTTTCTTCTTCTGGAATGAAGGGCACCATCCCAAGCTTCAGATTTTTTTATTTTTTTTTTTAGTGCAGCTATTTTCAGACATAACTCTATGGACCTGTAAGATTTTGCTTCTTCCAAATTTATATGATCTACACAGAGGTATATTTACTTCTCTCCTGTGCTGTGCACTGGTTGTGAGTGACCGCAAGCACTGTTTTCCACTCTAGAACTGTGACCAGGGTCCTAGCTCCCCTATAGCTGCAAGCTCTGGTGTGCTAGTGCTTCCCCTAACCCTGGATCTGAGACCAGGACTCAGACCTAGATCCAAGTATGGACAATGTCAGAGATTATCACTCTTGATTGCAGCAAAGATACCATTGTAATCTACTTCTGGCTAATTGTTCACCCGCTTATGTTTGAGGACTGAAGAGTCCAGAAATCACCATTGCTGCCACTTTTTTTTTGTAATTCTTTTTATTTTTTTCCTTCTTAATATAAATTTATTTATTTTTAGTTTTCAAAATTCACTTCCACAAGTTTTTGAGTTCCAAATTTTCACCCTATCTCACCCCTCCCCCCACCCCAGGATGACATACATTCTGAACATCCCTTCTCCTAGTCTGTTCTCTCTTCTATCTCTTCCCCCTTCTCTTATCCCCTTCCCCTTCTCTTGTCCTGTAGGGCAGGATAGACTTCTGTACCCCACTTCCTGATTTCTTATTTCCCAGTAGCATATGAAACATTTTTTGAAAACATGTGTTTTTAAAACTTTAGGTTTCAAATTTTCTCTCTTCTTCCCTCCCCACCCACCCTCATTGAAAATGCAAGAAACTCAATATAGGTTGTACATGTGCAGTTATGCAAAATACTTCCATACTAGACATATTGTGAAAAACTAACTCTATTTCCCTTAATCCTATCCTGCCCTCTCATTTATTCTATTCTTTCTTTTCACCCTGTCTCTCTTCAGAAGTATTTCCTTCTGATTACCCCCTTTCCCAATGTGCCTTCCTCTCTATCATCCCCCTGCTCTCTTGTCCCTTTCTCCCCCTAATTTCCTGTAGGGTAAGACAGGTTTCCATATCCAATTGAATGTGTATGTTATTCCCTCCTTAAGCCAAATCCCACGAGAATGAGATTCACTTATTCCCTCTCACCTTCCCCCTTTTCCCCTCCACTGTAAGAGACTTTTCTTTTTTCTTTTTTGAGATAATTTGCCCCATTCTACCTCTCCCTTTCTTCTTCTCTGAGTATAATTCTCTCTCATCCCTTAACTTTATTCTCCAGATATAACCCCTTAATCTTCAACTCACCCTGTGCCCTCTATCTATCTAACTATCTATCTATCTATCTATCTATCTATCTATCTATCTATCTATCTATCCATACATACATACATATGATTTTTTTCCTCCAATTACCGTAATACTGACAAAGGTCTCATGAGTTATAAATATCATCTTTCCATGCAGGAATGTAAACAGTTCAATCTTAATAAGTCTCTTATGATTTCTCTTTCCTGTTTACCTCTTCATGTTCCACTTGAGTCCTGTGTTTGAAAGTCAAATTTTCTATTGAGCTCTGGTCTTTTCATCAAGAATGCTTGAAAGTCCTCTATTTCACTGAACTAACATTTTTTCCCCTGAAGGATTATACTCAGTTTTGCTGGGTAGGTGATTCTTGGTTGTAATCCTATCTCCTTTGCCCTCTGGAATATTATATTCCATGCCCTGCGGTCCTTTAATGTAGAAGCTGCTAAATCTTGTGTTATCCTGATTGTGTTTCCACAGTACTTGAATTGTTTCCTTCTGGCAGCTTGTAATATTTTCTCCTTGACCTGGGAACTCTGGAATTTGGCTATAATATTCCTAGGAGTTTTCCTTTGGGGATCTCTTTCAGGAGGAGATCTATGGATTCTTTCAATTTCTATTTTGCCCTCTGGTTCTAATATCAGGGCAGTTTTCCTTGATAATTTCTTGAAAGATGATGTCTAGGCCTTTTTTTGATCATGGCTTTCAGATAGTCCAATAATTTTTAAATTCTCTCTCCTGGATCTATTTCCAGGTCAGTTGTTTTTCCAATGAGATATTTCACATTGTTTTCTAATTTTTCATTCTTTTGGATTTGTTTTACAGTGTCTTGATTTCTCATAAAGTCACTAGCTTCCAATTGCTCTTTCTAATTTTTAAGGAAGTATTTTTTCAGTAATCTTTTGGACTTCCTTTTCCATTTGGCCAGTTTTCTTTTTTTAGGCATTTTCTCCTCATTGGCTTTTTGGACCTCTTTTGCCATTTGGGTTAGGCTATTTTTTAAGGTGTTATTTTCTTCAGTATTTTTTTGGGTCTCCTTTAGCAAGCTGTTGACTTGTTTTTCATGATTTTCTTGCATCACTCTCATTTCTCTTCCCAGTTTTTCCTCTACTTCTCTTACTTGCTTCTTAAAATCCCTTTTGAGCTCTTCCAAGGCCTGGAACTGATTCATATTTTTCTTGGAGCCTTTGTATGGAGGAGCTTTGACTTTGTTGTCTTCTTCTGGTTGTATATTTTGATCTTCTTTGTCACCAAAGTAAGATAATATAGTCTGACTCTTTTTGCACTGCTTGCTCATGATCCTGGCCAATTACCTGAGTTTTAAATTCTTTGTTAAGGTATGAATCTGCTTCCAATGTGGACAATGTACTGTCCCAAGCTTTGGGGGTTTGTAAGCTGTTTTCAGAGATACTTGTAGGGACCTGTAAATTTTCAGTTCTTCCAAGGTGGTATGATAAGTTATGTTTACTCTTTCCTGGCCTGTGACCACAGGTACTCCTTTCTGTCCTGTAACTGTGAGGAGGGGTTTCTCCTTACAGCCACTACAAGCTCCACCACACCAGTGCTCCTCCTCATCCCAGGTCTGCCACCTAGAACTGCAACCCAGATCCAAGCACAGGCAAAGCAAGAGATTCCTGCCTCAGCACAGTCAAAGAGATTCCTGCAATCCCTCTGTTGTCAGCCACTGGATTCCCCCTCAATCTATGGGCCAGAAGCTTGAGAAGCAGCTGCCCCCCCACCCCAGGGCCACGCTTTTAGGGAATGGAGCTGATACCCAGCCTTCCTGTCTCAGCACCAAAGAAACAGACTTTTCCCTCTGACCTTCTAAGTTGTCTTTGGCATTCATGGATTGAGGAGTCTGGAAACCTCCATAGCTGCCTGAGATTCAGTCCTCTGAGGCCTGCTCCAGGATTGTTGCAGCCTGTGCGCTCACACCACTCTGCACTGTGCTCCCAGCCCGGGGCGATACACCTTTCTGATCAATCATCCTGGTTATCTGGGGCTGAAAATTTGTTTCACTCTGTCTTTTTGTGGGTTCTGCTGCTTTAGAATTTATTTGAGCCATTTTTTATGAGTATTTGGAGGGGTTTGGAAGAGAGCTCAAGCAAGTCACTGTTTTCGCTCTGCCATCTTGGCTCTACCCTGAGCACCTTCCTTTTCTCTGCCATCTTGCCTCTGCCTCCAAAATTGTGTACTTCAATAACATTATCTCATAAAAATAAATTGAATGAGCCTTAAATATGCTCCCTAAGACCAAAACACTACAACCAAATGGATTCCCAAATGAATTCTACATTTAAAGAACAATTAATTTAAATACTTACATAAAAATTTTGGAAAAAAGGTAAATAAGTCTTCTCTAATTCCTTATATGACAAAAATACATTTTGATACCTCAAGGAGAGCCAAAATAGATAAAACAATTTTGCCCAATTTATGAGATGGGTATACATACAATAATTTTAAATAACATACTAGCAAATATATTATAATACGTCAAAAAGATCATACCCCGTGGTTAGACTAGGTTGGATTTATACCAGGAGCAGAAGCCTAGTTCAATATTAGGAAAATTATAGCATAATTGACCCTATAAATAAATCCCCAAAAATTCATATGGTTGTTTCAATAGATGCAGAAAAAAGCTTTTCTTTTTTCAAAATACAACTATTCCTGCTTGGAAAAAATCCAAAAAGCATAGAAATAGAAGCACTTTTCTTAAATTGATAAGGAGTATCTATCTAAAATCATTAGTAAGCATGATCTGCAATGGGAATAAATAAAAAGCCATTCCAATATGAATAAGCATTTAAACAATGATATCCATTATCACCACAATTATTTAATATTATACCACAAATGATAGCTGAAGCAACATGATAAGAAAAAGAAGTTGAAGGAATAGCACAAAAAATCAGAACTATCACTTTTACACTATAGGATGACATATTTAGAGAACCCTATATAGATAAGTAAAAATAAAATTCATGAAGCTATTGACAACTTCAACAAAATTGCAGAATATAAAATAAACTCACAAAAATGATCATTTCTACATATTACCAGCAAAACCCATTAGGAAAAGAGAAATTCTATTTAAAATTACTGTAGAGAATATAAAATTCTTGGAATCTACCTGCCAAGACACAGACAGGAGGATATAAATATAATTACAAAACACTATTCACACATGCACACATACACACCCACACAGACATACATGTGCATATACACAGATATACATGAACAAATATTGAGTGCTCATGGATGGACTGAGTCAATGTGACAAAAATAGTAATATCACCTCAACTAATTTACTGATTTTTGGGGGGCCATGCCAATTAAAATACAGAAGAATAGTAATATAGAGCTAGAAAACATAACATAATTTATGTGGAGGAACAAGAAGCCCAGAATATCAAGGGAATATGTTTTTTTAAAGCAAAGTAAGGAGTCTAGAAGCATGAGAATTAAAATTATACTGTAATACCATAATTGTCAAAACAACTTTGTACAGGATAGAAAATAGAGAGTTTGATCAATGGAATAGATTAGTTAAGATAACATGCAGGGGAAAAATGAGTACAATAACTAAATGAGAAATCCAAGCATCCAGCAAATGGGGCAAGAACTCATTATTTGTGAAAAATTGTTCAATTTACTGAAAAATATAGAAAATAAAAGATCCCACTATGTTTATTATTGTTGATTCCTAATGTACATGATTCTATATTAATATTTTGACATAGGTATTAAAAAAAACTCTTCTGCAATGGAGTATCAAACATGTGCTAACATAAAACATATTTCTGCCACAGTAGCTCATAGAAGGAATCTATGAAATTACAGTGTTTTTGAAGGGAGTATCTGTACTCATGAAAATACAGATCCTTGAAATATTTTTAAATTTATAAACTGAAAGGAAAAATATTGCACAATATTCTCATTCAGTGTATTTGAAATAGCCATTTATATTGTAAGAATGCTTCTATTCAAAATCCATAATCTGTACTCTACAGCCTAAGATATAGAGTCTGTGAACTGTGCAGTTAGGTTATTGTTTGTAATAAGAATTAAAAATAGAGATAGATAGATAGATAGATAGATAGATAGATAGATAGATAGATAGATGATAGATAGATAGATAGATAGACAGACAGACAATAGAGATACACACATATATGTGTATATATAAATGAATTATCTATATGTATATACATATGTGTGTATATCTATATATCTACATACATATAATGTTTTCCTTTATCACTACAAACTTTTATTTGGTGCCTAATATTCACCCAACACGGCTTCATCATGATGAGAAGTTACAAGGTTTAGAAGAGATATAGTCCTAGGCTAAAAGCAGCAACAATCTAGGAAATGTATAAGACACAAAAAACACAGATAACCATAACTATGTTTTAATATATGCATTCATCTGTGATCTCATTGATGTGAATATTCCTTCTAATACTACAAAGTGAAGCAATCATTTTGCCCAACATGTGAGCTTCTAAATGGTTGTATATAGTTCTTTCATAAAAAAATCCACCCTTCACTTAATTTTTTTTCCCATGATTTGGTTCCTTTGTGATACATGGGCTGATCCTGTGTTATCCATTGCTCTCAGTAATGCTTAGCACACTTTAGCTTCTGATTATGCATGGCGTCAATAATATTTCTTTTGCCATTTCTTCACTAAATGTCACCATTAAAATGTACTGCAGCATGTCTGTGCTTACCACATGTCTCTCCTTTTACACACAAATCAACAGCTTAATCCTTAAACACTGTAGTTCTTCAAGATTCACAGCCTCGTGATATTTCCAGGAAAACATCTGAGCAAAAGATTTGGGTCTTTGAAACAGCTTGGAATTGTCAAAATCACTGAATAATTTTCTGAATTCTAATTCACCACTCTTTCTACCTCCTATTCAATAGTGTGTCCAATGAACTGTCCATCTGCAGAGCCTTTATGGACTGATGTACTAGCTCAAGAAACTGGCAATCCAAATACATGTCAGTGTATAGACTATAAGTGTTTTTCATCCATTGAATTTTGAGTACAAAAGAGTTGATTAGACAAAATACTTTTTAATTATCATAGGTCTAATTAAAGAGGTCTTCTAATTTTCTAGGGATTGATACATAGTATCATCTGCAAATCAGAGAAACTGCAGGACTTCACCATCAAGAAGTAATCTGCTTTTAATTACATTCTGCACAAAGCATCCTCCTTCAGAGTGCTGAGTACCTTTGGAGAACATACAACATATACATATATATACATATATATATATATATATATATATATATATATAATATATATATATATATATATATTATATATATATATATATATTATATATATATAACATCTCTAATAAGCAAACCAGAAGTTCATTGAGTAAAGTTATTTCTGTACCTAAAAAGGATCAAACAGTCATGTTCTAGCTTAACAGATGCATGATACTCTAATTATTGCAGAACTTAAAGCATTATTAGAGAGTCACATACATTTAAAAATCAACAAATAATAAGCACAGCGGGACCTTGTATCTTCTATGCCTTCCAGTAAATTGAGCAACATCTAAATGTGGTCTGCCACATAGAAATGTTTTTGACACCTTGCCTTGTCCTTTCTCATATTTCATCTATGATAGCTTCAAAATGCCTGTAGAACAGTGGTCTCAAGCTCAAATTGAAATACAGATCATTAAGCATGACACAATGATTACCGTGAGCACATATTACTTAGAAAACTACAAATTAACATTACGTTTTAACGTATTTTTATTATGTTGCTAAATATTTCCTGATCACATTATAATCCATGTTGAGCTGTACCCAGAAGTGTTGTGGGACATGAAACCTGTGTTTGACACCTCTTTTATAGATCATTGTCACAAAAGTATGGTAGAAAAATATAAAAATAAGTTATATGCATTTTTAGCTACCCTTCCCTCAATCATTTCTTTGGGTAGTATGAGTGTCTGTGATTCCCATCCCTCCATCTTCATTTCAAGACATATATTTTAAGGCTTTCCCTTAGTTCCTTGAAGAATTTATCACCTTCAATGTGCAGTTCCTCAATTTGTACTTGGCCTAGATTAGCCACTTTTCTTAACTTAGTATTTCAATATATATATGTGTGTGTGTGTGTGTGTGTGTGTGTGTGTGTATGAAGTATATGCAGTCTGTCTTTTTTTCCTGTTGCATATATTAGAATGAATTCCATTACATTAATTATACTAACAGTGCTACTTATATGTATTTTATTGAAGCAACTTTATATCTATCTTAGTGGCTATTTAATACAATTAAAGCTGGTTTCTGCCAGAGTCTAGTTTTACAAAATACCTAAGTAAACCATGTACAATGGAGATAATTCAGAAATCTGGCTTTCATAAACCTCACATAACAACTCTGTGCTGAATCCTCACTTGAAGTCAAACATCACTTCCAGGGTGAAAATTTCCATGTTTTTTTCTTTCTTTCTTATTAATTTTCAACAGATTTTTATATTTTTAAAACAAATTTAGGGATGAAAAGTTAAGGTCCAGTTGTAATTATTCTTCAGTTGGTGATTACAAAGCAAAGATATTTACTGCAGAATTGCAGTTACTTGTTTTCTGTTCATATTATTTTATTCTTTACAGTGTCAGAAGAATCATCCCTTTACATATGTGCTCTGATATCAAGGCAGATAGGCAAAGCAGTACCATCTAGATGGCTCAATGGATTAAGCTCAGATCACGAAGATCTGAGATCAAATCCAACCTCAGATATTTACTAGTTGTGTACCTGGTAAAATCATTTAATTTCTATCAAGCTTACTTTTGCTCTGTAAAAAGGGGCATTATAATATCACCTGACAGTGTCAGTGTGAAGATTAAATGAGATAATACTTTCTAAATCCTTATGGTGTCATGTGCATAGCAAACACAGAGAAAAGGTTGTCTAGGGAAATTAAATCTTGGAAATAGATATTCTATTCATCTTTCATTTATCCTGTGTGAAAGGGCAGGTCAAATGCCTTTAATTGTTACAGGTCTGTTTTAGGAGACCCTGAAATGATATTACATTTGATATAATCAGTACAACAACATGTGTAAAATGGAATATCTGGATGACCAAAGTATCAAAAGAAAATCCATCTTGATTCCATGTGGGATGATAGTGGTTAATATCTTCAGTGAGTGTGTATTTCCCTATATTATCACTAGTCTTATATTTATTATTAGAGGATTACTGAATGATACTATTTATATTGCTCCATTTTGTATGGAATTTTGAATTATTTTGATGTTTAAATGGGAGAAACAGTCCTTAAAGTGATATATTGCTTTTTAAAGTGGTATGTTGGTCTAATGTCACTAGAGAAGGAAATGGCAAGCCACTCTAATACCTTTATTAAGAAAACCTCATGGACAGTATTGGTGTGATATAATCCAAATGGTTAGAATGTCTTTTAACAGGGCTGAACTACTTAACAACAACAAATTGTTCTAATAAAACAATCCTTTTTTAAATATAACCAAAAGACATTAAGCACAAAATGCTCTTATACGTATTCTATGTATATATGTGAGTGTGTATTTTCTTAATTATCTATTAGACACTTTTTTTCTTTATTTTCTGTTTCTCATTCCTGTGCCATATTTTCCAACTTATACATATTTTCATTATCATTTCTGAGGTCCATCTTCATGCTGAAGTCTTAGAGTATCAAAATATATGGAGGTTTAGTTTTTGGAACTATGTCCAGATGCAGTACTTTACAAAATTTGTCAACTTCCTCATCCTCTGCAACAGATGTTGATGCGTTAGCTTCAATTATCATCATTATGGTCATTTGGGGGAATTCTGTTTGTCATTAACACTGCAACCCTTTTAACTTTTGGTGTCTGTTGGAGAAGGAGAAGGGGACAAGATAAGGACCTGTGCTGAATAAGAAGAAAGAAAGTGAATTATAAAGGTGATTTAGAGGACTTCAGATTTGTGAAGGAAGTCAGAGATTTAATTCAAGAGAAGAAATTTGGAGAAATATCAAAAAGATTGAGGATAAATTGAAGAAACCAATTGAGGAAGGAATAAAAAGACACAAACTTAAATGGGAAAATCATTAAGAAAGAAAGATTTGAAACTAAAAACATGAAAAAAGGAAGTTTATTAAGATAAGAAGAGGCTAATATAGAAAACTGGTAAATAAAACAAGTTCAAAAGGTAAATTTGAAATTAATACAAATAAGAGATTAATAAGCAAAATGAAATGAATTTGGGAAGAGCACTCTAGTCAACATCCAGATAAAGAAAAAAGAAATTTGACTTTCAAATTATTAGTATAGGGAGGTTAAGCTATAAAGATCTAGGTGGATTAGTTAGGTGGATGAGTTGAGACCACTTGGACGTAGAGATGGTTTTTCAAATTTTCTTAAGTATCTCCAAAATGATGTCAAATTTCTACTTTCCAAATTCAACCTCTTGCATGTGTCATTAGTACAAACCTTCCAAGTCCACTACTTCATTTTATTTTCCCTGCTTTTTATTAGAATCTAAATCATGTTTTCTCCTGTTCCTTCCAGGACATCCTTCTCCAAGGAGAGCAAAAAGAGGAGTTAAAAGTCCCTCAGCTTTGACTCTTGATAGTTGTGTGACATTGAACAGTTCATCTCTATGAACTTCATCTTTGTTATTTGGAGAATGAGGTATTCGGTTATTTTCTAAAGTTCCTACTAATTTGTATCCTATTTTGCATTATTCTTATCTCAATACACATCACATCCTCCCAGCATACATCAAAGTGGAATGTAAGCTTCTTGAGATGAGATTGCCGTTTTATAAGTTTGTAACTCCAACTGAGAACAAAATATTTTCAATATCAAAGAGCTTTAATCTAGAGTTGCTGAACTGAATTCATCCTTCATTCTTATTATATTCAGTATAATGCTTTCTATTCTTTTTTTTCTTGTTCCTATAAAATTCTTCTGCATGTTATAACGTTCCAATCAATTCCAAATGAAAATATAATGTTTTTTTTAAATTACCTTCTTGATTTCCTCCTCTTCAATTTTGTTATTATTTGTGGCTACAGTTTCCCTATTTCACCTCCAAGTATTTCTTTTATTAAGTTCAAAGTACAGCCATCATACAGGAAAAAAAGTGTACGCTCTTCCTTACTTCAAACTTACACTCAGACTGATGCTGGGAAGGTCATGATGGTGATAATGGATAAAAACAATGTATAGCAATGTAACGAAGTGACATGACAGCACACCTCTTTGGTAATGAACTATTCTTAAAATCCATTTCACCAGCTTCAAAGGGAAAATCCCAGAAGGGCCACTATATTGGGGAATATTATTTCTTTAATCCTTCAGATGAACTCTCTAAATAACCCAATTTAATTGGAAGACATTACCCTGAGGAACATTTAAAAGACATTCAGGAGATTCACACTCAGAGAGCATGCCATTCACTGGGGAAGTTGCAATTAATTCATTCCCATCCCAGAGGCACCACTTAATATGCCAGAGAAAGGAAAGGGGAAAGGAAGACCAGAAGAAACTGCCCACCTGATCTTTCCTACTAAACTTGCTCCTTCAAATCGTTTCAAGTTCCCTCACTCCAGGCATGCCTCACATTTTAAAAAGGAATGTCAGGGTTAATAGATTTTTAAAAGCTGCCTGCTTCAAGTTAGGGGCTATCGTGCAGGTATGTATAATGAGTAAGAAAAAGGCAGCAAGAAATGGACTTGCTGATCGATTTTGTGCCACTGGGGATCCTCACCAACTTATAGTCATTATTTTCTTCTCTATTTACTGACATATCCCTACAGATAGGGCAGCAAAGGGAAACTACTAAAATTTATAGGACTTTTTTTTTCATCTGAGAATTATTCAAGGAATGGAGTTTTTGTGAACAAAATTTTAGAAATGGCTAAAAGCATTTTTTTCATTTTTTTTTCTCCTACCAAAGGAGTTTGGCTATTTTTCTCTGTAAAGGAACATCTGTGTAGTTTTTATTTTGCTTTGCTTTATTTAAAAAGCTGGTTTTTTTTTTTCTGAATCAAACAGACTAACCTAAATTAATTAAATTTATTTGTATCAAGATTTAGACTACAATGAGTCAAGGAATTAAATTTCAACACTGTTGATGTTACCTCTAACTAAATATTCTCAAAACTAAAATCGTTTCTTGCCTTATACCTGCCCTCCTCCTAACTTCTTTATTTCTATTATCTTCCCATTCACCTAGATATGAAAACCTGGATCATCTTTGACTGTTCCTTCTCCATCATTCAAACAGTTGCTAAGTGCTGCTGGTTCTATCTCCACAATATTTATTGCATCTATCAATTCCTTTCCACTCACACAGCCATCGTGATAGTTCAGCCCCCTCATCATCTCTTTGGTAGGCTACAATAATATATGGCAAAAGTCTCCAGATTTTTCTTCTTCCTACCAGTCCCTACTCCTTTCCAAAATCATTCATAACAAAACTTGCAAAATAACCTTCCTAATGTGTACATATTTAACATGTCACTCCCCTGCTCGAAAATATAAGAAAACAAACAAAAAACCTTCCATAAGTTTTTGTTGCCTTTAGGATAAACCACTGAACCTATAGTTAAGTTAAATGAAAGCTCCATGCTAATCAGACCACTAGAAAAGATATGGGATATAGCAGAATGACTTTTAGACTTAAAGGTCATTTTGCACATTAAAAAAAAAAGACAGTTTAGTGTAGCATAGAGAGAACTTGATTCAAATACAGAAGGGGCATGTGATAAAATCCTGCCTCTGACACTTAGTACCTGTATCACTAAAGCAAATCACTCCAACTTTCTAAACTTGCTTGTTCAATTGAAAAATGCAGATAATATAGCCAATCTATTTTTTTTTGCAACAAATAAATTGAGATAATAAAAATTACTTGCATTTTATAGAACTTTAAGGTTATAAAGCACTTTTCTCACAACAATCTTTGAAGATGAGCAGAATGAGTATTATGTTCCCAAGTTTACAGATGAGGAAACAGCCTCTGTGTGGTTACATGACTTGCCCTTGTTTTCTGACTCCCAGACCTATGGTTTAAGCTTATTCTATATACTCTTACCAAGGTGAAAAAAAAAGGCTCTTTAAATCTTAAAGGACTATATAAATGTTAGTTATGTGCAAAGCATTTATTTTTCTCTTCCTATATGCCACCTTTCCCATATTATAAAAAATCATAGCTTAGGGAAAAACCCTCTTAATCTCCCCAGTAATTTACAATACTATGGGCAGGTGATACTTATGACTTAATTTAAGATGAAGAGGATATAAGAGAACCAATCCTCCTTTATCACTTTACCTCAAGCTAATGCAAATCTTGGTCCTTAAAAAGGTCATGAGAAGGATACGGTGATTGCCTCTTGTATAAGGGCAAGTGCTTCTTGCTTTATGCAAGAGTGCACCTTCAGTTTGGAAAAGTGCTAGGGCTCCATCTTCACTTTTCTTGGGATTAGAAGGTTTTCCACTGCATCTAGGTCCATCTCCAGCATTCCTAATCTATATCTTGTCGCTGGACCTTGGATACTTACTAGCTGTGTGATCTTGTATAAATAACAACATATTTGCCAATTTTTTTTCAACTCTAAAATGAGGATGATAACAACACTGACTTCACATGGTTGTTATGAGGATCAATTTCAGTCAATTGTCAATAAACATTTATTAGTTTCCTTCTATATACTGGGCACTGTGCTAAGCATTGATGACACAAATACAAAAGAAAGACAATTCCTGCCTTTAAGGAGCTTATAATCTAATTGGGAAAACAATATACAAAAGGTAGAAATGGGAGACAGGGAAATTACTTGACTGGGAGAGGTAGGGAGGGATAAGGGAAAAATCAGAGAACTCCCAAATTAGTGCAGCCAGGTTAGAAATGCAGAGATGTCTGATTTGAGCTCTTTCCTTAAATAGAGGTTTTAGAATTCACAGAGATGGATGGGATGAGATGGCATAGCAAGACTAATGAATTCTTGCAGGCTGATGAAGTTTTCCAAATAATGAGCTTCTTAAGGCACTGTAAAGTCAGAGAAGTCTCAGGTCTCAAAATAATGCAGTCAGGTGAGGAATAAGGAGTTCTTAGAACAGTGTAAACATTTAAAAATTCTTCTAAATTTCTTGGCACAATACTTGGAACATTGTAGGTTCTTTATAAATATTATTCCCTTCTCTCTTCCTCCTCCCCTTTTCTCCTCTGACACTGACAAACCTGATGTAGGCTCTCATTAACTGAAATGTGGATTATTTCAGTAACCCACAGATTGGTCTCCCTGACTCAAATCTCTCCTCCCTCCACGCAGCAGTCAAATTGTTATTCCCAAAGCACAGATCTGACCAGGTTACTTCCACATTCAGAGAATTCTAGTAGATTCTTATCATTCCTAAAACAAATATAAAAACCTCTGACTTATAAAGCCCTTTATAACTTTATCCTTTCCTACCCTTCTAGTCTTCCTACTCTTACCTCCGCTCCCTCAATGTACTTTTTGACCTAGTGACCCTGGCTTCTTTTGTGTTCTTCCTGAAAAATCCTCCATTTCCTGACTGGCCACTTTCATTGCTTGTCTCCAATACCTGGAATTCTCTCCTTCCTCATCATCATTTCCTGATTTCCTTGAATTCCTTCAAAGCCCAGTTAGAATCTTAGCTTTGCCTGACACCCTTTAGGAAGATTAGTGCCATTTTTGTTGTCAAATAGCTTCAATTTATCCTCCATACATCTTACGTGTACATAGTTTTTTTCACATTGCCTCCTCCATCAAAATGTGAACTCCTTTAAAGCAGAGGCATTTTGGGGTATTGTTTGTTTGTTTTGTTTCATTCTATGACCAATCCTGGACAATGAGGTGATGCAGTGGATACAATGCTAAGCTTACAGTCTGGAAGACTCAACTTCCTGAGTTTAAATTTGAAATCAAATGTTTATGAGTTGTGTAACCCTGGGCAAGTCACTTAACTCTGTTTACCTTAGTTTCCTCATTTATAAAATGACTAGGTGAAGGAAATGGCAAACCATTCTAGTATCTTTGCCAAGAAAATACCAAATGAACCCACAATGATTCGTACATGAGTGAAAAATGACTGAACAACAAAACAACAAACAACGACCAATGCTTCTTCACTTCTCACTTTCTTTTCAAATTATACTCCTCCTGAACTTTTCCATCACACCTGAGAAACCTCATTATCCTGGAAGATCATTCCAGACTAGGAACTCACACCTCAGAAATATGCTGAGCCCCAGGGGCCCCTTTCTCTGCTTGGACAGTGGGATAGTAAATGGGTATTAAAAGATCTATTTAAGAAGGCCTACATATCAATCATCTCTATATTTCCCATCTTCTCATTAGGCTATAATTCTCTGGACTTCAACATCATGGCCCCACATTGGAATCCCTTGCTATCAGCTTTTTTTTTTAATTTATTGTCTTTCCTAGTAGAATGTGAGCTCTTCTAGGGCAGGTATTTTCTATCTTTTTGCTTGTATTTATATTCTCAAAGCTTAGTACAGCATGTAGTTGGTGATTAATAAGTGCTTGTTGACCGACATAAACAAAATCAGTCCCCAAAGTCTCATCCTATTTTTTTTGTTATTACTTTGTATTCCTTCTGACTAGCTACAGTTCTATTTGCCACATATTTCTGGGTCTTTTATCCCATCTCCTATGCTATATAGTCTTCTTCAATTTTCATGCTAATAGAGTAATTTTGTGTAATCATTTTTCAACTGATACCTTTATCTCGAGTAAAGCCATACTCTGTTGCTTCATTGTGATATAGAGGTGACCATCAGTTATATGAAATCCTGAAAAAGACCCTAGTAAACTATAAAAGTCTTAGTCTGACTTTAATGATGGATCTCCTTTCCTCTTAGGACCTGATTAGTTAAGTATAGTGAGGGTTATCAACAGATTGGTTTTTGACTGCAAGGGATTTTTTTTCTTTTGATACACCAACTCTTAAAGATTATCTACTAATTTATAGATGAAATGGATATGTATCTGTGATATGCAGAGGAAAAACACAAATCAATGAAATCACAGGTGACTAAATAAAGAAAATGTGTTATCTTATGTCATTTTAAGCCTATGTCTAGTAGAAAAAAAATTCATAGGAAGTCTGAGGATAAATATCTTTGGTATTGAAAATTCATAAGGAATTATTTTAAGTTCATCTCCCCTTCCTTCCTCAATGAATTTTGTTTTTAAATTAGAAGTTGATTTTGAACAGTTATAAAGAATTTTAGTAAAAAATGATAACATCAACAATAAAGCCTTAACATTTCCAGAGGTATTTTTGTACCTATCCCAAATAGCAGAAGGTCTGTGTTCCATACTTCCTATGGTTAAGAAACAGTTCACTACTTTGTCTAGTCAATAAATTACATGTAAAACATGGGTATCCAACTCATGTCCACCAGTGAGTAGAATTTGCCCTGATGTATGTAGTGCATCTATTTTATACACTAAACTCTACTCTTTGCTACATGTTAGATAAATTTCCACAGGGGATTTAGGTATCTTTCTTCAAATTCCCATATTCTCTACTTAAAGGCATTTAGTGCATACATCATATTTAGCACATACATCAATGTAAATGGGTATTATAAATTGTGCTGGGTAGAGAATGAAGTCAATTACCAAGGACAGAGAGAAGGATTTGATTTTCTATTGATAGGTTATTTTATCTTAATAAGAAGCACTTATTTTCAGAAAGAGTTTTCTTATTCATGGCTGGCAATGGAATAGGAAGGCCACACAGTGCATCTTTCAGCAAATAGGTCACATATATAGAAATCATCCTTTATGCATTACCTAATATTTGCTAAGGAATGCATTAAGTGCCTTAAAAATAAAATTTCAAATTGACGTAGGTGCTATTATGATCACCATTTTACAATTGCAGAAAATGAGTCAGAGGCAAGTAACTAACCTAGAGTCAACCAAGTAATAAATATCTAACACAGGATTTAACTCAAGTTTTCCTGACTCTAGATTTAGTGCTTTATTTTAAGTAATACAAAATTACTCCAAGGAAAACAGAGTTGATCTCAGATCATTTTTTAAATTTTCTTTCTTTTTTAGCTTTTATTTAGAATTTCATTTCCCCCTGTTACATATAAAAACATTTTAAACATTCATTTTTAAAACTTTGACTTCCAAATTCTCTTTATTCCTCCCTCCCTCCCTTCATTGGGAAAGTAAGAAATTATCTATATCTATATCTATATCTATATCTATATCT
The DNA here is from genome assembly GCF_003287225.1 of Phascolarctos cinereus. Classification (NCBI taxonomy): domain Eukaryota; kingdom Metazoa; phylum Chordata; class Mammalia; order Diprotodontia; family Phascolarctidae; genus Phascolarctos; species Phascolarctos cinereus. The sequence continues at coordinate 72,573,235 of NW_027555625.1, forward strand.
ATATCTATATCTATATCTATATATGTAGTCACGTAAATCATATCCATAATAGTCATGTTGTGAAAGAAAACACAGATGAGGAAAAAAAACTCATGAAAAATGAAGAAAGTTTAAAAAAAAGAATCTTTCAATCTGTATTCAAACATCATCAATTCTTTTTCTGGGGATAGATAGTGTTTTTCATAATAAGTCCTACAGAATTGTCTTGGATCATTGCATTGCTGAGAATAGCTAAGTCATTCACAGCTGATCATCTTACAATATTGCTGTTACTTTGTGCATAGCATATTTCACTTTACATCAGCCCATGCAAGTATTTCCAGGCTTTTCCGAGAGCATTCTGCTCACCATTTCTTCTAGTACAGTAGTATCCCATCATAATTACATACCACAGCTTGTTTAGCCATTCTCCAATTGATGGGCATACCCTCAACTTCTTAATCTTTACTCCCAGAAAAGAGGTGCTATAAATATTTTTACACATATAGGTAATTTTCCTTTTTAAAATCTATTTTAGATACAGACTTACAAATGGTATTGCTAGATCAAAGGGTATGCATGATTTTATAGCCCTTTGTGCATAGTTCAAAATTGCTCTACAGAATGATTGAATCATTCACAACTCCACCAACAGTGAATTAATGTCTCATCTTTCCCACATCCCCTGCAATATTTGTTATTTACCTTTTCTGTCCCCTTAGCCAATTTAATAGAATGATGTAATACCTCATAATTGTTTTACTTTGCAGTCTACAGTCAATGGTGAATTACAGTATTTGTTCATATGGCTATAAATTGCTTTGATTAGTTCATCTGAAAAGTGATCATGTCTTTTGATCATTTGTCAATTGGGGAATCACTCTTATTTTTATGAATTTTACTCAGTTCTCTATATGTTTGAGAAATGAGGCCTTTGTCAGAGACACTAACTTCAAAAATGTTTTTCACAGTTATTACTGCTAACTTTATTTCCCTCCATCCTATTCCCTGCCCCATTTACTCTATTCTTTCTGTCCCTTCACTTTGTCCTTCCTTAAAAGTGTTTTGCTTCTGACTACAGCCTCCCCTAATCTACTGTCCTGTCTATCATACCAATCCACCTTTCTCTTATCCCCTTCCTCTCCTACTTCCCTGTAGAGTAAGATAGATTTCTATACCTAATTGAAGGTGTATGTTATTCCCTCTTTGAGCCAATTCTGATGAGAGTAAGGTTCACTCATTCCCCTTTACTTCCCCACTCTTCCCCTCCACTGTAAAAGGTTTTTCTTGCCACTTTTATGTGAAATAATCTACCCTAGTATGCCTCTCCCTTTCTTTCACCCAGTACATTTCCCTCTCACCCATTAATTTAATTTTTTAGATATCATTCCTTCATATTCAATTCACCATCTGTCTATATATACTGCTTTCAACTCTGCCATCTGTCTATATATACTGCTTTTTACTACCCTAATAATGAGAAAGGTCTTATGAATTGCAAATATCATGTCCCAATGTAGAAATGTAGACAGTGTAAACTTATTGAGTCCCTTTTGAGTTCCTTTTCCTGTTAATCTTTCACACTTCTCTTAAGTCTTATATTTGAAAGTCAAATTTTCTTTTATTTTTTTGGGGAGGCAATTGGGGTTAAGTGACTGGCCCAAGGTCACACAGCTAGTGAGTGTTATGTGTCTGAGACCAGATTTGAATTCAGTTCTCCTGACTCCAGGGATGGTCCTCCATCCACTGTGCCACCTAACTGCCCCTGAAAGTAAATTTTCTATTGAGCTATTGTCTTTTCATCAAGAATGCTTGAAATCCCTCTATCTCATTGAATATCCATTTGCCCCTGAAGCATTTTACTCAGTTTTGCTTAGTAGGTGATTCTTTTCTGCACTCTTAGCTCCTTTGCCCTCTGAATACCATATTCCAAGCCCTCTGATCCTTTACGTAGAAGCTGCTAAATCTTGTGTTATCATGATTGTGGTTCCATCATACTTGAATTGCTTCTTTCTGGCTGATTGTAATACTTCCTGCTTCACCTGGAAAACCTGGAATTTGGAATATCCCTGACAGTTTTCCTTTTGGGATCTCTAAAGGAGGTGATTGGTGGCTGCTTTCCATTTCTATTTTATCATCAGGTTCTAGAATATCAGGGCAGTTTTCCATGATAATTTCTTGAAAAATTACATCTAGATTATTTTTTTTTTTGATCATGGCCTTCAGGTAATCCAATATTTTTTAACATGTCTCCTGCATCTATTTTCTAGGTCAATTAATTTACCAAAGTGATATTTCATATTTTTCTTCTTTTTTTTCATTCTTTTGGTTCTCCTTTATTGTTTCTTGATTTCTCATGAAGTCATTAGCTTCCATTTGATCCACTCTAATTTTTAAGCAATTATTTTCTTGGGGCAGCTAGGTGGCACAATAGATAGAGCTCTGGCCTTGGAGTTAAGAGGACCTGAGTTGAAATCCAACCTCAGACCTTAACACTTACTAGATGTGTGACCCTGGGCAACTCACTTAATCCCAGTCACCTCTTAAAAAATTATTTTCTTGGGGGCAGAGTCAAGATGGTGGAGTAAAAGCAGTGACTTATTTGAGCTCTCCCCGAAAATCCTCCAAATACCTGTGAAAAATCACTCTAAACAAATTCTAGAGCAGCAGAACCCACAAAAAGTCAGAGTGAAACAAATGCCCAGCCCAAGACAAGTTTAATTCTTGATAGGAAAGTTCTGTTTCACTAAGCTGGAAAAGGAGTGTAGTTCAGTGTGGGTCTCACAGTCAAAGACAAGGCCAGAGAAACCTGGAACAGGGCTCAGGAGACTGAATGACAGGCAGCTGTGGTGGTTTCCAGACTTCTCAACCCACAAACACCAAAGACAATTTAGAAGGTCAGTAGGAAAGGTCTGTCAAACCTGAGTGAGAGAGAAGTGAGGTTGAATCCTGGCCCTAGCACAACAGAGGGGCAGCAGCCACAGATGGTGGGGGGACCAAGTGACTGATGAGAGGGAGATTGCAGGGAACACTTTGCTGGTGCTGAGGCAGTATTTTCTTTCTTTGCCCATGCTTGGATCTGGTTTGCAGTCCTGGGTGGCAATCCTGGGGCAAGGAGAGCATTGGCCAGGCAGAGCTCGCATCTGTGGTAGAGAGGGAATCTACCTCACAGTTCCAAAGCAGACAGGAGTGCTTATGGACACTCATGGACCAGAGCACAGGCCAGGAAATGAGTAAACACCTTGCCTTTGATCATATCACCTTGGAAGAACTGAAAACTTACACGTCCTTAGAAGTATCTCTGAAAATATCTGCACGAAACCCTCAAAGCTTAGGACAGCAGCCCTCCACACTGGGAGCAAAGCCCTACCTTAACAAAGAGATTAAAAGTCAAGTATTTGTCTGGGAACATGAGAAAAGAGTATAGAATCTTACTTTGGTGACAAAGAAGATCAAAACGTACAACCAGAAGAAGACAACAAAGTCAAAGCTTATGGATCCAAAGCCTCCAGAAAAAGTATTAATTGGTCTCAGGCTATGGAATAGCTCAAAAGGATTTTGAAAATCAAGTAAGAGAAGTAGAGAGGATATTGGGAAGAGAAATGAGAATGATACAAAGAAATCATGAAAAATGAGTCAACAGCTTGCTAAAGGAGACCCAAAAAAGTACTGAAGAAAATAACACCGTAAAAACAGACTAACCCAAATGATGAGAGGTCCAAAAAGCCAATGAGGAGAAGAATAGCTTAAAAAGCAGAATTTGGCCAAATCAGAAAGGAGGTCCAAAAGCTCACTGAAGAAAATAATTCCTTAAAAATTAGAATGAAGCAAATGGAAGTTAATGAAATTATGAGAAATCAAGAAATTATAAAACAAAACCAAAATAATGAAAAAAGTAGAAGACAGTATGAAAATCTCTTAGGAAAACAACTGGCCTTGAAAATAGATACAGGAGAGATAATTTAAACATTGTTGGACTATCTGAAAACCATGATCAAAAAAGAGGCTAGACATCATCTTTCAAGACATTGTCAAGAAAAATTCCGTTATATTTTAGAACCAGAGGTCAAAATAGAAATAGAAAGAATCCCCCAATCACCTCCTGAAAGATATCCCAAAAGGAAAATTTTGGGGAATATTATAGCCAAATTCCATAGTTTCCAGGCAAATAAGAAAATATTGCAAGCAACCAGAAAGAAATAATTTAAGTATTGTGGAAACAAAATCAGGATAACACAAGATTTAGCAGCTCCTGTATTAAGGGATCAGAGAGCTAGAATATGATATTCTGAAGATCAAAGGAGCTGGGATTAAAACCAAGAATCACCTACCCACTAAAATTGAGCATAATCCCTTAGGGGAGAAATGCATATCCAATGAAATAAGAGGACTTTCAAACATTCCTGATGAAAAGACCAGAGCTGAATAGAAAAGTTGACTTTCAAATAAAAGATTCAAGAGTAGTATGAAAAGGTAAACAGGAAAGAAATATCATAAGGGACTTATTAAAGTTTAACTGATTACATTCATACATGGAAAAATGATATTTGTAACTCTTTAAGTCCTTTCTTAGTATTAGGGAGTTGGAGAGAATATATAGATGGACAGAGTGAAGAGGTGTGAGTTCGATATTATGAAGAAATGATTATCTAAAAAATATAATTAAAGGGAGAGAAAGGATTGTACTGGGAGAAGGAGAAAGTGAGAGGTATAATGGGGAAAGTTATCTCACATAAGAAAGGCAAGAAAAAACTTTTACACTGGAGGGGAAGAAGGAGGAGGTAAGAGGGAATGAGAGAACCTTACTGTCATTGGATTTGAGTTGAGGGAATAACATGCACTCATTCGGGTATGGAAATCTATTTTACCCCACAGGAAAATAGGGGGAAAGGAGATAAGAGAGGGTGGATGATAGAATAGAAAACAGGGAGGGAGTAATCATAAGCAAACACTTTTGAGGAAGAAGAGGAGAGAATAGAAAAAATGGGGGGTGTTATAAGATGGAGGGAAATACAGTTAGTCTTTCACAACATGACTATTATTCAACTGTTTTTCATGACTACACATATGTAACCTATATCACATTCCTTGCCTTCTCAATGAGAGTGGGTAGGAGGGAGGAAGGGAGAGAATTTGGGACTCAAAGTTTCAAAAATGAATGTAAAAAATTGTTTTACATGTAACTGGGAAATAAGATATACAGGCAATGGGGTATAGAAATCTATCCTGCCCTACAGGAAAATAATAAGGAATGGAATAAGAAAAGGGGTGTGATAGAAGGGAGGATAGATTGGGATAAGGGGTATTCAGAACGCATGCCCTCTTGGAGTGGGGGAGGAGAGAGATGGGGAGAAAATTTGGAATTCAAAATCTTGTGGAAGTGAATGTTGAAAGCTAAAAAATTAATTAACTAAGTAATCAATTAATTAATTTTAAAATGGGATTTATTTTCTTCAGTGAACTTTTGGACCTCTTTTTCCATTTTGCCAATTCAGCTTTTTAAGGTATTCTTCTCCTCATTGGCTTCTTGGAACTCTTTTACCATTGGACCTAGTTTGTTTTTTAAGGTGTTATTTTCTTCAATATTTTTTTGGATCTTCTTTACCAAGCTGTTACCTTTTTTTTTCGTGATTTTCTTGCATCACTCTCCTTTCTTTTCCCAATTTTTCCTGTACCTCTCTTATTTGATTTTCAAAATCCTTTTTGAGCTCTTTCATGGTTGGAGGGGAATTCGTATTTATTTTTTGGAGATTTTGGGAGTAGAAGCTTTGACTTTATTGTCTTCAGAGTGTGTTTTGATCTTCCTTGTCACCATGGTAATTTCAATAGGTTTTTCCCCCATTGTTTGCTTATTTCCCCAGCCTATTAGTTAACTTTCACCTGTTGAAATAAGATTCTGCTTCCCATGTGGAGGGTGCACTCCCCTAAGCTTCAGAGGTCTTGTGCAACTGTTTTCAGAGATATTTCTAGGGATCTGTAAGTTTTCAGTTCTTCCAAAGTTATCTGATCTAAGAAAAGGTGTTTAGAACTCTCCTGTTCTGTGCTCTGGTCTGTGAGTGACTAGAAGAACTCTTCACTCCTGGAATTGTAAGGAGGATCCTTTTACTGCTGCTGCAAGGTCTGCTATGATAGTGCTCTTCCTCACCCTGGGACTGCCTCCCAGCAGTGTGACCTGTATCTGAGTATGTGCAAAGCAACAGAGTCCTACCCCAGTGCTAATAAAAAGAACCCTGTAATCTTTTTTTCTTTTTTTTTCATTTTGAAGGCAATAGGGTTAAATGACTTGCCCAAGGTCACACAGCTAGTCAGTGTCAAGTGTCTGAGGCTGGATTTGAACTCAAGTCCTCCTAACTCCAAGCCTGATGCTCTATCCACTGCACCACCTAGCTGTCCCTCTGTAATCTCCTTGTGACTAGTTGTTTGGCCCCCTTACAGTATGTGGGCTAAGAGCTCAGGAAACAGCTTCCACCACTGTCACTGTCACTGCTGCTACCACTATCGTTTCAGTCAATCCCAAGGCCTGCTCCTCGTTTGCTGGGGCTAGGGCTGTGCTGGACTGTGCTCCACTCTAACCCACATGTGACAGATATTTCCTGCTTACCTTCTAAGTTGTTTTTGGCATAAGTGGGCTGAGTCGTCTGAAAACTCCCACTGCTGCCACTTATTCAGTCACCAAGAGGCCTTCTCTGGGTTTGCTGGCAAGGCATGTGCTGGACAGCTCTCACCTCTTACTGTGGTACAACAGACCTTTCCTGCCAGACCTTTCCTGCCAAACCTTTCCAGTAGTCTTGGGCTGGTAATTTGTTTCATCCTCTCTTTTTGTGGGTTTTACTGCTCTAACATTTGTTTAGAGTCTTTTTGAAATGTATTTGGAGGAGATTGCAGGAGAGCTCAGGCAAGTCCCTGCCTTTATTTTGCCATCTTGGCTCCTCCTCTTGACCTTAAATCTTCAAGAAGAAAGGGTTGTATCTGTGGATGTGACATTAAGAGTGGATTTTCCAAAGGATTATGAATGAGCACATAATTTTTCTCAAGTCTGGAGGTCAGAAAACTTAAAAGTTAGTGTTTTCGTTTGTTTGTTTGTTTTTAGGATTGAATATGCCCTTAACTATTTGTCTTATCTCCCCAGACTTCTTGCTTTGTACCTATTATGAAGTGAAATAAGATGAGATGAGAAAATCTGCCTTAGGCCTCCATTGTTGTTATTCTTGTTGTTGTTGTTGTTGTTGAGTCATTTCAGTCTTGACCAACCCTTCATGACCCAGTTTGGGGTTTTCTTGGCAATGATACTGGAGTGGTTTGCCATTTATTTCTCCAGCTCATTTTACAGATGAAGAACTGAGGCAAATAGGTTTAAGAGAATTACTCAGGATCACACAGCTAGGAAGTGTCCGAGGCCAAATTTGAACTTAAAAAGATGAGTCTTCCTGACTTCAGGCCCAGCACTATATGTGCCACCTAGCTGCCCTTAAACCTCATAGGGACAGTTTATTTTTTTAAAAAGTAAATCAGTTGCATTGCCCTTTCTTTAATTCCTCTTATTTGTAGCCACTGAAAATCTAAATTTTAAAAGTTATTTTTTTCTTCCCACAAATTTAAAGAATTGTAGAAGCAAACCATTGCTGCCCACTGAGTTGGAGGGGAGCACTCAAATTAACTGTTGGGTATTTGATAATCTCTTTTCCCCAGTCTCTTTGCCATGGTTTCTTATCATTCTGTTGCAGTTGTTGAGTGTTGAATGTTCAAAGTAACTTTGAGAAAGGTCAAACATCTGAAGCTGTTTTCAAGCATTATTAATAGCTGCATTTCCTGGTCCCTGGCCTGACACAAAGGTATGCTAAAATGTTGTCTTCTGAAAACATTATGCCTTGGAATAATGGATTCAAATCAGAATCAGATGTTTTGTTCCTACCCAATTATGTTTTTACTGCTGTTTTACTACCCACATAGTGCTAATTGCATTTTTTTCCCTAAGAGTCTATGCCAGTCTCTTTGTCTGAATTGAATCCAGGACCCTTCTTCCATGGCCCTGGACCCTTACATTAACAAAATGCCACCTCACACCTTACACACTTATCTGAGAAATCCTTTTATTATAGGAGATAAGGCTTTTCAATTCACAATTAGAAAAGCCAAATGGAATGGTGAAAAGAACAGCAGATGTAGGTTTCAAATTTCAGCTCTGCTATTTATTATCAAGATGACCTTGGTCAAGTTATTCATCCATCAGGCTGTTTCTTCATCTATAGGATGAAAAGCCTGGGTTGGATCATCTTTACATCTGTTCCAGCTCTACTAGAATTATAAGAAATAGAATAAAAAGTACCCTCAAAAAATGTGTTGGGTTAGTTGACTTCATTAAATGTTTTAGTGGGCATCTTTAATTAACCTGACATGCAGTATGGTTAGGTATATGTGAATGTTGCATAAATCTAGAACTATAAGGGACTTCAGAGGCCATTCATTCCAACCTTCTTGTTTTATATGTAAAAAATACTTTGTCTCAAGGAGTGCCTGAACTAAGTTTCACACAGTTAGTGACTACCATGGGTGTGATTTGAACCCAGTTCCTTTGCCTCCAGAGATCTTTCCAGTGTGCCATTAGGCTGACAAGAATGTATAGTTCTTTTTTTTGTTCAAACTAGGCTTTCTGTCTCTTATAGTGCCTCTAAGTATACTTACTTAAAACGAGGTAATAGATATCAGTTGAAGATAAAAGATTTATGGGGCAGCTAGGTGGTGCAATGGATAGAGCACTGGCCCTGGATTCAGAATGACCTGAGGTCAAATCTGGCCTCAGACACATACCACTTACTAGCTGTGTGACCCTGGGCAAGTCACTTAATCTCATTGCCTAGCCAAGAAAGAAAGAAAGAAAGAAAGAAAGAAGAAAGAAAGAAAGAAAGAAAGGAAGGAAGGAAGGAAGGAAGGAAGGAAGGAAGGAAGGAAGGAAGGAAGGAAGGAAGGAAGGAAGAAAGAAAATAAAAGAGTTAGAATGATGATCATAGGATTAAGAGCTGGAAGTCACTTGAACAATCATTTATTCTAATACCATTTTCAAAGATTTGAAAAATAAGGCTGGGATAGGGTTATATGACTTGCCCCAAAGCATATGTTGTATAAGGCAACAATACTCAAATAAATGTAAGGGTGGAAATTCCAAAGAGGGAGATTTAAGTTTGAAGAACATACTTTGTAACAAAAGTGGAATAATCGACTTCAAGGTCTATTGTATATATTCAATTTAATTCAATTTAATTATTTTATTTCATTTGTTGATTACCATGCCCATCACTTTCTGACTCTTAAAATATACCCATAACACTACAGATCCCTATTTATTACCAATTATTTAACAACTACACTTAACCACCAACTAAGAATAAGATCACTCCTGGTTATGGCATCCAGCTGAAACCTCACAACCATGTGCATGGGAAGCATTCCCTATGTATACAAAATCTAGAGACTGCGTCAGCAGGTATCACAGCTACTAAAGACTCAGAAAAAGAATGTCCTTCCTGCTAACATCCTTGCTGCTCTCATGGCATTCACCGATATGAATGTATATGATTTTATACATGGATATGACCTTAAAAATTATATATTTCTACTGGTCTTGCTGCTAAATTCTAATACTATGGGGTCTTTCCATCTAATTCAATACTCAAACCTATGTGGTTTCTTTCCCATTAGAACATGACCTCCTTAAAAGCAGGTTAGGTGTCAAATTACATTGCCTTTGGGTGAAATGCCCCTGTGACAATTTGAATAATCTTGTCAATAATCCCAGGGGCAATCCTTGTCAGCATATACTATATTTGAGACCAGACACAAAGTAAGATACCTATGACCTTGGATGTTCTGTAATTGCAGCCAATATTTGCTATATATTCATTTTGTAAGTTTCCAAGGGAAAAGATAGGGGACTGGAATTCTGCTGTCTGCCCTGTTATGCATAATACAACATTCTCAAAACACTAGATATTTAATTAATACCTATTGTCTTAAGATTGTCATGAGTTCACCAAAAAAAATCATTCTACTCTTTTGAATTTGAAATTAGCAAATGTGAGTTTAAATCCTGGCTCTGTTATTATTTTTTTTTGTGATCCTTGGGAAATAGTTTAAATTCTATGTGACTCAGTTTCCTCACTTTTAAAAAGGAAAGGCTGAATTTGATGTTTGTTAATATCCCTTTCAAATCCAGATGCTATAATCCCATGAAAAACTTGAAAAGATGTACCATGTTTTATCCCATGTGTTTCCCTTCCCAGGATGCTTACTCTGAATTTTTGAAAGTAACCTTCTAATTCCATGATTTCTCATCTGCCCTAAATATCCTCCTCTAGCCATGTTAAAGCTTGCTTATTTTTTTTAGCATCAACATGGTTTAACTTGGTGATACTAACTTTCTTTGTGCAGTCAATGTTTGCATAACCTTTTTTCGGCTGTCATGTCACATTCTGGTCTCAGTTAACTTGAACTTCACTAAAACCACTGGATCTTTTGTTCATATAAATTTCTCTCTTATCAACCTTGACTTTGTTAGATGATTCTTTTAACTGTTCACCTTTGTTAAATTTCATTGTAGTGCATTAAATTATTTTATACTATATTTGTTTCATCAAAACAAACAAAATGGAAAATTGAGGCCAAATTGTCAATGATGACTTTTCTTTTCTTCAGAAAACTGTTCCATGTTTCACTCACATTGTATTATTACAAGATAAAACATTTTAAACCACTTTTTCCTCTTTATTGAGCAATAGTGTTATGGATGGATTTATAACAGATTCCTGAGTTATGTGATTTGTTAGTAAGAAGCATAATAAATTTAAAGGCCTCTCAGAAGGCACAAAAACCTCAAATGTAGATTTTGCAATGATTTATATACATTAAAAGAAAACAATAAACAGGATACAGAACAGGATGTGGGATTAGGTACTCTAATTTCTTACTGGAGGATAGATTTGGAACATCCTGAGTCAAGAGGGGAATTGCATGAAATCAGGTGATTGACAGGAAAAAAGAAACTGAAATTCTCAAAATAGAATTTGTTCACTAAATAGAGCCAGTTTGATTTTAATAATTCCCTCCTTTGATCTTTATTTTGGGAGGAGGGGAACTAGTCTCCATCCTCATGGATTACTATCTATAAGTCGAATTAATAATATTTTCTAGGCTTATTATTGGCATTATGTACCAAGAAAAGATCACTGGGAAGGACTCTGAAATGATTTAGAATAGCAACTGATAAAGAATCTAATAATAGTGATGATGCATAAAGTGAAGAAAATCCATTTATCTATGATGGCTAATATGACTCTTCCCTAAGTACAAGTGAACCAGAAGAAGGATTCCAATAGATGTCACTTGGTTTAGGTATTTGTATTTTTGCTACAACCTGTCGGATTGTATAAAAGCTTGATATGATTTCTACTGATTGGTTAATATAGGAACAACATGATTGATAGATCATAACACAAGTGCCTCCTTGTGAAGCTGTAATAAGTTCTAAAACAATGGTTTTGTGAGAACATTTGGGTGAAAAAAAATTTGAGGGAGGAGACAGACTCATGTATGGCCTGGTCAAGTTTCTTAATTTCAAGTGAGAGGCTCCTTGTCACCTGCTCTAATGCTGTCACTCCCACAGTGGAAATAGTGCCCAAAGGATCTTCATCCCCAGCCTATTTTCTTTCACATGGTTTTTGATTGTATTCACATCACCCCTAGCTAGGGTCTTTTCTCCTTTTTTACATTTAACCACCATGCTCCTGAGTTTCTGGTAGTTTTCTTTCCACTAGTCTTATGGTATGATTGAAGACCTATACTGGCCAGGCCAAATAGGCAATCCCACATGCCCCTAACCAATTCAGGGGAAGAGATGAATAAGCTTTACTCTCATAAAGAAAGAATTGTTCAAAGGCTATTAATCATTAAGGTTTTTTCTGAAAGGTGATATTTAATTCCCCCAAAGGTTCAATTTTTCTTATAGTATAAATTCGTACAGAAGGTTGTATCATATTTGACTCAGCTAAAGCCATTATGGTTGGCCAAGAAATACATTGAGGTTTGTTGTCTCTAATCCCATTAAAGAGGCAGGTTTTGGTATAATTGAGAGGGTCTCCTCTTATACTATCAGAAAAAGCAACAGTTAATCTACATATCTTCAAATTTCCTAAATCAATAGTATCATTGAGACTTTGCTTCTCTGTGACACAGAAATGAAACCTTGGAAGGGAAATGTCAACTAAAAGTGATACCAACCTAAATTTGATGACATCAAAGGTCTTGTTAAATTTGAAAATAGCTTATTTGTTAGAAAGTTGAGTCAATAATATTGGTCTTGGCTTGTTGTCTTCTATTCCCCTTCCAGGATCATAAATACTACAAGTGGCTAAAACAAAGACTATAAAAGCTAATTTCAAAGGTACAGGCTTAGAATACACAGAGTCAATGTAATCTGGTAGTTGTGGGAGAATTTTATTTTTGGTAATTGGGAATACTATCCATTGATCAGGGTCACTCTAGATATGGATGATAAACCCAGCATCCTTGGAGCTCAGTTTCTCTAAGATGATACAAAGAAAGCCCTACATCACCATAAAGTTTGCTAATAGTATTAAGTCTTTTCCAGTCCTCCTGGGAATAATGGAATTTGGAAAGAGCAAGTGGAAATAACATCAGAAATAGCAACATTTAAAACATATGATGAGTATCCTTATGAGGCATAAAGCTGATGGTATTGTAAAAAGAATCCGTTTTCCCATATTTGACAATTTTCATTCTCTAGATTAACTGGGAAAGGAGAAACACCAGGTGAGAGTATTAAGAGAAAGCAAAGAAAAAAGATTTTTGGATAGATTGCTCTTATATGAAACAGTAAAGAGCAGGTTTTAGGTAGGCACAGTATACCAAAGAGTCTTTTATTCTCTGACCTTAATTGCAGTTGTGGTGGTCAACTATTCTTGGAATGGGCTTTCCTAGGCAAGTTGAGTTCTGTTGGTCTGCTGAAGATATTTGATATAGACCTTATCTCCAGGGTGAAAATCTCAAAGATCCAGTCTATATTACAGCATCTAAGCCGTGAATCTCCTTCAGCCTATTTTGTAATTTCTGTATGTAAGAAGCAACAGAAGATTCTCCTTAAAGTAATTATAGCTATACTGGGAGAAAGGTTTTGGTTTTATAGAAGGATGACCAAAAAGAATTTCAAAAGGATAAAGATATAATTTCCACCTACTCCCCTGGTCTGCTTCACAGATGAAATAAAGCAAGGGAGAATACTTCAAGTCATTTAAAGTATGTTTCTGAACATAAATTTGCTAACCCAAGTCTCTAATTCTTTATTCATATGCTCAATCTGGTCAGAACTCTGGGATTGATAAGTGGTATGAAGCTTAGGAAGTACCCCAATACAAGAATAAATTTAGGAAAGAATCACATCACCAAAATGAGACCCTTTGCCTGAGTCAATGTGAACAGTAGGACCAAACAGGGCACAATATCTTTTTAAAATAATTTTAGCCACAAAATTCACTGTGTCCTTAGAATTGAGAAATGCCTTGACCTAATGCATGAGCTGACCAAGGACAATGAGGGAGGCAGACTGTATAGTGGCCAGACTTAGTTATGCATATTAAATAAGTTTGTAAGTACACAAAAGGATACATGTTAGAGGGCAACCATGAAAACAATAACACAGAATAAATATTGATTAAATACCTGACAAGTAGGACAAGAAGTACAAATATGCACAGCAATAGAGGTAACACCAGGGTTTACTCCTGCCCTCCAAATCATATAAACAATTCTTTGTGTGCCAAAATATCACCCCTTATGGGCAGACATACCTGGTGGTAGAAATTCTGAAGGAAGAATGGTTTGCTTTTCACAGTCACCTAGATACCTGCTTGGCATGATAACACTATTTCCACTTTGCAATTCCAAGTCATTGTAAGATAGGGAGAGATCCACATTATCAGAAGCAGAAAGATGAAACACATGCACACTTCCCTCAAGGGCAGTGAGTTTTGCATCAGCATCAACACTATTGTTACCTTTTGAAATAGGATTGGTACCATTAGTGTGGACAGGACAGTGGACAATAACTAGATGAATAGAAAGCCATAGGGTGGGTAATAGTTCAATGACATATTGTGGATTCACAAAGACCTTAGCAGAAGTCAAGAAATCCCTTTGCAAGGAGAGCATTCCAGCAGCATGACAAACTCCAAAGATATAACTAGAGTCAGTGTGAATGGTTGCACTTTGGTAGTCAGAAGGCAAGCTTGTGTAAACACAGTCAATTCAGCAGCTTAAATGCTGAGGTTAAGTGGCAAAGAGGCTGAACACACAGTGTCATGGTCAGAGACCATGACAGCACCCATGTACTAGCTGTTATCTCTCATACAAGAGAAACCATCAGTATATAGATCATGATAAAGATTCTGTAGGGAGGTATGTGAGGTCATTGAAGGATCTCTCAGCCTTGGGAAACAAAGGAACAGTAATAGAAATGTCCCTCTGAGCTAGGAATATCAGGAAATACTGTGACCAGATAGATAATTGAATACTTTAGTCACATTTTTTTTTGTTTCCCAATAAAGTCACTTCATGTCTAACAAGTCTTTGATCAGAGAAAGATGAGTATAATGTCTCAACAAAAACCCTCAACCTCATGGGGGCACTATACTTTAAATGGAATTCCTAAAACCAAATCATATCATATCATATCATATCACGTCATATTTAAACTGCAAGGGTGATGGCTATTACTACTTGTAAGCAGAGCACACCCCCTGAAGTCTCTGAATCTAGCTGAGTGGAGTAATATGCTACAAGGCAAAGAAAGGATCCAAAGGATTGAGTAGGGACTCTTGAAGCTACATGTACAAAAAAGAGAAAAGGGTCAACTATGATCCAGAAGGCTCATCGCTGGTGTTGATAACAAGGCTTTCTTGAGGTCCATAAGGGCAATAGGAGGGTCTGGTTTGAAATGAAAAAGTTCTGAAATGTTATCTTTGGTAAGGAAACCCGGATATTTAGTGATCTCACCATAGGGTGGAATCCAGCAATATCCTGTTAGTCCCCAAATACCACATAATAGGTTTTTTTTGGCCATGGAAACTGACAATTATTGAAAAATGTGTATGCTATTTAGGGAAAGAGAATGGGAGCCAGCAGACAGAATGAAATTGAGGTATTCCACCTGGGAGAGGCACCACTACACCATCAATTTAGAAATGTTATGACCGCTCAGATGGGGTTGGAGCAGAGAATGATGCCACTAGCAGGAGATAATCAGCGTACTGAATGTGGGAGGAGTCCATGAAGGTAATGGAAGCTAAGTCCTGTTGCAAGATTTTAGAGAAGAGCTTAGGGATTTCTACATACACTTGGTAATTTACACGGAGCCATAATACTTTGAACACTCAGAAAGTCAATAATGGGTGCAATACCTTCAACGGGCTCCCTGGATAAAGGATATTTAGGAATGGAGAATCCCTTAGTCTTTGTGGTGATGGGGAGAGTGTCTTTTAACAATTCTTTACTTGACGTTGAAGTCATCTATAGAGAATCTATAGAGAATCAGGCGTGTAAGCCCTAGACTGTCATCAGGGGTCTTTTGAGCATTCTAAACCAATATAGGGAATAGAGAGAGTCCTCAAAAGTTGCAAAGACAGAGATACGTTGGGGAGCAGGAAATAATGGACCTAAGTTAACCAAAAAGAAGATAAAGTCTTAAAACTTTGACAGAATTGGGCATAAATAAAAAAGAATGCCCTCCTGAGAGAGGGATAACATTAAGCACAGTGGGAGGGCCTCAGCAAACCTGAAGCAGGCCTCAGGGGACTGAATCACTAACAGCTGTAGTGGTTTCCAGACTAATCAACCCCTAAATGCCAAAGACAACTTAGAAGGTCAGCAGGAGGGGCAGCTAGGTGTTGCAGTGGATATAGCACCAACCCTAGAATCAGGATGACCTGAGTTCAACTACAGCCTCAGACACATAACATTTATTAATTGTGTGACTCTAAGCAAGTCACTTAACCCCAAATGCCTCACAACACAACTATTATGGATATGTTCTGCATGACAACACACATATAACTTACATCAATTCCTTGACTTTCAATTGGAGAGGGGGAGGTTAGGGAGGGAGGAAGAGAGAGAATTTGGAACTGAGAGTTTTAAAAAGGAATGTTAAAATTTGCTTTTGTGTAAACTGGGAAAAAATAAAATCCTAAATTAAAAACCAATACCAAAAACAAAAACTCTGGTTTCTACATCAAAACAAAATTAGTAGCTCCAGTATCTAGTAAACAATCATAAATCACGTTACCAGCTTTAAGAAAGACATGCAGTTCACTGTTGTGGGTAGAGATAGAACCTGGGATAGTTGGGGCAGGGACATCCACCACACCCTCATGCTGAAGACTCTCTAGGGATTCATCCAGGGCCTTCACTATTTGTATTCCTTATGTCTCACTTATTTCTATGTTCTGTGACAATATGGTGTGTGTGTGTGTGTGTGTGTGTGTGTGTGTGTGTGTGTGTGTGTGAAAATAAAATGCCAAGACATTCCCCCAGTTCCCTGACACCTCTTAAATGGAAACTGGAGCTGCTTGGGAAGGGCCAAGATCGTTTGAGGTTTTGCCTTAGGTTTCTCCTCTTTATCTCTCCCTTCAAAAATATGTTGAACAATGCTTTTAAGTTTACCAATGTCTTTTTATGCCATCCAGAACAACTCTTATGAAAATATTTTTGCATTTCTGACTGTGATTGACTGTCACATGAAGGATTGTTGCATCTTGTGCACTGAGTGGTTCTAATCCCAAATACTGCTTAGCACTATTAAGTAGGTTGTAATAAAAGTGGATAAGAGTTTCACTTTCTTCAAGAACAGTTTCTCAGGACTTACTCCAATTTTCAGGCATATAACACACACACACTTCCATGCCCTGATCAAGTCTGGGATAGTCATCTGAAATGTTGGGGTTCCAATGAAAGTCTTGTAATGACTAATTGCAAAAACCCTTAGAGCCAGCAGGTACTCGTGTCTGTTTACAGCCTCAAAAGTAGGAGTTTCTTCCCCTGAGGAGAGTAAATTATCAATTAAATCAGTTACATGTCTTTAGGTGGAATTATAACTTCTACACATGACCTGAAATGGGTTATAACAGCCCCAGGATACTCATGAAATTTAGAAGTGTAACTCCCACCTGTGGAGCGATCAGAGAGAATGAAAAGTTGGTGACTTCTTATGGATAACAGAATATCTGGACCAGTTGGATTAGGTAAAAGCCTTTCCAGGAAAGGAAAGATACTTGCAGCACATCCCTAATGTTCAAAAGAGATGAAAACTCCTGTTAGAGTAGGAGGGGAATATGATGGAGGAGTGGAAAAGGAAGGAGGAAGTATATAGCAGTGTGTCGAGCAACATGTGACAGAGAAGCCAAAGTGGCAAAAAGAGTGGTGCTAGATTGAAAAGGCTAGATAGAAAACTCAAGACAGGATACGGAGGAAAAACTTCTTTAGGGGTGTTGGGCACAGTCTATTAGTTATAGTGGTCCAGAAGAACCAATGTTGCTTCAGAAATGAAGATTTTCAATAGCTAGCCTTAATTTCTTCAATTTGCGATAATGAAAAATACCATATTGGGGCCAAAACAAGTAGCTGAATATTTTGGAGCTTTATTCCAAATTTCACATAATTTAATAGAAGACTTCTAGGTCATTCCTGGTTGAACCAGGAGCTTCCACAGGTCCCAGGATAGAAGAAATTTTTCCAAGGTGATTCTCATTGGTATGCTATTACTAGATCCCATTGTTCCTTTAAGGAAGCTTCCCCAGCAATGTGGGAGATTTTCCAGCAGTGTGGGGGCTTACCTTAGCTCAAAACAATTTGAGATCAATGGGTAGTCCACCCTCAGAGATAGTCTTCCCCGAAGTAGTCTTTGGTGAAAAATTGACTTCAGCACTCTAGGTAGTTTTTTTTTTCTTTCTGAAAAGCCATCATTGGGGCCAGGATCCCCTCTTGAAATCCTGGCTGGCTTTACCAAAAAATTCTTACAGCTCAATTTATAATAACTGAGGAAATAGATTCTGAGCTATGCAGTTTATTAGCAAGAAAAGCATAATAATCTAGGTTAAAGGCCCTTCAACAGGCAGAAATTCAGATTTTGCAAGGATTTTTATACATTACAAGAAAACAATAAGTAGTATATAGAACAAGAATGTGCACCAGTTATATGATGTCTTATTGGCAAATAAATTTGGGTCTCTCTGGATTGGGAAGGGGAGAAGAACAAAACTCAAGTCTCAAAATGGAAGTTGGTCACAAAATAAAATGTTTGATTCTCACCACAGTCGGAAATTGGTAGGCTGCCACTAGATTTATTGCCTCTTCTATGGCTTATCAGTTTATGAAAGACATTGGTTTTCCCAGATGTCTCTGGGGAATAGCTTACTTCACTTTCAGGACATTGAGAGTAAAGCACCAAAGAAAAGTTTGCAAAGCAAGAAGATGTGCCAAGAATAATGCTTCTGCCAATTTTTTTTTCTGTTTCCTGCAGGCCTGATAGTAGAGTGAATTCAGGGGAACACTCAACTTATCCTAATAACAGAACTGCTATTCCAGTGTGCCCTACTCAAGACTTGTTGATCTGATGAAGGGTTTTTGCAAACCTAGGCTAGGAATATCTCTGAAAACTTTCAAAAGAGACAAGAGGCATGCTTTCTAGCAACTGGTTTGGAAAAAAGGGGTGTTAATATCTAATATTAGAGAAAACAAAACATGTATAAATGTACTTAAAAGTAGTAAGAGATCATAAATATAGAAACCAAAACCATTAAAATTTATTCTTACATAGAAGTAGCTTTGATTCTATCACTCCCCTATTTAAGAATCTTTATTATTCTAACAAATAGCATTCACATGTCTTAAATTCTGATTCAAGATCTCTCTGATCTGGTGTTTACCCGTATAGAAAGGCAAGTGATGGTAGGTTGAGTAAACTAGTAGATTAGAAGGAAGATCTGGATATAGTTTATCTAGATTAAAAATAAAATTTGGATAAAATATCTCATGCAATTTTTGTGGAGAAGATTGAAAGATGTGGATTAGACCTTAATATAATTAGTTGGCTTAAGCCATGTCTGAGTATCTGGGACTGAAGGAGTAGTCTTTAATTGTTCGATAGAAATGTTGCAGGAGGTCTCCAGTGAAGTATACCTGGGGAGCTTTGCTCAGTCCTATGCCATGGATAATATTTTATTAGTGATTTGGAGAATAGAGACATAGAAGATATGTTCATCAAATATGCAGATGGCACAAAACTAGAAGAGATAAAAGTAAAGGGATGATTAGGAAAAGAAATCTCAACAGGCCTGAGCATGTGATTGAATTTAATAAGATGAAAAGATAATTGTTTCATTGGGGCACTCCAATAACTCTCAGTACTTAAGTATGATGATTTGTGAGTTGACAGTGTGAACTGATAAGTAACCTTTTAGCGATAAGTTTCTCCATACTTAGTTCATATTGATCTTCAGAAAAACAGAAACACTGATTTTTTGGAGGAAGCACCTTCTAAACTTTTACATCTTGGTTGGGCTGCTGTGGCTTGTGTGAAACTGACATCACCTTTAACACTTGAAAGTTATGTCCATGTTACAATGTGAGATTGGAGAGAATTCATGAAAAATTGATTCTTGAAAAAAGTCAAATCAAATCAAGCCTACCAACCAGCTTCATTTGATCTTATAAAAATATGCTTGTTTGAGTGAAATTCTTCTTTTCAAAAGTGTGCATTGGAATTTCAAAGTCACTGAATCAATTTTTGTAATTTAAAATCAGTTTTACTATAGACTTGATACTGTCCACTTTTTATTCATTCATTTAAGAAGTTATGGAATAATTTGAAAAATTATTGAGAAAATAAAAGATTTGTATCTTATGGTACATATTTTTTCACAAAGTCTCTCTGTTAAGGATAAATAATAAAAACATATAAGGAAGATGCACTATTCATTTTGTCTGCTTGCTTTGGACAGTGCCATTTTGGCCAGCCTCAAAGCTAAGATTATCCTGAGAACAGGTCATCTCTTTGCTTCAGAATCCATTTTCTGCATTAAGGAAATTGCCCTTCAGCCTGCAATACATTAGAAGCTCAATTTATGAAACTGCAAACTGTAACATGATAGACATAAATCTCACCAACAATGTAATTTGCATCAATTGTTAGTGTTACGTTTCTGTCAGACTCTACTAAATTCACTTTGTTTTTCAAAGCAGTAGTAAATAAGCTCTGAGATTGGGAGTCAAGTTATTATCACATCATTGCCTATCAAACAATGTAACTTGCCATTTCTGCCCACATAAATGATGGTGGCATGGAAACATCCACAGAACAGCTGTGTTCTTTGCATTCACAGGAGAGGCAGGTTGGAGCAATGGAAAGAACAACACGCTTGGCATTTGATAATTAGTTTCAAGCCTTGGCTCTGCCACATATTATCTGTCATGCCCCCTTCTTGATCCTGTATATCTTCATCTTTAAAAAGGATAATGATTTTTGCACTGCATAACTCAGTCATCATTGTAAGAGCCAAATGTGGTCATCAATTTAATTTTTTCCAACTATACAGTTTTGTTTCAATGAGAACATTTCAAGATATAAATGGAAAGTAAAATATGCCCTACAATAATATATATATATATATATATGCATACATATATATCAAAGAGAAAGAAGTATATGCAAAATGTACTAATGAATATTAGAATGTAAAATTCATGTTTTAATAGTAATAACATATTTATAGAGTACTTTAGGAATTAAAAGTACTTTCTTCAAAACCATCCTGTAAAGGCGACACACACACACATATCTCAAGAGTATGGTATAGACTAATAATGAGTTTTAGGCAAATATCTTGCCTAGAATCATAGTGATAAAAAAGTACTTTCAGTAGTTCCAAATTAAAAATAAAACCAAAAACCAAAAATAGAAATTAATTTCTGTGGAGGAGAATTCTGTTGAGCATTATATAGATATGTGTATCTATATCTATATATCTACATCTGTATCTTTATATCTATATATTGCTATGCTTGACCACATAGTGTTATACATAACTTTGACCCTGAGAACATCACTTGTTTCTAACTATTAAAGGATTCTCATCTGATTTAGGGATTACTCCTTTTCTGTCTAATTCCAGAGAGTATTAGCTGGATAAATTAGTGGAAGTTTAAAAAGAGGTAGTTTTTTTGGCTATGCATTTGTTGCAAATTAGAATATACTGTCTATAAAGGTAGTAGTTCCCAACCACTATAGGTGTTTGAAGGTAGAATTTCCAGCTCAAAGGAAGAGAAAGGTTTAATATATGGGATAATACCTTGGACTAAATGCCTTATGTGATTCATTCTGTATTTAAGACTAAATAATTTTTTGAGGATCATAAGAAAACACTCTTGAAGGGGGTGGAGCCAAGATAGTGGAATAAAAGCAGCAACTTGCTTGAGCTGTCCCCAAAACCCCTCCAAATACTCATAAAAATGGCTCTAAACAAATTCTAAGGCAGCAGAATCCACAAAAAGACAGAGTGAAACAAATTTCCAGCCCAAGATGACCTGGATGATTGAGCAGAAAGGTATATCTTTCCGGGCTGGGAGTGGAGTGCAGTGTGGCATGGGTGCACAGGCCACAGCAAACCTGTAGTAGGCCTCAGAGGACTAAATCATGGGCAGCTGTGGCAGTTTCCAGACTTCTCAACCCAGGAACACCCAAAGACAACTTAAGAGGTCAGTGGGAAAAGTCTGTTTCTGCAGTGATGAGAGAGGAAGGTGAGGTCTCAGCTCCATTCCCCAAGAGCGTGGCCCTGGGGTGGACAGCTGCTTCCCAAGCTTCCAGCCCAGAGACTGAGGGGGAGTCCAGTGGCTGATCAGAGGGGGATTGCAGGGATCTCTCTGCTGGTGCTGAGGCAGGAATCTCTTGATTTGCCTGTGCTTGGATCTGGATTACAGTTCTGAACAGGGGTCCTGGGGTTAGGAGGAGTGCTAGCACTGTTGAGCTTGTAATGGCTAAGGACAGAAAACCTTCCTCAAAGTTCCAGGACAGAAAGAAATGCTTGTGGTCACTAATAGACCACATCACAGGCCAGGAAAGGAGTAAACATCCCTCCCCTTATCATACCACCTTGCAAGAACTGAAAATTTACAGGTCCCTAAAGGTATCTCTGAAAACAGCTATATAAACCCCGAAGCTTGGGACAGTACATTCTCACATTGGAAGCAGACTCTTACCTTAACAAAGAGTTTAAAACTCAAGTAATTGGCTGGGATCGTGAGCAAGCATGCCAAAAAGAGTCAGACTATATTATCTTACTTTGGTGACAAAGAAAATCAAAATATACAACCAGAAGAACACAACAAAGTCAGAGCTCCTACACCCAAAGGCTCCAAAAAAAATATGAATCAGTCCCAGGCCTTGGAAGAGCTCAAAAGGGATTTTGAGAAGCAAGTAAGAGAAGTAGAGGAAAAACTGGGAAGAGAAATGAGAGTGATGCAAGAAAATCATGAAAAACAAGTCAACAGCTTGCTAAAGGAGACCCAAAAAAATACTGAAGAAAATAACACCTTAAAAAATAGCCTAACCCAAATGGCAAAAGAGGTCCAAAAAGCCAATGAGGAGAAGAATGCCCTAAAAAGAAAAATTGGCCAAATGGAAAAGGAAGTCCAAAAGATTACTGAAGAAAATACTTCCTTAAAAATTAGAATAGAGCAATTGGAAGCTAGTGACTTTATGAGAAATCAAGACACTGTAAAACAAATCCAAAAGAATGAAAAATAGAAAAATGTGAAATATCTCATTGGAAAAACAACTGACCTGGAAAATAGATCCAGGAGAGAGAATTTAAAAATTATTGGACTATCTGAAAGCCATGATCAAAAAAAGAGCCTAGACATCATCTTTCAAGAAATTATCAAGGAAAACTGCCCTGATATATGAGAACCAGAGGGCAAAATAGAAATTGAAAGAATCCACAGATCTCCTCCTGAAAGAGAAAACTCCTAGGAATATTGTAGCCAAATTCCAGAGTTCCCAGGTCAAGGAGAAAATATTACAAGCTGCCACGAAGAAACAATTCAAGTACTGTGGAAACACAATCAGGATAACACAGGATTTAGCAGCTTCTACATTAAAGGACCACAGGGCATGGAATATAATATTCCAGAGGGCAAAGGAGATAGGATTACAACCAAGAATCACCTACCCAGCAAAACTGAGTATAATCCTTCAGGGGAAAAAATGGTCATTCAGTGAAATAGAGGACTTTCAAGCATTCTTGATGAAAAGACCAGAGCTGAAAAAAATTTGACTTTCAAATACAAGACTCAAGTGGAACATGAAGAGGTAAACAGGAAAGAGAAATCATAAGAGACTTATTAAGGTTGAACTGTTTACATTCCTGCATGGAAAGATGATATTTATAACTCATGAGACCTTTGTCAGTATTAGGTTAGTTGAAGGAAAAAAATTATATGTATGTATGTATAGATAGATAGATAGATAGATAGATAGATAGATGGCACAGGGTGAGTTAAAGATTAAGGGGTCATATCTGGAGAATAAAATTAAGGGATGAGAGAGGATTATATTTGGAGAAGAAGAAAGGGAGAGGTAGAATGGGGTAAATTATCTCACAAAAAAACAGAAAAGAAAATGCTCTTACAGTGGAGGGGAAATGGGGAAGGTGAGAGGGAATGAGTGAATCTTATTCTCATAGGATTTGGCTTAAGGAGGGAATAACATACACATTCAATTGGATGGAAATCTGTCTTACCCTACAGGAAAATAGGGGGAGAAGGGACAAGAGAAGGGGATGATAGAGAGGAGGGCAAACAGGGAAAGAGGTAATCAGAAGCAAATACTTCTGAAGAGGGACAGGGTCAAAAGAAAGAATAGAATAAATGGGAGGGCAGGATAGGATTAAGGGAAATAGAGTTAGTTTTTCACAACATGGAAGTGTTTTGCATAACTGCACATGTATAACCTATATCGAGTTGTTTACCTTTTCAATGAGAGTGGGTGGGGAGGGAGGAAGGGAGAAGATTTGAAAGCTAAAGTTTTAAAAATGTGTGTTTAAAAAAAATGTTTTCACATGTTACTGGGAAATAAGAAATACTGGAAATGGGGCACAGAAGTCTGTCCTGCCCTACAGGAAAATAGAAGGGGAAAGGGAAGGGGATAAGACAAGAGCAGAAGAGATAGAAGAGAGGGCAGACTAGGGGAAGGGATATTCAGAATGCATGCCATCTTGGGGTGGGGGAGGGGTGAATGGGTGAAAATTTGGAAATCAAAATCTTGTGGAAGTAAATATTGAAAACTAAAAATAAATAAATTTATTAAAAAAAGAACTTTTGCTGCATCCCATAAAAAAAAAAAAAAGAAAAGAAAACACTCTTGCCTTCACTACAGGTATGATCTTCTAGGGAAAAAAAATGTAAATACATGATTTGACATAATGTGGTGTGTCATAAAGAGTGGCAAGTATGTTGCTGGGATGATTATCTTAAATAATGTAGATCTACAATAAATTTACATGTTGTCATTAATTGTCAAAATGAGTGTCTTTAAGTCTGAATATGAGCAGTAGGTTGCATCTGTAACCTTTGTGTCCACTTTTCAACTTACAGTGATATTTTTGGAATACTTTGCAACCTTGAATTTCTCTGGCTTATTGCTCTATCCAGATGATCTAGAAAAACTGGTATTAAACACTTCACTAAGAGTATTTCACCAAAGTGGCCTAACCATACCAGATCTAAAACTGTGGTATAAAGCAGCACTGATCAAAAATATTTAGTACTGGCTAAGAGATAGGGTAGTGGTTCAGTGTATTAGTTTACACACATGAGATATAAATAGTCAATGACTGTAGTAATCTACTCTGTGATAAACCCAAAGACTCCAGGTTCTTGGATAAGAACTCACTACTTGATAAAAACTGCTGGGAATCTGGAAAACAGTATATCAGAAACTAGGCATAGACTGACATTTTACACCAGATACCAAGAAAAGGTCAAAATATTTACAGAATTTAGACATGAAGGGTGAGGTCTAAGCAAACTGGAAAAGCAAGGAATAGTTTACCTGTCAGATTTATGGAGAAGGGAATAATTTATGACTAAACAAGAGATAGAGAACACCATGAAATGCAAAATGGATAATTTCAATTATATTAAATTAACAAAGGTTTTACACAAACAAAACCAATGAAACTGAAATAGGAAGGTAAGCAGAAAACTGTGAAACAAATTTTTACAGCCAATGTCTCTGAGAAAAGCCTCATTTCTAAACTATATAGAGAACTGAATCAAATTTATAAAAATACAAGTCATTCTCCAATTGACAAATGTTCAAAGGATATGAATAGGCAGTTTTCAGATAAAGAAATTAAAGCTATCTATAGCCACATGAAAAAAAATGTTTTAAATTACTATTGGTTAGAGAAGTGCAAATTAAAACAACCTGAGGTACCATATCACACCTATCAGATAGGCTAACATGACAAAATAGGAAAATGATAAATGTTGGAGATGATGTGTGAACATTGGAGCAGTAATGCATTGCTGGTTGAGTTGTGAACTGACCCAACCATTCTGAAGAACAATCTGGAACTATGACCAAAGGGCTATCAAATTGTGCATACCCTTTGATACAGCAATACCATTAGTAGGTCTGTATCCCAAAGAGATAATAAAAAATGGAAAAGAACCCACATGTACAAAAATATATATAGCATCTTGTGTGTGTGTGTGTGTGTGTGTGTGTGTGTGTGTGTGCCAAGAGTTGGAAATTGAAAATTGGATATGCCCATCAATTAAGAAATGGCTGAATAAATTGTGGTTTATGAATGTAATGGAATGCTATTGTTGCAAAAGAAATGGTGAGTAGGCAGAATTCAGAAAAACCTGGAAAGACTTGAATGAACTGATGCTGAGTGAAGTGAGCAGAACTAGGGGAAATGTACACAGTAACAGCAATACTGTATGATGACTGATTTTGTTAAACTTAACTCTTCTGAACAATGAAATGATCTAAGGTAATTCCAAAAGACTAATGATAGAAAATGTTATCCTCATTTAGAGAACAAACTATGGAGTCTAAATGCAAATGGAGCATACTATTTTGTCTTTATTTTTGTTTCTTTTTTCTTTCTCATTGTTTTTCCCACTGGTTCTGCTTCTTCTTTTACAACATGATCAATGTAGAAATATGTTTGATATGATCATACATATTTAGCCTATATCAGATTGCTTGTCATCTTTGGCAGGGGGGAGAGGAGGGGAGGGGAGGTATTTATAAAAGTGAACATTGAAAACTAAAAATAAATAAATAAAATTTAAATTATATGAAAAAAACAAAGACATAATAAATAAATGAATAAATAAATAAAAGAGTTGTTTGCTAGCTACCTTATAAACATATGTGCATAGGGCTTAGAACAATTTTATATGCAAGTTGAGTGGAAACAGGTAAAAGCTGCATCAGAATCCACAGAGTCATTATATTTTCTGGTTTGCAAATACCTTCCTAAAAACCTGGAAATTCCCCGTAATTTAAAGTCTTTCACTGGGCACAGCATTTGGGGTTTGTTCCCCCATATAGATAGTGTACTTGATTCTTTTCTTGCTAAGCAGCTTTTTTACTTCCAATGACTCTTATTTCCCAACACTCTTAGGAGATGTCTACAGTAATGGCTCTTCTCTCTAGCTCTAATATAGCTCCCTAGAGCTCTCAGTGCATCCCTTGCACTGACCTCTAAAGACTTTGCTTCCTATGATTCAGTTCAAAGCACTTCTCTGTTTCTCGTAGTTCAGCAGCTCGACTCTCATTTTGCATGTTATGATTATCAAAATTTCCCCCCAAGAGACTAACTCTGTGATCTTCGGCAATCCTTCTTTCATCACACCATTTCCCTGTAATGAAAAGATAAGATATTTTCTTCCTTGCTCCTCTAATTTCTTTGTGATATTATTCTTTTTACCTGTCATATAGCCATTTTGAGGTTATCTTAGCATATGATTTGACCTGTTCATCTCTAACTGGCTTATGCCATATTGCTCCCCAGTTTTCCTAGTATTTATGGAAGAACACTGAGTTTTTACCCCAATATCTGATATCTTTGAATTTATTAAATTAGAATAGCCTCTGTTCCATGTCTAGATAACCCAAGATAGGGTCTTCCATGTGGAAAATTGTCTGGACCTGCTTCCAAGAGGCTAGCAGACTGAAGGAGGTGTGGTCACTCTGTGTTGTCCTAGTCTGTTTTTCCTTGGCTGTTAAGCTGAAAATGTGAGTGTCTTTTTAATGGATTAACTCAGTACCTGTCAATGCTTTTATGACATTTGCATGTTAGAGAGAATGTGTGGTTAGTGGAGAGAGAGAGAGGGCCCTGGGCTCCCTCTGTTCCTTCCCTCCCCAGTTAAGGCTGTATGGCCTTGAGAAAGGGGCCTGTGGGACCCAGGAGCTTGAGAAGTTTGAGCAGCTCCCTACCTAGGGAGAAGAGGGAAGGGTGCATGCCCTGATGGCAGCTTCCCTGTACCCACTGCCATGGCTTTCCTCCAGAGGATGAAAAATTACCTGCTCTTCAGCCAGGAGTTCATCATTCACAGCCATGTGGACATCCATTTCTGCCTGGTACTTTGCTTCCTCATTGGGGTTATGTTCGAGGTCATGGCCAAGACTGCCATCCTATTTATTTTACCTCAGTATAACATTAATATGCCCTCATTAGAAAACAAATATGCTCAATATCACTGTGGGCTGAAGGATCTGGTCACAATCTTGTTTTACATCTTCATTGCCATCATCCTGCATGCCATGGTACAAGTACATCTTGGATAAAATCATCAGGTGACTTCATTTCTTCAAGGTCAAAGATGGCAAGTTCAATGAATCTGGACAGCTGGTAGCCTTTCATCTCACCTCCTTGGTGTGGTGCTTGTATGTGGTTGTGTTTGAATGATACTTAACAAATCCAAGAAGCCTCTGGGGAAACTAACCTCATGTGTATCTCCCCTTCCAGGTGAAGTTTTCTACATTTGCCAGCTGGCATACTGGCAATATGCCCTTCCAGAACAGTACTTCCAGAAGGTGCAGAAGGAGGGGATTCTGCATCAGCTGCAGTCTATCTGTCTGCACTTGGTTCATCTAGCTGGAGCATGCCTCTTAAACCTGACTCACCGGGCTGATATTGCTACTGCTGCAGTACGTGATGGAGTTTCTCTTCCATATGGCATGGCTTTTATACTTTGCAACTGAGAACAATGAGAAGCTGTTTAATGCCTGGGCTGTGGTGTTTGTGGTCACCGCCTCTTCACCCTCACCCTCACTGTACTGGCCATTAGTTTTGCACTGGCTGCTGTAGAAAATCAAACTATAGATCTGGAGAAAAACAACTTCAAACCTTACTCTTCAGACTGTGTGTGTTGGTGTGTGCCTCTCAGGCCTTGATAATGTGGCAGGGGTACTGGAACAAGCAGTGTGCCAAGAAGACAGTGATGGTTGCCCCAAGACTTCCAGCCAAGCTAATTAAAAGGGAATCTGGTTACCATGAAAATGGAATACTGAAAGCAGAGAATGGGATGTCCTCACACACTAAGTTGAAGGCTCCTTAAAGCCAGAATGTGGAGAACAGGAATTCTTCCTAGTCAGGTGTGCAGTATAGAGTCCGCAGGCCCAGGACTAAGTTACTGTCCCAATTTTTGTTTGCTACACTCCCATCTTGAACAGCTGAAGTGTGTCTTCAAGAAGTCTCTCTCTCTCTCTCTCTCTCTCTCTCTCTCTCTCTCTCTCTCTCTCTCTCTCTCTCTCTCTCTCTCTTTTCTCTCTCTCTCTGTCTGTCTCTCTCTCTCTCTCTCTCTCTCTCGTCTTTCTGTATATCTCTGCTGCCCCCCCTTTTTCACAATACATTTTTAATAAAACCCAAAATCTTCTTCTTTCTTTATGTTCTTGAGCCAGCTCATTTCCTCATATCCTTTGTTTGCTGGGGAACTTAGAATCCTTCATCTTTATAATTGTCTTTTCTTTGTATCTTTGCTGCTTTTGTTTGCAAATATTTTTTCTTACATTATCGCGCAATTATTTGATGCCTGATTTTTGTGATTAGGGAGGCCCACTTTTTCACCAGTAATGTTCAGCTTCAGCTTCTTAGGGCCTAATGCATTTCCAGGGAGCATCCACTTAGGGCTGTTAACAATATCCATGTTCTTGGATTGTTGCACCCTGTAGTCAGCACATAGAATAGACAACAAGAAAAGAAATGACTGGATCCTAAAATTTACCTTTCTTGACTAGTCATTTAATAGCTCTTTTTAGCTGTCTAGATGTTTTATTTCCAGTTTCCCATGGGCTGTCCCAACCCACAGAGATACCACAATGATTTCAAATGTTGCCTGAAGAATTTGGCATTGGGGCATAGTAATTCAGCCGTGAAAAGTAGTCTTGACTCTTGAATCCGAGGACTGAAGCAATACTTGCCCATTGCTATTCCTTTAGGGAGGTGCTATTGGAGGGTCATGTTCCTTTCCTATACATGCCCTAAGGCAAGATAAAAGCAAAGTATGTTGAGTTAGGGGCTCAATCTGGAAGGTGTGGTATGAGATAGATGTGATGTTGATCAATTACTTTCTTCCACATCCAACCTGCAGTTGCTTTATTGACAGATTGATAAGTATCCCAAATAAAACAACAAACAAAACATGGTGCAGAGAACCAAGAATATAATAGTCTTGGGCCCAGAGTAATCTTAGGTTCCTCTCTGAAACAAGACTTGACATCTTGTTTTTAAAACCTTTCTGATTTCCTCATTTCTTTAGGTGGTCTCACTCAATCCTGTTCCTTTGTGTCCCTACCCCCCCAACCCTGTGCCCCCACCTCTCCATCCTGTTTGTTTAGCATTGAAGGGCAGGATGGGCCCTGACTCTCTGGACTTACTGGTGTTTCTTTTTTTTCTGCAAATTGTTCTCATCATCATGGATGATTGGTAGTTATTGAATATACCCCAATGTGCAAAAGATTCTAAGCCCATCTTGTTGATATCTTTGCCCCCAAGAGAAAATCTTTAAGGCTGGGTATGCTGTCTTATGAAGTCCTATTGGGGAAGAAAGGGAGTTAAGAATCCTGAAATCTCTGTAGCAGTGAAAGGGAGCAATTCTGCGTGCCCAGAATGACAGATGTAAGAACTTACCTTCATCTGGTGTTAAAGACTGGATTAAATTGTGTTATAAGAGGTTGGGTTAAAATATTTCCACTTCTTCAAGCTTCTTGGGCAAGATCAATCACTCTGTCCTCAAACTACCCTCAAAAATGGTTTCTATATAGAAACCTCAAGGAAATTGTATCATAGATAGATGGACTTGCATTTGCAAGTCAACAGGGATTAATTGGAAAGAGATCTTCTATCACTCAGACTCCCTCTTTTTTTTTTTTTGTAGGACCAGGTTATAAACAGGGAAGAGTATAGATCATTGAGCCTATTGATTTCCTTTGAGAACTGGCGGGGCATTGTTGAATAAGAGTAGATGGCTTATACTCTCCCTGACTATGCTTCCCTTGGAATTTTCTCAGTGCTACAGGACAGATAGAGTGGTTTTGGCTAGGCAGGCCTTTATATGTTTGAGAGCCTTCTCAGTTTATCTAAAATAGCTAGAGGATAATCTGGAGCAAATACGTTCCTGCCTTCTTCAGCTCTTTGTTGTCTAGTCATCTACTAACAGAGGCTGTGGCTTCCAGACTTTTCTCTAAGAGCAGTGAGCTGTTAATTATTAAGCCAGTTACTTCTTAAGGCATTACCTGACCCTTCTTTCTCTCCTCATACCCATAATCTCTGGTACTCACCTGGTCTTGTCATTGACAACCATACTCACTCCTTGCCAAAAGTCCTCTGAAGTGAACACTAGTCATACTGCTCACATACATTTGCCCATGTTTTGTTTTCAGATCCTTTTAGTTTCATGGGGAATAGGTGACAGGTGCTTAGGAGGTTCCAACAGGTTTCTAGGTGGTGTAGTGTGGCCTAGATGGACTTAAAAGACCAAGAGTAGTCAAGAAACAGTGGTTCTTTTCAGGGTATATGCACATTAGGAGAATCCAGTAATAAGACTAGTGTCTAATGGTATTAAACTTGGGAGTTCTGGTTTAGTGGAGGTACAATATATGTATAACTACACTTGTTCACTACCAGTGAACTGCCTGGCAAATTCATGTCAGTGCATGGACTTGCAAAAATACTGAATTGAGTTGTGTTGAAAGGGGCTGGGCTAAGATATCTCTACTTTATCTGTAATCTTTAGGATTCTTGGGCAGGTCAGCCATTCTGTTCTAATTCTTGGGAGAAGAGGTGATGATGACTAATTACCCATGAACCCACTCGACCAAAGTGCTAAGACACCAGTGAAATCCCTGCTTCCATCCTTACCATCTAATTTGGGGCCTGTCTTCTATTACCCTCATTACCCTGTGGGAATAGGAATGAGTCTAATCTACCTCAACCATTGCCTTTCTCTCAATGGGGTCTCTTGGCTTTTGTGGAATTGTGTACTTGGAATTAAAGGGAAGAATAAGGTCATGTTAATGGGCCACTGTGGGACAGATGTGCAGCTGGGGGTATGGGAGGTTATGGTTTGGGGATATTTCATGTGTAGCCCAAAATCTGGGCTCCAGGACAAGCATTTGTACATTTGGCCCAGTGTACCTGTGTCTATACAAGAAGTTTGGACAGATGGCACTGATGGGAAAGGGTCTCTTTAGCTTCAAATGGATTGTTCTAGGGAGAGCTGATAGGGCTAAGTTGAAAGGGGAGCTGCTTCTCAAACGTGGAAGTTCGTTCTCATCTGTTTACAGTATTATATGACTTAGCACCAGGACCCAAATGGTTCCTGAAAACCTGATATATTTCTTGTCACATTGTCTGCCATTCAGGCTTTGAAGAACCATCTTAAAGTACACTTCTGTGCTTTGGCTGTCCATCTTTGAAATCCCCATAGGACACAACAAAACTCCAAAGTCTGGTTTGAATTTGAGTTGTGTTTGTATCCAAAGCTTTTCCGATAACTCTCCTTCACATTATCAGCTCAATGTAAGGGCTCTAGGCAGTGGGAGCACACTCTGCTTAGATTTTAGAACTTGAGCATCTTGCCAAGATGTTGGTCTGGATTTCTTCCAGATGCTTAAGTATCCCCTACCTGCTTTCAATCTGCTTTTTTTGGATGAGAAGAGACTATTGGGTAGGCTTGGATCCACCTCTTAGTTTTTCAATTCCTTCTTTCTTAGAATGTTAGTATTAAAATCAGAATGGTCCTGACTTTTCATCCTATAAGCAATCCCTTCCCCTCGGTACCAAAAAAGTACTAAAGTGAATGAGGAAAGCAGGGAGGACGGCTCTCAGTAGGCTTCCTTCCTTCATGCTAATGCCTGATTCATGTCCTTTATTTATCCTTTATTTGAATTGTGTCCTTATTTCTGAGGCCATAAGACTTCAGGGGGCCTTGGTCTTTATTAGCATTTTGGTTAACCTCACTGATGGAGGGCTAGGTGACTGATACACAGAGAAGATGGAAAAAAAGACTTCATCATATCTTGCTGTAGTTAGGTAGCAGGCCAAGGAAGAAGCCTTGTCCTGCCTTGACTTTCTAAGCAGGACCTCAGTGCACAGTTGTCTAAAACTTTGCACTCTAAAGGACAAGAGAGAAACCCTCTCCTTTCCTTTAACCTTCTCTTAGCTAACTAGTCTTACTGGGTGGTCCTTGGGTTCAAAGACAGTTGTAAAACAAATGCACCAAGACCTTGTATCCGTATTGGTCCCCCTTAATATCTCCTTGTAGCAGTCTTGTAATTTGTAGGAGCAGATGATTTATCATTTCTGTACAATAAGTGCCTTACTTTGCCAATGCATTATTTTGGACCCTGACACTGGGGATCAGATGGGGGAGGATGCTTCTTGTTCACAAGAAGTAGTTTTCAGTACAAACAAGGCACAGGTGAGCCTACTCTCTCCTCTGGCTATGTGCTTGCAAACCCAGCCCTTTCCTTGCATGGAAATATGATGGAGTCAAATTGTAAACAGCATCTCCCCATTTTAGTAAACAGCTGAAAGATATGCTGAAGCTTCTGGTGCCCTGAGCAGACCATAATGCAAAGACTGATACATTGCATTTTTTAAAAACCTATTTTAATTTGTTTATTTTATGAACCAAAGTTCAACAAGAAACTCAAGGAAAATTGTACCTACCACATTTATGCATCTGTGTAAAAGGGTTGTTTCATCTGTTTTTACTTTTGATGGAACTTTTTCCAAATTCCTTTCTCATAGTTCCCTCACCCAGTTTAAAACGTTGCAGTTTTCTGTTACCTTTTTTTTGTTTGTTTAAAATGTGCATTTTGAAACAATTGAGGAACAAAATATTTTCTGAAGTAACTGAATAAAAGGCATAGAGAATGATAAAAAGAGAAAGGGGCCTGTGTATTTGGTCTTTTCCTTCATTCTTTTCCATTCTAGGTGCAGAGAGTGCAGCCTCCAAGACTTTCTGAGTGCTTGAGCCACAAGGATCTAGGAGTCTAGGAATTTAAGCCAGGTGTTCCAGCCTGCCCAGCAGTGAGACCTTAAAGAGTTAGGGTCCTAGGACTCTAGCCAGAGGACTTGAATTTCATGTGACTAATACCATATAGGAACTGAACTAAGTTGTGACACTAATTAGCACCCATCTATCTATCTCTCCCACCTTCAAGGCTGAGATGGTATGGGAGTAGGATTATATCCCTCAGGTGTTGGGGAGAAAATGCACATTCATTTTTGTCATATTTTTGAAGTATATATCCTGTTGTAAAAGCTAATATATTTATATGCATGTGTGTGTACATATGTATGTATGTGTGTGTACATATGTATGTGTGTGTATTTATATATGTATATGTGTGTGTGTATATATATGTATACATATATATACATATATATGTATATATATATATATATACATATATATATATATTATCATATATATTATATATATATATAGATATATATATATATATATATATAGATATATTAATATATATATATATATATATATATATATACACACACACACAAAGAGGGGAAAGAACTCATATAAGGTAATATAGGTATTGGGAGAGCTTGTACCAGAGATTGGGCTTCCTGACTCTCAATTTGGGACTCTTTTCATTCCAGCACTATAACATTTTGCTAAGTGTGTGAATGAGAAGAACACACTGTCATTTTATTGTCTAGTATCATACTTGTAGTCAGTTGCAGAATAGTGACTTGAACCCAAGAGTTACAACTCTAAATCTATTGTACTTTCCTCTAATCTACTGAATGAATGAACAATTTTCAGCCTTACAAACATGTCAGACATTCATTATAGAGGTTAGCATACCCAATGGTTCATTAAACCAATGACTCATACTGTCTATCAGCTCCCTCTTCCTAGATTATAGGGAAAATGGGGATAAACAAGTTATGAGAGGAAACAAGGCAGTGACAGAGAAAGACATGACAACACTGGCTATTTACTACAAAAGACTTGCCTATCTTAGGAACTCAATAAATATTGAGTTAATTCAATTTTCATTAAATTGAACTGAATCTATTTATTTGAAGTACAGAGTACAGATTCCCATAGATAATATACAAATAAATTATTAGCTTTATTTTTATTGTATAAAATTAAGTATTTAGCAGTTAAAATTAAGTATTTATAAGTTATCAGTTAATCAGTTAAGTATTAATTAGTTAATCAAAACAATTAGGTAAAATAATACACCATTTATGAATGTTACAAATAATAATAATCTTCTGTATAATAATATTTTGTTTCTACTAATAGGTATATGGGATAAGATCAACAGTTCTCTAATGCAACTTCTTTCCTTCTACCAACCACAATGGGAAGCGTTACCCAAAAGTAGGCAAAGCTGCCCTCTGGACTTGATTGGCCCTGGCGTCCCTGGCAGTTGAGATTTCCAATCCCAGACAATATGAGATAGTCTGAGGACAAAGCTTCCTCTGAGGCCTTTTTGGCCCTGACTTCCCTGATGAAGCTTCCTGGGTATCTAGATTAATGAGAAATCCTAGCCCTGTGGAGCCTAGGACTCTCAGACTCGTTGGGTTTCTAATACCACTCAAATTGACATACCCTGATAACCAACTGACTATACATGCTTTCATATCGATACAAGTTATGTACCAATGTGCATCCAGATAATTTTTGTTGCATATTATTGTGGTATGAGGGCAAAATAAACCTCCTTTGCTTAAATGTTCAGTGATATATGTGTTCTCGTTTTCTTCCTAAGTTTGCATCTGAACTTAGTGCTGATTTTGGAGCTGTATTTCCAATAGTAGTAGATAGGTAGATTGGTAACAGGAATCCTATACCTTGGAAAGTAGACCTCTAATTCTGAACTTGCTTGGGTTCTAGTGTAATATAAGGTAAGCATTATAATACTAGTCCAAAGATTTCCTAAATAATACTAAGAAGTATTAAAAAATGGGACACAAGGATTTTCTGTTTATACATTAGATTTTCAAATTAAACTGTCAATTAGTGACCACAACAAAATCAATACCAATTATTTATAAGCTTTATTATGTAACAAAATTGAATAAAATAACAATGACATAAAATAATGCATAACAGTAACAGTAAGGTAACTGTACCTCTTTGTCCAAAACTCTTTCCAAATGCAGAGACCAAGGAATTTAAAACCCAATTTAATTAATCAAGAAAACTGGGAAACAGAAGTAAAGTTGTGTGAGAAAATTTTATAGGGTGGCTAGGTGGTGTCAGGAAGACCAGAGTTGAAACCTGGCCTTAGCTACTTATTAGCTATATGACCCTGGGCAAGTCACTTCACCTATATTTGATTCACTTTTCTCCTCTGTAAAATGGGGATAATAAAATTACATACCTCTCAGGGATCAAATGAAATAATTACAAAGTACTTAGCACAGTGCCTGAAACAGAATAAACATTATGTAAATATTATTATTATTATTATTATTATTATTATTATTGTTACCCAAATAAAACAAACTGAGATATACCAGCTTTTCTTTTTTCTTTCTTTTTTTGTTTAACATAATAGAATACAGAGTATAGCACATGAATCAATGAAATTCATACAACTTCCTTTTGTGAAAAAAATACAATAAATTCCATATATTATTTTATAACTATCTTGTTCGTGTTTCCTTCTCTTTTTTCTATATACAAACACACAAGAGAGTTTCAATGCCATTATCTTTTTCTTGCTTCACTATATAAATCCTACGTGTAAGTCCTACCTCCCCCAAACATCACTAATTAAGAAGAGAGATAATAGAGGTGCATATAGCAAATCCACAACATAGTCAAGGAAAAGCAATCCAGTTGATGACCATGATGAAATGACCATGATTCATGTTTGTTTATTTTGTTTCCTGTACCTTGAATCTAATATATCTCCAGCAGGATGGGGTAAAATGCTCCATCATATATTTTCTGTAAATATGTTTATCAGAATTCTTACATCATTCAAAATGTTTTTTTTTTCTTTACAGTGTTGTTGTCCTTGTAAGTTTTCACATTTCAATGTGCATCAGTTCATTTTGCCCAAGACTCCCTGAAATCTTCTCTTTCACCATTTTTGGTGTAAGACAATCTTATTTCATTCTTATTCTATAAATTTTTCAGCCATTCCTCAATTGACAAATATACTCTTAAATTCTTTTCCTTTCCTGGCTTTGCCTTACCAGCCCTGGTCTTTTTTTCTTTTCCCTTCCCTTTACTTTCGATTTCATCTTCTTAATCACTCCTTCAGGATTAGGAATTTTATTTCTCTTGTGATTATTCTTTATTCTATTACGTGTCATTGAAACACTGATAGGTTTCAGGCTTACTCATCTTAGGTCATTCATTCCTCCCTGGCTGGGTCCCTCTCAAAATCCCTGAAAGTTTCTAGCTGGATTTTATACATTTAGGCTAGATCAGGAGTAGGGAACCTGGCAAACTCGAGGCCACATGTGGCCCTATAGATCTTCATGAATGTTACTGTGACAGAATCCACACTTCACAGAAAAAATCCCCTTAAATTTGTTCTGTAAAACTTGTAAAAACAATAACAACAGCAGCAGTAACAACAACCACAACCACTTGTAAAGTTGTAAAACTTGGACTCAGTGAGAAGGTCACACCCCAAGACCTAAAGGGCCACATGTGGTCTGGAGGCCACAGGTTCTCCACCCATGGGCTAGAAAGAGAAGATTAATCCTGTTTGTTTTTCTATTTCTTAATAGTTATTTGATCAGGTACCCTTTTTTAAGATCTTGAGTGGTTCATAGGGAGAAGAGATGAGATCTTCTATGACTTTCCATGATGGTATCTTAATCTGAAACTAGGTATATATTTTATTAGATTTATAACTAAAAGAGGTTTAAGAGAACATCTAATCCATCCTCTCCAATTTACAGATGAGGAAAATGAGACCCAGCTAGGAGAAATTATTTACCCAGGTCACAAAATTAGTGAAAGCTAAGTTATAATTTTAATTTAAATATTTTGATTCCAAACCTCATGCTTTTCTCACTATGCCTTAATGAGAGGATTCTCTTCATATCAGACATGGCAGACTTTTCTTTCTCTGTGTAAGGCTGAATATAGCTAAAGAAAAATAGACAAGGGGACACAATAGTTTTTAAAAATGCACAAAATGAGTATAAGAGTGCAATGTAATAAGAAAATAAAAAAGCATTTAATTCACTATATTTCTAGGTAATAACAAAGTGTGTTAATAGAAAAGCATTTAAAATTAGATGAAAAGGAAAGAGGTTGAGGAAAAGAGCAGCCAATACTCATGTTTTGCATACCTTGACTGTGCTTCTGGAATTTGCAACAAGAAAAAAAAAGAAAAGAAAACTCTAGTTGATCAGCTTAATTATTGTTTTTTAATGATTCCAGCATAAAAAGTACTAAAGAGCAGAGAGTTGAAAATTGTTACAGAACTTGGTGCTAATTAA
The DNA here is from genome assembly GCF_003287225.1 of Phascolarctos cinereus. Classification (NCBI taxonomy): domain Eukaryota; kingdom Metazoa; phylum Chordata; class Mammalia; order Diprotodontia; family Phascolarctidae; genus Phascolarctos; species Phascolarctos cinereus. Next base: position 72,611,307 of record NW_027555625.1, read on the forward strand.
CAACAGAGACAAAACTCACATTTTGACATTTTTTGTTCCATAAACTACAGCAATTTGCTTAATTTAAAATGTGTCTTAGTTGTCAGCAATGTTGATACCTTCCTCAAGTTTCAAATGGTAATTTATTTCTGCTCAATTTTATTATACTATCGGTCCTCTCCTTTGAATTTAATATAGTCTCCTTTATCTATCTATCTATCAATCAATCTATCTATGTCATACTCCCCTATCCATCACATGATTTAGTTACTTAAAAACAATGTATACCTTATACAGTTCTATACCTCCAGTGATGAGCATTACGTTGTAAAGAATTCAAGATGGTAATTTGCAGTACAAAAATATTCTACCTTCCTTTTACTAGTTAAAAAAATAAGTAAATAGGAGTCATACCTTGTCTTCTCTTTTCCATGTTAAACACACTCAATGCCTTCAACTAATCTACAACTTTTAGAACCTCCAGAAATCTCAGCATCCTATTTCTGCTACATTATCATGACAAAGGAAAATAAATAATTGTGGGTATTTAGAATTTTCCTGAGAATGCCTTTGAAATTTTTGAGGATGAAATAGACTGGAGTCTAAGGCTGGTACATTCAACTGAGTACTTCATAGCTTTTTAAGAATGCTTGAATTAGTCTTGATTCAACCAAAAACTCATTGGTTGATTTTATATACGTAATTTCCTTTTTTCAAATATTTATTTCCTTATCTGTGAGATGAGAGATTAGGACTAAATAATATCTAAAGCCCTTTCCAAGTATTATACTCAGTATTTGAAAGATAGAGTGCTCTGGTAGGAAAAAAAAAAGTCAACTCAGAATTAGAAGGCATGGGTTTAAGTGTTAGCTCTTCCGCTTAATCTCTCTATGACCATGAGTAAGCCCTTGAAGCAACCTGAGGTCTTAGTGTCCTAATTTGTAAAGTGAAAAAAATATGTAAGTAATAAATCATGCAATAATTAGATGATCAGTTTCAATGTAGTAGTATTTTTGTTTTTATCCACAAAACCATTCACCCTTCTAATAGTATTGCTAGCCAGGAAATTAATCTTATTCTCTTTCTGACTTTCCCTCTATCTCTGTCTCTCTTTGTCTCTCTTTGTCTCTGTCTCTGCCTCTGTCTCTCTCTCTTTTTCACACACACACACACACACACACACACACACACACACACACACACAAAACAAACCAAAAAAAACAAAACCTAAAAAACAAACAGGTCCTGGTGGACCTAGTGTAGATTTGCCTATTCAGAACAGTTATGAATTATCTAACCACTACAAATCCTGCCTCCTCCCTGAATCTGATATATCTCACTGAGCACTAGTCCCTGGAACATGACACAATGTCTGGCACATAGTAAATACTTAATAAAGGTTTGTTAATTAATTGATAATGTAATCAACACCATATGTCTCTGCAAAACAAAAAAAGAGATCCATAAATACAGTATTATTTGTTTTATATAAAATAAAAGAAATAAACAACATGTAATGGACTATCTAGCATATGACTGCATCTCCACAAATTTTCCTAGATCTAAGTTGTCCTTATAATGCATAAAGCTTCACTCCAAGATTGTGAATTCCAAGAATGACAATTCTGTTATTTAGTCCCCAACAATTGTTCCTCCACTGAGTGGGAAAGGATTATAGGAAATAAATCACAATTCTGAAAATAAAATTTGAACCATGGCATCTACTAAATCTAGTGCAGGGGTGGAGAACCTGGGTCCAGTTATTACATGAAGGACACAGAAATTCTGCATCTGTCAAATCTCTATGAATGTAACTAGCATTAATTATTCTAGAACAAAAACCTCATTCCATTTTGCTCAAAAGACACATGATAAGAAAGCAGAGCTTATATAAAAATATAATGTCTATATTTAACTTATAATGGAAAATAGGCAGTCTTTCTAGTAGACTTTAGCATGGGAAGGATTGATTACCCTATCATCTATTTTATTCCTATTGTTTCTAGAAAGCTATGATGTTCATTATTACTTAGAAGGAAGGAAAGAGATTGAATTGCTTGCCAATGTGAGGGGTTCTGATGAATTTTGTTGTCATAAAAACACATCTAATTAAATTTTTATTTCATGCGTATTGCTATGTCCAAAGCTAAATGACCTTTAAGCTGTATGTGAGGCAATGGAATATTTGAATTTTTTTTTAAAGCATCATACGCAAATAAAATTGTCCATGGACATGGAGGTAAGAACACTTGCTGAGGATTACCCAGGTGCATCAGAAAGCAAGGGTGCCTTGTGGGTATTACAAAGGCCCACAGTCAACAATGTCCAAAGCACACACATTCATCCTATAGACTGATTTCTTCAGTGTCCTATTCATTTGTGGCAAATTCCCTTAGGTCAGATACCATTTCCAGGCTCTCAATCATGATTTTAGGATACCTATTATTAGAGCTCCTACACTTGTTCCTGATTTTCCTGCTATGGGGTAATATTGTTATGACATGACCTCTAGTACAATAACCCAGATTTGAACCCAGATGCTTTGTCAGCATCCTCAAAAAAGCACTTAGTTAGCAATTTGAAGACCTCAGGATGAATCCCAGTTTTGGTGTGTAGTATTTATGTGATATGGACCAGTCATTGTGTTTCAGTTTCCCTATCTACAAAATCAGGAAGGGGATGGTCTATTGCTGAGGCCTCTTGTAGCTCTAAATCTATGATACTACATGTAAGCTATGAAGGTCTTCTGAAAAAGGGAAAGGAGGGCCAAATATAAGGCTAGAGGTACCCAGAGAAGAGCATGAAAGCATTGGTGTGGGGTTAGGAATGTTATAATAAGCACTCACATTGATATAGTTCATCAAGTTTTATGGGGCAGCTAGGTGGTGCAGTGGACAAAGTACCAGCCCTGTAGCGAGGAGGACCTGAGCTCAAATCCGGCCTAAGGCACATAACACTGTGTGACTCTGGACAAGTCACTTAACACCTATTGCCTCACCAAACAGACAAAAAAAAGTTTGGAATTTTTTTTTGTTGTTTTTTGTTTCTTGTTTCCACAAATTATACTTGTGAAACAAGAAGTTACCCTATTATAAATGACATTTTTATGGAAGATTACATTGAGTTGCAAAGAAGTTTAAAAAAAAAACTTTCCCCCAATTCTGTAGCTAATATATATTTGAGTTGGGATTCAAATCCTTCAGGTTCTAAGGCTAGAGTTTTATACACTGTTAGATGATTCTTCTCTCTCAAATTTTGCTTCAGTCAAACCCTACAAAAGAAGAAAACACAAACCTTAAGGTACTATACCATTCATATGCAAATAATTTGTCATTAAAGGGGGAAGACCTTTGTGTAAGGAAGATGAACGAAATCCACTAGTGAATATCACTGATAAATTGTAAGGAGAGACGAAAGCTGAGAGGTAGACCAGACAAAGAATGAGCTCTCAGATGACTGTACTGAGAATATCTATTTGAAGACAGATAAATAATCCAGTAAGTGATGAGTATAAGGCATTGGCTCATTTACATGTGACTTTTTTTTTGTCTTAAAGGTTATAGCTCACAAAGTTGTAAATCAAATAGCTGTTTGAAAACTAGGAGGAAAGCCAATGAGAATTGTTGGATTCATAACTGAAAGAAAGGTCTGTACTTCATATTTTAATTCATAAGGTAAATGTGAGTCACTGACCATCAGAAATCACTTAATAAAATCATTGGCAATATGAAAAATCCATTTGTGAAGAAACAGAAGATTACACTGAGAGGAAAGCTTCAGATTCTTTTCTGGGAGTCAGCCTGCTGATTGGAAGAGCAGTGTTTCTTTGCTGATTGGCTGTCAAAAAATGCGTAGCAGTGGTTAATAAGTTCATTGAAAGAAATCTGAGCTCTGCTGCATATGAGTTTATTGCCTTCGACCACTATCTGTAGGTTGACAGAGTGTATTGTCTCATAGGTGTCTGCTCTCTACTGTCCTCTGGCTTGAGAGGGAAAAACAGAGAGAGAAAGAGGTTTTATATCTGTTTTGTTGTAAGAAGCTGTGTTTATCTGTGAGAGTTACTCTGAGAACTGCTTTAACAAAACAGAATCCTGTTCAGAGCACAGGTCCCTGGGTTTATCTGTATAGCCAAAGAGTCAACCCAAGGAGCTTTGGAGTTCTCTGACTTAAGGGAACTAATTTGTAATAGAATAGTTTAATACTTTTTTTCAACATTTAAGGTAGCTGAGTGGACCTGAACACAAGCTTTCTCTCTATTCATGAGTCTCTCTACTAGATTTTTATAAACATTTGAAGGTTAATGAATAGATTGTGATGCTTAAAATATTCCTTCATTTAGTTTCTATTAAATAACATCCAATTTTCTTTTCTTTTGCCTTCTATTAAGTAAATTGAATGAGTATTTTTGCTTTTAATTTATCATTAATTGTTTTACGTTTAAAAATGAATTTCATCATCAGTATCACTGAAGTGGGAAACACACTGGTAGGAGCTCATAAGCTAAAACTGAACCAAGTAGGAAAGCAACTTATCCACATTAGATTTTTTTCTCCCTCTGGAACCCTGGCAGGATTTTGAGTCACAATTACATAGTGGTGGCTCTTCTCAGAAAATTCCAGATTTATCAGTTTAAGGGAAAGATGGGTGAATGAGCTAGTCTAGAGAATGACAGTAGGAGTCCATGTCATAGACCAGGAAGTGAGAGATTTGTCCAAGAAAAAAAATGTTTTAGTGTCAGGAATAATAATGTTAGAGCTAATTCCAATACATTACTTATATGTTTACTGAGAAAGGCAAGAAAAATATCAATAACAACAAATGGCTTAATATTCAATTTCTAATAAATCAGCTTCCTAATCATATCATGGCCACATTCTTCCTTTCTAATAACAAAATGCATTGGAACTAGATTCAAAGAAAATTTCATTTAAACATTTATTCTTATAAAAATCAAATCAGTAAAAATTTATTGAGCATATAATTCAGACAATGTCCTCTTCTAGGCACTGTGTGCAAAAGGATAGAATGTAAAATTCAATTCAGACAATATTTATTAAGCACCTACTATGTGTAAGGTACTCTGCTAGGCAACAAAAACATAAAGCAAACAAATCTATCCATCAAAAAACTACCTTTTAAAATTTGAGTCTATGTGAGGATGAATGGAGAGTCATAAACCAAGAATAATTTTAGAGAGTGTTACACATTGTGGGGGAGAGAAGTGCCAGATATGGATTCATGAAAGAAGCAGATCCTAGAAGCTTAAAGGGAGCTGTGTGAAGATGAGGAAGAAGGAACTTCCAGGATCAGAATAGCCTATGACATCTGTTGGTAGATATTTAACACCAACTCTCTGGTGGGTTATAATGTTATTCCTTGTTAGGTGTGGGTAAGATTAGATGACCTCTCTGGACTTTTCCAGCTCTGAGATTCTGTGCATGATCATTTTAAAGTTTAAAAACAATTAGAAGAAACATGGACTGGTGTATGTTTCATAGGCCTGGGTCTGGCCACATTTACAGCTGTAACCACTCAGTTTTAACTCATTCTTAGGATCCTAAGGGTAAACTTGCTGTGTGCCAAGTGTATGTGTGTGTGGGGAGTGGGAGGGAAAGGATACACTACTACCATATTGTACTGTCACTCAGGGCCCCACTAGTGTGCTTCCATTTATGCAAATGAGTCACAATGTTACAATAGACTTTTTTTTTCTTCTCCTGTTGGGTGAAATCACTTCTCTGCTACTCTCACACCACCAAAGCAGTTTTAGGCTCTTTTATTCTTTCAATGAAATAACATCTTTTAGCCCAGGGTTTGTGTATTCCCAGATGTGCTAGTAGTCTTGAATTCGTGATGAAGCCATGTAAAGTGATTTTATTGGGGGAGTGGAGAAAGGAGGTTTAAGCCTTGTGTTAGACACTTATATTAAGCATTTTACAAATATTATTTTACTTGATCCTCACAACAACCTTTTGAGGTAGGTGCTCTTATTATCCCCATTTTACAGTTGAGGAAGTTGAGGCACATAGAAATTAAATAACTTGCCCAGGGACACTAACTTATTAAGTTTCTGAGGGTATATTTGAACTCAAGTCTTCCTGACTTCCTGCCCAGCCTTCCATCTTCTGTGCCACTTAACTGCCTAGTAACAAATAATACCTTCAAGGCAAGGAATCATAAATTTCAGCTCTTCTGTCTGTTATGTATTTTGTAGTTCTTCGGAATGAGATTTCTTCATCTATAATTATTCATTGGATTTTTGTTTTATTATATAGAAATATCATTGATTTTATAAGCTTTATTTTGCAGGCTTCTACTTTGCTGAATGTATTTACTGTCTCAATTGTTACCTTTGCTAACTGATTCCCTAGGACTACATAAGACATAGCATTAGGAAAAGCACTATTTTACCTACTTTTACCTATTTTATGCATTTACTTTCTTTTTCTTGTCTTATTTCTATTGTTGACATTTTTAGGACTGTATCACATAATCATGAGGACAGTAGATATCTTTGTTTTACTCATGTATTTAATTGGATAACTTTTATTATGTTCTTATAGCATTTGATACTTTCTTTTGGTTTTATATATATATATATATATATTTCTCATGATATTACCATGAACAAATCAAATAAAGGTAAACTGAAGCACATACTTTAAGCAAAAATAGTTTATTAACAGTGATATATATATATATATATATATATGTGTGTGTGTGTGTTTGTGTGTGTATATATATATATATGTATATATATATATATATATATATATATATATATATACATATATATATATATATAAACTGTTAACAAAGTGGGTCAGAGTGGCAACTCAGAAAGACAAGTGACCTCAATGAGATGATGGGGATCTTCTTTACTGCCACAGTAAAAAAAAAAATAAGGGTCTAGGAACATTGCAGTTGGCTATACCAAGAAAAGTGGGTTGACATTCAGGTGTGGCTTAGCATTCGCCTATCTGACAATTAAGGACTGTTAATTATTTTATGGAATTCATATGCATCTTGTAATCTTTGCTAAGGCATCAGTACCATTTGACTGCTTATCCCTTCAAAGGAGTTAGAATCTTCTCTAACTGCATGAGGACAGGCAGGGGCAGAGACATATGCTTTAGGGGATGGCCCCAAGTTAAGCTGGTTGGAGATTACAGACAATAAGCAGATGTCCCATGGGGTAATGATATGAGTAATAACAGCATTTCCTTCTAATTACACCTTTAAGTGAACTCAGAGGCAAATCTATATTCCTGAGCTTAACTCAAGGATGTAAAAATTTGGTTTGAACAATCACACAAAAGTGGGGCAACAATACTGAATAGGATCAATTAGAGAATAGAGTCAATTATTAAGTGATACAGAACAATTTTAATTTCCTCAATATTTAAAAATGTCACAAGAACTATTTCATTTTTGTCTTCATGTCTCTAATGCCTCACATAGTGCCTGCCATATAGTGTCTTGAATATTTGTAACTTTGTTGAATTCATAAGATACATTGCTTACAAATATTGGTTTTTCAGAATTCTTCACTACATTTACGCCACTAAATTATTGTCATTTCCTTCATGAATTCTTCCCTGATTCTTCTCATTAGTGTTGTCTTCCTCAGTTTAACTTGTATTAAAATCACTCATCAAAACATTGCATTGTCCCAAATCAATTCAGTCCCTTTTTCAAGAATGTTTTTATTTTAGCTTGCTATCCTTAATAATTGGGTTAGGGTTTTATATAGAGTAGACCATCAATATATGTCTATTGATGCTAATTTATTGGATGGATCTTGAAGATAATAAGTACCCTAATACCTGGAAGCATGCCTGCTAGTAGAAGAGAAAGATTTATATTTGGGTACTGAAAACTGTTCTGTGGCAGCAGGTATGTTGTCTGCTTCCCATTGTCCTACTCACTTATACTTTCAAATGGAACTTCTCTTACAAAGTTAGAGCCTCATAAAGAGATTAGTGAGAAAACTGTGGCCTGAGGGAACCTAGTGATTTAAGTTATGGAAAAATGATTAGAACTGATATTCGTAATCTATAATCCAAGATCTTTGCAGTATATCAACAGTAATCTTCATTTCTGTATACAGTGACATCTCAACACAGCAGAAGGGGAAGAGAGCAATCCGCTATGGTAGAAAGCATACATAGAAATCTTGGATAAATGTAACTTCCAGGGAAGGGAAAGTATGACAGTAAGTAATATTCCCAGTTACTTCAATTTATTGTCAAATGGCTTAATCTGTTATTTTTTTCTCTTCATTACGTTCTCCAGCTTATTAATGTTATTGCTAAAATGTGACATTTACAACAGAACACAGTTTCTTTCTCTACAAAAGGATGTCTTAGATTTAATGATCTCTAAAGTCCCTTCAAGCTTTCAATTTTTCCATCCTTTAAAGGAGAGAACACTGTGCTTTAAAAAGGAATTTTGGTACATTCAAATTCTGATAAGGAAAGAAGTCTACAGAACGAGTTCTGTTCAACAAGCCAATGAACATCTCCCTCAAAGACTGGTAAGCATAAATAGACTGCATTTATTATTCCCTGTATGTGTCAAACACATTATTTCTCTCTAGCTGCAAAACAAATTCTCCTCTATTGTTATACCTCACTGATTGGATTAAAGTCAGGTTACCACTGATAAAAGAACCTTGATCATCCCATCTGGTGAGTTAGAGAAAAAGGTGAGTTTTTTTTTTTAATTTTTGCAGAACCTTCATGTCAGGTATATAGCCAAATACTACAAAACAACAACTAGAAAATGAAAAATGTTCTCTTAGGGAACTTGAGTTGCCAGTATGATCAAACTGAACAGAGTACAAGATTGTTGTCATAGATTGAAACATTATTTCTTACATATCCCATTGTGAAACAATGTGATGTATTGTACTGATGAAAAATATGCGTGATTTGGGTGTTATAAAAGCAAGAAATCTCAGGATTTATTCTCTGAATAACAATTTTGCTAGCACCAGAGTAATTCCTTTGGAATGTAAATGATGAGCAAAAAGTATTAGCCATGATATATTTAAACAAAAATGTGTTACCTTCAACCAAGATTCCTTATGAATATCAGTTTTGAGTTATACAGAGGGAAAAAAAACAGAACAAAACAAAATTGGGTGGTCAAAGGAACAGATATGCATCATGTTAAATTATTTTTCAGCACCGCCTCATGCAGAGTTCAAGCACAGATTCCTAAAATATATTTTTAATACTTAATCTTTACTTGTGTTTTATATTTATGAGTTACTATTGTTCTCCTGGTGGTAGCAACAAATCATTTCCAACTGGGCTACTTGTCAATGTCCTTTCCATATTATGGACTTTCCCTCAAAGATCTTACATTTTAATAGTAAAAGACAGCATAAACATATATAAGTATATACAGAATATGTACAAGAGGGATTAGGAGATAGAATTGGGTATCAAGCAAAGCTTCACAAAGTAGAAGGCACTTGAAGTGATCCTGAAGGAACTTTGGGATTCCAAGAAACATAGGTGAAAAATGAATTTATGCCAGGCATGGGATACAGCCAGTTCAAAGGCAAAGAGAAATTATATGAAGCATCATGTGAAAGGAAGAGCAATTAGAGCAGTATTACTTGAAAATGGACAGCATGTAGGTGAGCAACACATAAGAAGATTAGAAAGATGCAAAGGAGCTAGGTTGTGATGAGCTTAATTATCAAATAGAAGTTTTCAATTGATTCTTAAGATAATAGAGAACCACTAGAATTCCTGGGGAGGGAGGTGATATGAGCAAACCTGTGGCATTAGAATAATTAGTTTGTTGACTGTGTGGAGGATGAATTGGAGTTGTGAAAGACTTGAAGTTGAGAGGACAAAAGGAGACAATTTTAATGGTATAGGAGAGAGGTGTTGAGTCCTAAACTGTGGAGAGAGCTGTGTGTGGGGAGGTAGGACATTCAGGTAAGAAATGTTGCATAGACAGAAATGAAAAGATTTTGCAAAATATTAGATATGTGAAAAGAATGACAGTAATGTGTTGATGAGGACCTTGAAGCTGTAGACCTAGTGATGAGCTTAGCAGTAGTATGGCAGCTAGGAAGAGAGACAGGTTGGAAAATAGATGAGGAGGATATTGAGTTCTGTTTAGGACATTTTGAATTTGATACTAATGGACACCTAGTTTAAAATTAGAATTACGGGGTACCTCTGAGCTTATCTTGGTTATGAATGACTAGGCTAAGTCTTGATCCATATTTAATCCATGAAAGCTATGCTTCATAATCTTATAATCTCAGAATAGGTGGGTCTCTGAATTCCCCAGGTACCAAAGCAGACAGAGATGATGGATTCCTTTTCAAAGGACTTCCTATTCTTCCACTAAAATATAAATGAAATGTGACTTTCTTGAATGTTTAGCTAATGCACCCTTTCCTATGGGGAATTTTTTCCCCTGGTATATATATATTTTTTAATGTTTTCTTGTTCTTTATTTTTAAATTTTCACGTATATATATATATATATATATGTGTGTGTGTGTGTGTGTGTGTGTGTGTGTGTGTGTGTGTGTGTGTGTGTATATATATATTCATATCTCTTTATACTCAATTAGAATGTAAACATCTTGAGGTCAATTACTATATTTTTGTTTTTGCTTTGTATCTCCAGAATTGAGAATGGCATTTTGAACATAGTAAATAATGAATGTATATTGAATTGGATTGGAACTAGAAACACCAATTCATATAATCTTAAAAAAATAGAAGAAACTGAATTATCATCATTTTGCATAGATTTAGGAGCGTTCTAACTATGATACACAAAAGTGTTTGTTTTAATTTAATGTCAGCCTGTCTGCCACAAACAGGTACTAACCATGAGGATAGATCTAATAGACTAGAAGCTCCTTGAAATAAGGATTTGTCTCATTTGTGCCATTGCATGTGTAGACCTAAATAGTTTCCCACACAGAATACTTACTTAAAAAATACTTATCGAAATGAACAATTAGTTGTAGAAAGTGTCTGACACATACACACATATACAAGCAAATGAAGGTCATAGTGTATATATTTGTATGTGTGTCTATATAGGGATAAGGATAAGGATAAGACTATGGATAGGGATAGAGATAGGGATAAATATAGACCCATGTGAGCATAGCTTTATTTTTTTTTTGAGAAATGATAAGGATTTCAAGATTTTCCTGTTTCTTTTTTAGGATATTATGCTAATTATAGCAAATCACAGAACATATTGGGACCTCCTTAATTAGAGATGCAATCATTAAAGAGAATTTGTCTTAACTATACATACAGCAAAAACAAAATGAAGAAAACCTAATGTTCAGATTATATGAAATTAGAAAGAAAACCTAAATGGTTACCCATCAGTATTTTTATCTTGAATAGAAATTATAAATGGATAATGCATTGGGCCCAGAAATTAACATCAAGAAAAAAATGGGTAGATTTCCTTTGTAAAATTTAAAAATTTTACTAACAGCTTCAAGCTACTCCTTGGATTAAATAGCCTTTATACAAATTATAGGGCAACAAAAACTGGAATGTTAAATTCTCTAAAAATTGAAAATTATTAAGCAAATAGCAATAGAAAGTCAGGTGATGGACATGAGTATGCTACAACCCAAATGGTATGACGTGGGACAGGGAGTAAGTCTTGCAAAGAATATCATCAAATAAGTGCATAATCAGAAAATAATGAAATTGTGTTACCTCAATGTAAGATTGAGGGGAAAAATAAATTTGCAGTCTTTGTATTCTGTTAGTATTCTAGCACTGTATGGCAGGAACTTGAGACAGCCTGCTTCTGTCTTTGAGGTACTCCTTGTCATGAACTTATCAGACTAAATAGTCAAAGGTTTCACAGATTTGGTAGCCAGGGTTGGATTAAAATCTGATTTATTGTAAAGAATGAACACTTCTGGGAGATCACAGATACATTAGAGCAGTGAAATAAATTAACCAGGACCTAATTGTATTTTACCACTGATGGAGTAGTGCGTAGGGAAATTGTTTGACTCACTTTTAAAGAACTCTAAAAATAAGATCCTTTTGCCTTTTAGTAGATCATTACATTTCTTCAACAATGTCAAGTCTTATGACTCTCACCCAGAATTATAATGCCTTTGAATTGCTTTGGCATCCATTTTCAAAAGTAAAACATTTTCACTAAGTTTTACACACCAAGTGACTTGGTTATTTTTGATGCCACTTTCCTACCTTTAAGGTTTACTAAGAAGCATCAATAAGTGACTTTACTCAGTCTAAGAGCTGGAGGATTTCACTGTAGTCTCACCACCCTGCCTTTTCAGAAATTGGTCTGTCTTAGGTGGTAACAAGGTAGCAAGGATACAGTGTGTTATCATTCTGAAGTCTTCCTTGTTGGGGATGTAATACTTTTTGAAATATACTAAGAACATCTTCTGGGAGGAAATTATATTTAATCCCTCTTCAGCATACTGAGCAAATATCTTCATTCACCTGCATGCCGCAGTATTTTTCTTCAAAGGATTCTACAGAGCATAGGTAACACCAGTATATACCCATTCACTCATCCTCACTAGTGTTCCATTGAATTCAAGTTCTGAAAATGATTGATCTCCCTTTTTGCTGATCCAGGTATTGTATTTTTCTCCATGGAGACTGAATGCAGTTGAAAATTCTGTTGTTTTGACAGAAGATATGATACCTATTCCTACCCAAATATAACCTCTCTATAGGAAGAAAAAGGAAATCAGAGCTGTATTAATATCAGGGATTGAAGGATGAGTAGAATGTGTCAGGGTCCTCTTGAGTTGAGTCAACAAGTGTTTATTAAGTATGTATGTGCTGTCTCTGTGCTCAACCCTGAGGATAGAAGGAAAGGTAAAACCACTCCCTCTTTTTAAGAAGATTATAGCTAATGGGGAATCAAACAGTTACACATCAATGAGATACAGATAAATCAGATGATATCAGAGGGAAGGTTCTAGTATTAAAGACCCTCTCTATGCATTTACAAATGAAAAATCAAATAGGCTTCTTAATTTGATGTTCATTGACTAATCTCCCCTCTCCACCTCCAAACGGTTTATGAAGAGATTTCATGAGGTCTGTAAATTTAGATAAGAAAAATAAATCTCTACTTTCCTTCCACTATGAATTAAAAGAAGAAAAAAAAAAGGATGGTGAGAAACAGTCTTCAGGCTTCATCTGACTACCAAAGGGATTCAGCTGAGATACAAAAAACTTAAAAACATTTACCCTAGAAGCAACCCCATTCTTCCAGTGATCCATACCCAGATTCCCTCATAAACTGTCAGTAATCTATACCTAGCCATGTCCACAAGCTTTTTGCAATAACATAGTAATGATGCTTTAATTTTGACCCTCTGAATGTTAGTCCTACAGTATCCATCGCTGGCCACAACATTAATTCTCACACCTCTCCTTAATTTTCTTAATAAGCCATACTCTTAAATTCCATATTAAATACTTAAAAGCCTCTGTCACAAATGGTTGGATCCAATCTTTCTGCCATCATGCTAACCCATAATCATCAACAGTAGGAACGTAGCTTGGCCTATTTTTATAGTTCAGAGAGTGGTAATCAACTAGAGGTACCTGCAAACTTCCTTTGCCTTCTAATACGTAGCTTTGAGCATTTCACGGGAAGTTTCTATTGCATCTCTCAACGGAAGGGATTCTTCTTCATGTATAGTTTGAACCAGATGACAGAGGCATGTTAGAAATGTTTGTCATTACTCTTTTATTGTTGCTGTTGGTATTCCTCCAAACTCTGATATTGTATGAGTCTATGGGCTATTTGTACTATGCCAGTCAGATGAAAAGGACACACATTCTGTAGTTAATTTTTTTTGGAAGTGATGTGAAGCCAACTTTAAAGAAAAGAAAGACAGAAAGATGATCATGTAAACAATGATTTTTGTTTATTTGTTTTTCCCCTTTAAATTACATTGACCTCTGTACTAAGATTCTCTAGAGCTTCTTCCAAATAAGAATAAACCTTAAGTGTGACTACTTATTTTCATTGTTAATTATTTCTTCAAATGTTTATTTACCTGAAATTCTAGGGTTTACCTAAGTTACCTTGTATAAGAGTATTGGGGGTGGAGCTTTATATTGCCTGTATATTAGAAGCATAAAATCTTTAAATAAGAATGGACTTTAGAGGCCATCTAATTTTATCCACACTTGGACTTTCCTCTCCAAGATCCTTGAAAAGTGGTATAGCAGTCTTTGCCTGAAATCCTCCTGCTCCTTCTTTCTAATTGTTACAACATCTCTCTCTAATTTTGACCTGTTCCTAGTCTAACTGTTTAGGCTAAGTCTCTACCACTTCAGAGAATAGCAGAGAAAGTGATCACATTTTCTGACTGCCTACAAACACACACACACACACACACACACACACACACACACACACACACATACTTTTTTTTTTTCCTAGTTCTTTTACTTGCTTCCTGCTTGGCATAGTTTTGAGTGTATTAACCATCCTCATTAGAATATACTGGACACATTCCAGGATGTCCATGTCTTTCCTACAATGTGCTTCTCACAACTGAGATTTAGTATGACTAGAGAAGAAAACAGTGGGGTAATGACATCTTTTACATTAGTTCCAATGATTATTTTAATGTAGATTAGGATCATATACACATTTTTAGCTGTTGTTTCACTATATTGAACATATAAGTTATGAATACAACCAATTTTTTATAAGGGACTCTTGCCTGTTCATCAACCAGTCATCTGCTAGGGTTTCTGATTTTTAAAATCTAAATGAAAAACTTTATGTTTATCCTATGACATTTCATCATAATAGTTTGGCCTACTAAGACCCTTTAAGATCCTAATTCCATTGCCAAAGTATTAGCTTTCCCTCTGATCATTTACTAATCCATAATCTACTTAATCAAGAATTTGTTTCTCTAATATCTTGTGTTCAGCATCATCACTAATTTATGGAATAAAAACTTCACATGGAGGAAGTTAAAGGGGGGTAGAAACAGTGCCTTAAACCATTAAAAATTATTTGAGTCAAATTTTATGTATTGTATAACATATATTTTCTTCAAAGTATACAATCATATGCATATTTTACTGTGTATATATACACACAGGCATATACATATGTATACACTAGTGCATAAATGCACACACATAAACATATGCATGCGTATATTTATGTGTGCATTACATATACATGTATGTATATATTTAGTGAATGTATGCTGTTTGCATATATGCAATATATCTATGTTTACACATGTGCATTGTATGCATACATATATATATGTATGTATACATATTTATATACATGTATTCATACATAGATTTATCCATGACTGAGATTGAATTGCTATAGGGAACATAAGGAGAAAACATCAGCTATCAATGGAAATGAGAATCTTTCCTGCAACATACAGTCTTAGAGAGTTGACTGCCCAACTGAAATGTTAAGTGACTTGGCCAAGTTTGCACAGGTAAATAAATATTTGTCCCAGGCAGAACTTGAAACTAAGTCTTCTTGACTCATAGCTGGCACTCTATTTACTGTTGCATGCTGTGATAAGTGCTCTTCAGAAAAAGACTTGGGGTGAAATGATAGCTTCCTCCTAAGTATTCAAAAATCACTCTCATGCAAGGAATTGATCTATTTGACTTGGGTGTATAAGATAGAGTTAGAAACAATGGATGGAAATTGCAAAGAGACATATTTGGTCTCAATATAAGGGAAAAAATATCTGAAAAATGACTTTCCCCAAAACAAAAGGAGCTGTCTTTTGAGGTAGTGGGTTTCATATAACTGAAAGTGTGGATAACCACTTGTCAGTCATGATGTAGAAGAAATATCTGTTCAAACCATGACTTAATTCCCTTACAAATCTTAGAAGTGATCACTTTGGTACCAAAAAAAGGAATGATAAAACATAAGGGAAATAATTGAGTCAACCAAGGAAGTTCTATTCATCAAGGCTGTTAGAAAGAATTCGTGTTTTTGATGGAAATTGATCTATTTGTATTTCATATTTGAAGGCAGCTGGGCTAAGATTTTGATTTTAAATTGACAGAGATTTTGGCAGACCAAAGGCCATATAAAGTTTATGAACTGAAATGTTTTCTAATATACATTTCCTAGAATCAAATGTGCCAGACAGAAATCCCTTCAAGGTCAAAGAAATTGTAAAACAATTTTCTTTTTGGAAATGTATATTTATACGCATTTCAGCTCATCAAGTCTTTGGTCATCTGAAGCTCTCAGGGGGAGGGAGTGGAAAATTTTTAGATAATAGTTTAGCTACTTATTTATCTTTCTATGAAATAAAGCTAACAGAAAGATGTTATAAAAAGAGAAAAGGGAGGAAAATAGGGATGGAAGGGATAACAAGGGCAACATAAAAAGCATCAAGGAAAGAAGGGTAAGAAAAAATATTGAAAAATTTGCCTTAAAGGGAGCCATGAGATTTTGATGCATCATTGGAAGCAATTTTTAAGATCCACAGTGATCCAGTAAGACACAATGTAACATTTCAACAATAAATTAAAAGGCCTTGAAGTTCCACATAAATTTCTAACATTCCTTATATTTCCTTATATTATAATATAGTCAGTGATGGATTTCTACAAATAATGTGAATGAAATTCAAATCAAGATGTACTTTGATTCTGTACTTTTCTTAGGAAACTGGATTCAAAATTCATTACTGGTTATACATCTTTGGCCCTAAGTAATTATCTTCATAAAATGAGAAGGATGAATAGCAATTCTGTCTGTTGTGCTAGCAAGTTAGCTATTGTCTGCTGATCAGTTCTACTGAAATTAATTTGGACCCTTTGGTACATTTTTGCTAAATATCACATTATTAAGTAGTCAGAATCAGCCAAACCAGCCACCGAGAGGGAAATACATCAATTTCAGCTGCACTTAAGTATTTATTGGAGCATAATTATGAAATAAGGTATAAATGGAAAAATATAAACAGAGTCCTCACAAAGAACTGTACAGCAGTGGAGAATGGAAGTATATATGGGGAATAACTCTAGCATTAAAATTAATTGGTAAAAGGAAAAACATAATTTTTATTTTAATATTTAAAGTGCATGACAACATCCATAATAAAGGAGGAAACTCCCACATCACTTGAAGTGTTCAAACCCAGCCTGAATGTCCATCTTTCAGGGATATTGTGGAAGAGAGAGTTGTTTTGTTTTTTTTTTTTTTCTGGAGAGAATCAGAACAGCATAGTTTTGTTTTGTTTTGTTTTTAACATTATGATTCAGTGAGTCTGTGTTTTGGGGAATTATCTGGTCTAAGTATAGGTTCTTGATTCTGTTCTCTACTTAGATTCTCTCCTATACTGATTTCACTCACCTTCACATAGTTTTAGTTATGGACAAAATGCATGTGATTCTCGCATTCACATTTTCCCCTAATTTCTCTCTATATCTTCACCTACCTGTTATATAGATGTACTTGTATATCCTACTAGCAACATAAACAAAACCTATCTAAAACTAAACTCATCATCTTCCATAAAAAACATACTACTCTCAATTATATAGTGTATTGGCTTCATCAACAAAAATTCCTTACACCTATTAATGAAACCAACATCCCCCTGCTTCGTCATCAGCACTCAAAATCTTGGAGTCATATTTGACCCTTTCCATAATCCTAACATCTGGACCATGGTCAGATATCAGGGATTCTTTCTCTTATTGTAGAGAATTTGAATTCATACCTTCTGTTCTCACTGCCACAGCCCTAATCCAGGGACTCCTCACCTCTCATGTGGCAATTACAATACCCTCAAAACTAGAATTTTTCATATTAATTTGTCCCATGCCTCCTACCTGCCACAAACAGATTAATATCCCTAAAGCAGAGTTCTGATTATATAATACTTTTACCTAAGCTTAAAGTTGTAGTGACTTATCATCAAATTCAAGGACCTCAAAAATCTGGTCCCAGAAGACTTTCATTCTACCATATTTTCTTACTATCCACATTGTACTGACTATACTCTTAGAAACAGAATTTGCCATTCCCTGAGTTTTTGTCATTCAGCTGATGGAGATTAGGATCATCAGATTGTAAGCTCCTGGAGGATAGCAAATGGTTTTTTTGGCTCTTTTTTACATATATATATATGTGTGTATATATATACACACATATATATATATGTATATGTATATGTATATATACATATATATGTATATATGTATATATGTATATGTATATGTGTATATATATACACATATATGTATATATATATGTGTGTATATATGTATATATGTATATATATGCATATATATGTATATATGTATGTATATATATATGTGTGTGTATGTGTGTATATATATACACACACACACATGTATATATGTATATATATGTATATATATATATATATGTGTGTGTATGTGTGTATATATATATATATATATATATACTCAGCACTTAACAGAGTGCCTGGGACATAGAAGACACTCAAAAATATTTATTGATTGACTGTTGTAGTAAAAAGAAAACTGGGCTTAGATTCAGAAAACTTGGGTTATAGTGTTGGTTCTGCAATTGCTAGTCACATGACTTCAGCTATTTCTCCTCCTTTGAAATAAGTTAAATTAAAATTTTTCAACCCATCCAGGTCATCATGACTGCTATATAACTCTAATCATTCATCCTCTCATCACCTAGCTGTCTTCTTCCACCAGTTCCCAGTTCCTGCCCTTATGCTATAGAGCTTCAATATCTACATGTCTTTAAAATTGCTGATCTCCCAATTCTTCAGTTTCAATGCGTAGAGGTAATCACTTTTCATGCCATCATTACACATAAGTTTTTCATTTCTTTGATTAAAATCAATGTTTCTGAGTCTTATCACTTTTTTATTATTATTCCATATTTCCTTATGTAACAACTCTTTAAAAATTATAATTTGTGCTCACTCCAATCTTTAATCAAGTTTTTTTTTAACATTTTTAAAATCATGAACTGCTTTTTTTACTCCAGTGAAGTTGGTGGAATTATTTATACACACACACACATTTTTGTATGGAGATACATATAATCATCCACACATACATGCATGTATGCATATATGTATGTATGTGTATATCACAAAGTAAGGACCACAAAGGAACCCAATTACAATGAAATAAAGTTATCAACATATTTTCTTTAATTTTATGGTACCCAGGTTAAGAGCCTTTGATATAATCAATCCCTCTACTCCTCCAATTTTTTTCATGTCTTTACTCCTGTTACTTTACTTTTCTTCTTTCCAGAGTTCACCATATAGTCAGTCAGTTTGACTCTACTCTGTCCTTTACTCTTGAATCCCTCATGGCCCTATGTAATCATTGCTCTTCCCTTGCCAAACCTCAGACAGGATTATTCACATACCATCTGTCTACATTGCTCTTAACAATGGGATTATGATCAGAATTCCAAGAAGTCACACAACCTTGCAGAACACAGAGAATTATAAACACCTGTGATCCAGCTGCAACTGGGCCTTCACTGTAGGAATCTAATTCTGTTATTCTCATCCACTCCCAATTAATTCATTCTCTTCTTTAAAACTGAAACTTTTCCAAACATCCTATTTCCTTAAGCCTTCCACACTTTCTACTTCCTCACACCTCACTGAGTTCCTTGGCTTTTACTTTTCTGAGAATTTTGAGGTCATTTGATTTCATCTAATTTTTAACCCTTTCTCTTCATCTCCAAACCTCTGACATCTTTCCTCATTTTGCCCTCCTTTTTCTCAATTTCTGGTGAGTTCCTTCTGCTTGACAAAGCCAAGAAGTCTATATGCCCTTGAGTCAGTCTACTGCTTTCTTCTCTAGCAGATTCTCTCTCTGTCTCTGTCTCTCTGTCTCTCTCTCTCTCTCTCTCTCTCTCTCTCTCTCTCACACACACACACACACACACACACACACACACACATATTCATACATAATGTGGTCTACAAATGTCTCACTGGACGTTAACTCTTAACCTGAATTGCTGAAGTGGCCTGAGTTAGACTTGGCCCAGTTTATTTTCTTTTATTTGTTATTTTTCCCCTCACCTTGCTTTGGTTTTTACATTGTTGATTACATCTCAATCCTCATGTATATTTCCTCCCCATTGCTGTTTTCTTTATTATAAATGTGGACAAAACTGTTTGCCTCAGGTCCTTTATAGACTCAATTTCACATTTTCTATTAACAACCATAACACCCAGTCTTTGACCCAAGTTATGCGTTTTAATATTTAAGCTCATGTCATAGTACATTCTAGTACAACATATGTCAGTCCAAACATTTCTTATTGCTACCTCAGAATATAATTCATATTATACGTTCCATTACTAAATAGAATATTTATTTTTATGTCTAGAGCATTTTTTGTTTTTTAGAAAAGCAACATACAATATGCATGCATATTTGATATGTCTATATATCAGGAAATGCTATATATCATATATATGTACATATGCATGCATATGTATAATATATAGTACACATATACAGCACGCATAAAATATATCTACAATATATGATTTAAATGATATTCACATTTGATTTGTGTGCATATAGACATATACCTATGTATGTACATCACACATGGGGACCAAACTATGTCTAACGTTAACATTACTTCTTCAGAAAATTAGCACTTGAATTTGGGTAAAAAGTTCACTTACAAATTATGGCTAGAACTATGAATATGGTTAGAACTATTGGTTTCCCAAAAATGATTTTAATCATTTAGATGGCCTGCCTACATTAATCATGTATACCTAGATAATGTAGACATTAGTTAATGTTGTCCTTAATTGAAGCTTTGAAGTATATTCAATCAGTTAGTCAATAAGCATTTATCAAGTCCTTACTCTGTTCCAAGCAAAAGTGTCTGAGGGGGGAAGGTTCACCATGAGGATACAAAAAAAAAGTAAATGTAAAAAAAACCAGAAGATAATAGAACAAAACAAAACAGTCTCTGATCTCTGGATGCTTTCACACACACAAGAAGAGGATATGTATAGGGTAAATTGTAGATAATTTCATTAAATAAAAATGACATCAAAGAGGTCTAGGAAGGGCTTTTTGCAAAATGAGGGACTTTAGCTTTTTAGCTAAGACTTGAAGGAAGCCATGGAAGCTAAGAAACAGAAATTAGGAGGTATAGAATTCCAGGTGTAGGAGTCAGCTAATGGAAAAAAAATGTATAGAGTTGAGAGACTGAGTGTCTTGTTGAAGGAACACCAATGTTATTGGATCTTATGGTACACTGATGAGAAGACAGGTTAGTGGTAAGATAGAAGCCTGGAAACGTAAGAAAGGGTCAGATTCTGGAGAGCTTTAAAAGCCAACAAAGTTTATTTGGTGCTAGAAGCATAAGGGACCCGCTCAAGTTGATTGGTTGACAGATGATTTGGTCACACCTGCACTTTTGGAAGATTAATTTTATAGATGAGAAGAGGATGAATTTGAGTTAGGAAAGACTTGTGTGCTCAAAAAAAAAATAAACAAACAAACAAAAAACATCCAGCGGGCTTCTTCGATAGCCTATGTGTGCACTTATGGAGTCTTGTCTATACCAGCAGGATGTCAAAGGTAGTGTCAAAGGAGAAAATGGAACCTATGCTAAAGTTGTAGAGGTAGAAACTAAAGAACTTGGCAACAAGTTGGTTATGGGGAGTTACAATGAAAAGATAAAGAAGTCACTTAAATTACATGCCTGAGTGGCTAAGAGGATGGTGATGCTCTAAGGGGTGAGGAACCTGCGGTCTTGAGGCCACACGTGACCATATGGGTCCTCAAGTTCACTCCTTTGACTGAATCCAAACATCATAAAATAAATCCTTTTATTATGGATTTTATTATTAAGGGGGGGAGTTGTTCTGTGAAGTTTGGATTCAGTCAAAGGGCTGCCCTTGAGGACCTAGAGGGCCACATGTGGCCTTAAGACCACAAGTTCCCCACCCGTGCTCTAGAATAAGATGTAAATTAGTAAGTGGCAAGATTTTTAAGGAAGGATGAATTCATTTTGGGAAATTTTGATTTCTCTGAGACATCCAGTGTAAAATTTTACATAGGAATTGTATATCTGCCAAATAATTTCAAGTATACGCTAAGCATAATGTCCTGACTGCATATCAAGAGAAATTGAAATAATAAAATTCATTTACATATTTTTCAATTATTCATGTAAATTAAATGGATCATTTTCATATTTTTTTCATTTTAATGACCAATACATTCATATATTAAGAATAATGATTGTCAACTATCCTTGATTTGATAGATATTAATGGTTTTGGCAGGAAAATTTAAATATCTATGTTTGAAGAGTGGAGCAATTGTAGCCCTGGGACTTTTAGTGTATCATATCTTCACAGAATGCTGGAAATGAAAGGCAACTTACACACTATTAAATTCAACTTAGTCATTTCACTAATTAAGAAAGTGAAGCCCAGAGAGGGAGAGAGACCTGCCTAAGGTCTAAGGTCACTCCAGTATCCTGGATCACAAGGGATAACATTTGGCATGCCTATTTGCTATAAAAATCCTTAAAATGTGATAGTGGGCTGAGACTATATTCAATTTTAATTTGATTCATTAAAATCCATAGGAAGTCTTGAAAATGCATTTTATGTTACTAACATCAAAGTGTAAATTAACGTCTAAGGTTTATGTTCAGAGAATTTGTTCTTTACTGTGGGCTCATCTTGAAATATTATTTTGGCTGCAGTAATAAGATTTTTTACAGTTTTTAAGAAACCAAATTAGAAGTGTTTGCAATGTTTCATTCTCTTTTTGAGTCTTATTCTTCGTCATAGTTCACTGCACTCATATTGGATTTTATATAATACAATAATCTTTCTAAATGATATCTTGCCATTTTGAGAGTATTATTATTTAAATATCATTCAGTATAAGGGGAACAGGATTTGAGACTCTGAATGTTTGCTGGGGGTTTCCAGACATTTGTGTATCATCTTAGAGGACTACAGTGGAACCAGTGAAGTTTATCATTTTGCTGTCGCCCTTAGCTGCCCTTGAAAAGCTGCCTCTTAGACTCAGTTCCCTTGCCTCCAATTCTAATTGCTAATTCATGTGTAAATACTAATCCTCACTAAGAAGTGGCATTGAGCATTATCGGATACAATGTGCACAATGTGTGGGAAACTAATGCTGTGTAATAAGTTCAAAGATGAGTTGTGGCTTAAGGAAAAGTAGCATATTTAGTTGTTCTATTTAAAAAAAATAAAGGAGCACCTTAGGTCACATTGCATCCTTCTCTGCTTCTCCAGGATCTCTGCTGGTGCTTTTCCATAAGTGTTATTTATTTTTCTTTGTGATTTGCATTAACCAAATGAGTTGATTGCATTTTCTCAAGTCTAGTAACTGCAGTCAAATTATCTTGGCAAGACAGGTAACCATATATCTGAATCAGCTACTATTAATGAAATTTAAACATCCCACTGAAGATGGACCTCTCATTATCATAAATTGAGCATGCTAATCAAGTATTCATTAAGCTGCTGTCCAAGAGACAGTAATTATCTCATTAAAACTGCACAAATTTCTGATGAGTATGTAGATTTCAGAAAAACTTTGAAAGACTTAAATATACTGATGCAAAATGAAGTGAGCAGAACCCTGAGAACATTGTACACAGTAACAGCAACATTGTGCAATGGTCAACTCTGAATAACTTAATTTTCTCCAGCAATACAATGACCAAGATGATTCCAAAGACCTCATGATGGAAAATACTGCCTACATCTTGTGAAAGAACTGATATAGTATAATAAAGATCAACTCATACTGTTTTTACTTTTTTTTTCTTTTGGTCTGCTTTTTCTTTCACAATATGATGAGTATAGACATATGTCTTACATGCTTACAAATATATAACCTTATGTCAAATTATTTTCTATTTTAGGGAAGGGAGAGGGGAGAGAGGGAGAAAATTTGAATTCAAAATTTTAAATTATGTTAAAAGTTTTCTTTACATGCAATTAGAAAAGAATAAAATACTATTAAAAAAAACTGTACAAATTTCTGCTAAGTCAACTAAACTATCTTGAATAGAATAGTGTAAATATACCAAACAGAAATCATGATATTGGGGGACTTAGGCCAAAATATTATTTTGATCCTAGTTGGCATTATTTGAATTTCTGGGGCCATAAGCTCAAAAGTCTTTGCTTATATCTAGAATCATACAATTAGAGTTGATAGACATCTATTGCAACCTGCTATATGAAAAAGAATCCCATCACTGCCATTACCGATAAGTTGCCATTTGACTTCCACTTGTGGACTCCTTGTGAGAGGAAACTCACAAACTCCTGAACCATGACACTTAATTTTTAGTCAATTCTTAAGAAGATTTCCTTTATGCCATATATAGACCTGCTTCTCTGACATTGTTTCTTTTGCTCCTAATTTTGAATATTGCAGGAAAATGAAGGGCATGGATTAGATAATTTCTAAAAATCCTCTTAAGTTTAATCTGAAGAAAATGATAATGATGACAATGATAATTATGATGAAGAAGAAGAAGAAGAAGAAGAAGAAGAAGAAGAAGAAGAAGAAGAAGACAATAAAGTCAAGTTACATTTCTACATAAAAGTTCTCCAATAACCTGGAATTAGTTGTCATGTCTTTCCTGAACTAAACATCTGCAATTCATTCAACCAATACTTACTTGGCATGATATCTGGTTCACTAATTGTATTAGTATCTCTCTCTAAAGTCATTTATTCTTTATGTAAACAATATGTAGAAATATATTCTATGCATGGTATGACTTAGGATATCTGCAGATGGGCGGACTATTCTCTTTTTCAAGACACTATTCCTTTTTTATTGTAGGACACTATTCCTCTTTTAATGTAGTCTACTACCATGTGTCATTCCTATCCCATATTTTTGACCAATATTGATTTTTCTAGCCCATGAAATTCTTCATCATTCTCCTTCTGAGATGCACAACCATAATAATTCACATTTATGTAGTGATTACTTATTTTCTAGTGATATTCATTTTGAATGGAGTTATTACAAATAATATCTCTATTTCTATTTTACACATTAAGGAACTAGGGGCCTTAGAACTTGTGACTTGCTTATGATCAAACAACTGGTTACCATGAAAACTGATAAATAATCTGAGATAAGTTAACTCCCAGTAGTACATTCTTTTTACTATATCATGTTCCCTTCAGGAGGCATCTCATTTCTAATTTTGCTTCTTAAGGAGACGCAATAATGTGTTTATCAAATATATGTGTGTGTTTGTTGTCGTTCAGTCTTTTTTCCGTTATGTTTAACTCTTCATGACCCCCATTTAGGGTGTTATTGGCAAAGATACTGAAAGGATTTCCAATTTCTTCTTTAGCTCATTTTACAGATAAGGAACTGAGGCAAATAAGGTTAAATCACTTGCCCACGGTCACATAGCTAGTTAGTGTCTTAGGCCAGATTTGAACACAGGAAGATGTTTTCCTCACTCCAGGCCCATCACTCTATCCACTGTACCACGTAGCAGATACACACACACACACACACACACACACACACACACACACACACATAAGTGTATATATATATATATACACACACATGCATACACACACACACACACACACACACACACACATATATATATATATATATATATATATATATATATATAATACACACTTACATACACATATTTATAGACATCTGTATGTCTCTATCTGTCTATTTCACCATCAAATTTTGGCCCCAGAGTCAGTTTTTCCTATCTTGAATTTGAAAAGTTACATTTTTGAGCCCAAGTATATATGCAATGATCTCCTTTAGTTATTAGTTACTGCTTTACATATATTTGATATCATTATCTACAAATATAATTAGTTGAATTTTGGAGAGTCCACCTTTCATTGCACATGATCTCTTACCTGAAATTTGAGCAGACTGACACATGATATCTAACACTCCTTGGAGACTCTATAATTCAAAGGCAGATCCTTTTAATCTTCTCTTTTGTTTGTTTTATTTTTTTTTTTCATGAGGGAGAAGAAAATAGTAGACCAGTGATAAAGAAGCTGGGAAATCCCAGAAACCTATGGTCACTGATAATGCTAATAATAGCTAGCACTACTCTGCGCAGGCACCATGCTAAGCAATTTGCAGATGTTACCTGATTTGTTTCTCACAATAACCCTGTGAGGTAGGTGCTATTATGATACCAATTTATAGTACAGGAAACTCAGGTGAACAGATTAAGTACTTGCCCAAGCTGGCAAAGAGAGTAAGTCCCTGAAATGGGATACAAATTGAGATCTTCCATACTTCATACCCAATACCATATTCACTGTGCTACGTATCTTCCTGTAGTCAAGAAATATGACAAATTGGTAGGTGTTTTCATCCAAACCAGAGGAAAATTGAGGATATCACAAAAATACTGACTCCTCTAGAGCAGGAAATATTCCATATTTTACCTTTGGGTCTTCATCTCTTAGCACAGTGTCCTGTATATACTAAATCTTTAGTAATACCTTAAATTGATTTAAGATAACTTTAAAAAATAAAATTGAAGTATAGGATTTTAGTATATTAAATAGAAAATTTCCTTTACTCATGGTCTTATTGAAGTGGTTATATCACATAGTTAAACAGAAAATCCTGGAGACTCAAACAATCAATTCCATCTTCCTTCCAACCCCTGTTAGACTACTATACTTCCAAAATATTCAAGACATTTTCTCCCCTTGAGTTAGCTTTCCCTCAAAGCCATCTCATAGTTTTCATGGTCCTTGCAAAGGGGTCCACAGATTTCTTAGGAGAGGTTTGGGGGACATTAGATATTTTCTTACTCAAATTCAAGGAAGGTTGATGAGAAGGGTCCTTGATTATATGGGGAAGTTCCCAAACAATTCAGTTCAATGATGAAGTAACAATACGTGGGCCATGTTTTGATACAATTACTAGGGCACATGGAAGTGCTGATGATTGCCTAGTCAAGGATCACCCTCCTCTTTTCTCAGCCTATTAAAAACAAGTATATGAGAGTTTGAGCACCAGCCCTTCTAGAACAGGGATTATTAATCCATATTTATACATACATGCACACATGCATATGCATATGTAAACATATGAATATAGGTATATATATTTATATATTTTGATAACTTCATGCTAATGCAATTGATTTTAACATACCAACAATTATTTAATAAGATTTACCTGTGCCAGATATTATTCTAAGCACTGGAGATAGAAAGAAAAGTAAAAACTGTCCCTTACCTCAAGGAGATGATACTCTAATTAGGGTGAAAATATGCAAACAACACTGTAGATATAAGATATATAAATGGCTGACATGTACATAGTACTGTAACATTTGCAAAGTACTTTTCCTTTTACCCAATTTGTCCTTACAGAAACCCTGTGAAATAGGTGTTGCTATTATCCTTATTCCATTGTTGAGGAAATTAAGGTTGAGAGATATTAAGTGACTCTCCTAGAGTCATGCAGCAAGTAAGTATCTGGATTCAAACCAGGTCTTTCTGCCTTTGAATCCAATTCTGTACCCAGCTCTGTATCTGTTTCAATTTTATATATTTTATTTGATGACATTTAAAATACTATTTTGAAAGGGAATCCATAGCTTCACCATTGTAAAAAAAATGGGTAAGCACTTCTATTTTAGTGAGAGATGATTTCCTGATTCAGTATATAACTTGGAAAAATAAGACAACCCATATGATTCCTGTGCAGTGTATCATTTGTGCAGTAAAGTCAGGAAGTTTTTGACACAGTGAGGGTATAATGAGGAGACTGAGTTATCCAACCACCTCTAAGGCATGCTTAATTTTGGAGAAAGTTTAAACTATCCAGTATAGTAATCCAAATCTTGTAGAAGTAGTTTAGTACTCAGTGGAAAAGGGAGACACATTTGAAAGTTAGAAGGTTGCCTTGACAAGAACCCCAATTCATGAAGTGTTTTATATCTTTCTACTTGTTCATAGGTTCCCATGAATCCTTAATATCTTTATACTAAAGGCTGAAATAAAAGCTGCTCTACATCCAATACACATGTTATTCTTTAAATAACTATGTGGAAGTTTTCCAAACTCCCTGTTTCCCATCTTTGGAGAAACTACACACTATAGTTAGATTTTACTATTTTACTACAGGTGGGGGAAAAGATTCAAAGAGTGGCAAATGGGCTTTTTTAGATGGTCAACTATCAGAAAAAAATCCAGTCCAAAGGAGTGCCAAGATCATGGGTGTGCTCTGAGCCATGGGTTATAAAATAGTGGGTAAGGTAACCATGGGATAAAAGAACATAAGCCTTGTAATTCAACATCCTCATTTTACAAATAAGGGAACTAAAGTCCAAAGAGGTGATGTTACCTTTCTAAGGTCATATACAGAGGGAAAAAAAAGTCATGTCTAGAATTTGAAACCAGGTTATCTGACTCAAATCCAATACTTTTTTATTTTACAAACCCATCTTTTATTGACTGCATACCCATTTTATCTGAAGTCCAATCTCTGAAGAAACTAGTTAAAATAGTTAATAGGAGGAAATTGAGATTATTACTATTTTCTACCAAGACTTGTTGTATAGCTATGAACAATTTCAGATTTTTTTTTCTACTCAACATTAGGTGAGAGGTAAAAGGAGTCAAGCAAAGAATTTTCTTCTTCTTCTTCTTCTTCTTCTTCTTCTTCTTCTTCTTCTTCCTCTTCTTCTTCTTCTTCTTCTTCTTCTTCATGGTAATAATTATTTTCCTTTCTGTAATTAAGCCAAATTTTTTCCTTAAGAATTTTTTTTTCCAGAGTGTTATATTTCCTCATAAAATAGCACAAGGCCAAACCCATCTGTTAAATATACCATAGATCTAGACAGGTAGCACAATCAATCTGTTATTTAAACTTTTTTCCATCACATCAAGTACCTGATCTGTACCTAGGGACAGAGGTACATGTGATACATATGTATACTTTCTGGTGGGGGAGAAGTTGTTATCTGTGGGAAGTGCTGTGTAGGGGTTTGGAAGAAAAATTTTAAACTAGCCTAAGAGCAAGTCTTTGTTTTCCCATAAATTATTTATACAGCAATGCTGAGATGCTTCTGTGCATCTGAATCTGATTTGTTAGACTCAATCTGCAATACAGGCAAGAACAATTTATAACCAGTGATATCTAAGAAGAGAAGTGATGGGAAAGCCACAAGTTCCAAAGCATAGTGAGACCTTGATAAAGTTGCTAATTATCTTAATCGAACTAGAATTGAAACTGTTTGACTTTCACATCAGATTAAGAATAAGATCGCGTTTAATGTTTTCCTAAATCACAGAGAACATGAGTCAATTCTTCTCATGGATGACATAAAGATTCTCAGAAATTATGACTTCCGCTTCTGGGAGACAAGATGTCGGAGTGAAAAGGTAGTCGCTCTCACTCTCCCCTATCAACCTCTGAAAACCCAGAAAATATCACCCCAGAAAAAAAAAAAAAACCCTGGAACACCTGAACTAGAAGAAAGACAAGCAGCAGCAGCATAGTAGCCCAGCAAAGGGGTCTCCCAGTGCCTCAGCAAAAACAAGGGGCCCCAGGCAGATAAGTACCCTGCGGCATTCATCTGAAAGGAGGTGAAGAAAACAACCTAAAGGCTTCCTAAAGCCCAGACCTTGCTGATTTCAACCCAACACTAGGTGAGCTGTAGGAGCCCTGAAGCCCCCAATTGTGAAGAGATCCTGAAGCACAGGTGGTAGAGCAGGCAAACACCAACACCTGGACCTCCAAGTGCCTCAGTGAGCACGGGGGAACTGGTGGAAACCTGCTCAGAAAACCACCAGGAGTCTCAGCAATCCATTGCAAAGGAATCTCCCAGTGCGTTAGCAGAAACGAGGGAGAACACTGCAGGGGGCCCCAGGCAGATAAACATCCTGCAGCAGCCATCTAAAAGGAGCGAAGAAAGCTAAAGGAAAGGAAAAGCAGGCAACCTAGAATTGCCTGAAAGTTCCAGCCTTGCTGATTCCAGCCCAACACAAGGTAAGCTGCCAGAAACCTACAGCCTCCAATTCCCAGCATAAGAGGCCCCAGAACACAAAGCCAGTGACCAAGACCTAGGCTCCCAACACAAGAAGCTTGGGTCAGTACCCTCTGTGCCCAGCAGGAGAGCTCAATCTCTGTAAAGGCCAGGGAATAAAGAAACACCATGAGTAAAAAGAAACATACCATAGATTCATATTATGAGAAGAGTGAAGATCAAGACAGAAATTCTGAAGAGGACAACATTGTCAACAAACCCACATCTGCAACAACAAAAGGGAATATGAACTGGTCTGAAGCCCAAAAAGCCTTCTTAGAGAAGGATTTTAATAGTCAAATGAGAGAGGTAAAAGAGTCCTTCAAAAATACAATTGGCCAGTTGGAAAAAAAATACACTGAAGAAAACAAGTCCCTAAAAAACACAATTGGCCAGTTGAAGAAGGAAGTACAAAATCTAACAGAAGAGTATGCTGAAGGAAACAAGTCCCTAAAAAACACAATTGGCCAGTTGAAGAAGGAAGTACAAAAACTAACAGAAGAAAACAATCTGTTAAAAACTAGAATTGGACAAATGGAAACTAATGTCTCTATGAGAGAGCAAGAATCAGTCAAACAGAAACAAAAAAATGAAAAAATCGATGAAAATGTAAAATACCTCATCAGTAAAACAACCGACCTGGAAAATCGATCAGGAGAGACAATTTAAAAATTATTGGACTACCTGAAAATCATGATGAAAAAAAGAGCCTGGACAGTATCTTTCAGGAAATCATAAAGGAAAACTGCCCAGAAGTCCTAGAACCAGAAGGGAAAATAACCATAGAAAGAATCCACCAATCACCACCTGAAAGAGATCCCAAATTGACAATGCCAAGAATAATAATAGCAAAATTCCAAAATTACCAGATGAAAGAGAAGGTGCTGCAAGCAGCCAGAGAGAAAGAATTTAAATATCATGGAACCACAGTCAGGATTACACAGGACCTTGCAGCTTCTACATTAAAAGACCACAGGGCATGGAACATGATATTCTGTAAGGCAAAGGAGCTTGGAATACAGCCAAGGATGAATTACCCAGCAAAAATGAGCATCATTTTTCAAGGGAGGAGGTGGATATTCAACAAAATAGGAGACTTCCAAACCCACATGTACAAAAATATTCATAGCAGCTCTTTTTGTGGTGGCAAAGAATTGGAAATTGAGAGGATGCTCATCAATTGAGGAATAGCTGAGCAAGTTGTGGTATATGAATGTAATGGAATACTATTGTGCTATAAGAAATGATGAACAGGCTGACTTCAGAAAAACCTGGAAAGACTTATATGGTCTGATGCTGAGTGAAGTGTGCAGAACCAAGAGGACTTTGTGCACAATAGCAGCCACGTTATGCAATGACTAAGAATGTCAAACTGAACCGTTCTCTGCATTACGAGGATCTAAGACATCTCCTGAGGCCTCAGGAAGGAAAATGCTGTCCACATCCAAAGAAAGAACTATGGAAGTTGAATCACTCTCACTTATTTTTACCTTCTGTTGAGTTTTGTTTCATCTTTCTGATGGTTCCTCCTATTAGTTTTAATTTTTTCTTACAACTTCACTAATGTGAAAGCCTATGTCAGATTGTGCACCATCTTGGGGAGGGTGGGGGGAGAAAAAGGGAGAAAAATTTTCAACTCAAAAGCATATGGGAAAAAAATTTTTTTAAAAAAAAATTTAAATAAATAAATAAAGATTCTCAGAAATTATGCTATTATGGTGTAACATTTGGCAGATTTTACTAAGCAATAAAGAGATAAATACTACTGAGGAAAAGTCTAGTTTAATATGGTTTAGGTGGAAAGCTCCAGAAATACACATCCATTGCTCCATGATTTTCTTAATTTTTATCAATTGCATAGTTAAAGCCATAAAACCTTTTTTGTCTGATTTGTGATTGACAAAAATAAGCAATGTAGGTAAACTTTTGTATGACATGGTTAGGTTACAAAATATTCTTTGAAGTTTAAAATAGTGGGCTAAATTAAGTAGTATTTTTCTGAAGTGGGGGAAATCACTCAGCCCTGTGATGGGAGGAATTATGCCCTCTATCAATGAAAATCAACATCTATACTACAACTTATAGCCTTAGACAGGTCTCTTATGTCCTAAGATTTTAAATAACTTATTCTTGATCATAGAGTTTATACACAGTATTTCAAAAACTTTGGTGCAATTTTAGGCTTTAATAATTTAATTAAAACTCCATGAGGGCTTTTAAGATACCCTGCTTATGTCAGAAATAGTATTTGAATTTAGTTATTCCTTAAACCAAGGCCAGATTTCAATCCATTATGTCATGATACCACTCAAGATTACATTTAGTAGTGATGAAGATAAAATTTTATACGTGGGTTAAAACAAATAACCAGCTGGATAGTCATGGGATATGTGTTTAAACCGCACTTCTTTGTGTTTGTGGCAAATGGGTTAAGTGACTTGCCCAGAGTCAGACAGCTGGTGAGTGCTATGTGTGTGAGGCTAGATTTGAACTCAGGTCCTCCTGGCTGCAGGGTTGGTACTCTATCCACTGCTCCACCCAGCTACCCTTAAACTCTACTTCTTGCCTAAGCAATCTGAATGTATTGCTGGACTTCAAACTCAATATGATTCGATAGTATGACAAAAGAACCAAAAAACCCTAAACCAATTGTATTTCACCTCTAGAGAGTCATAGTGTTTAGTACTATGCTTATAACCTTTAGTTTAATTGTGTGAAGTCTAAATGTGAGACCATTATCCAGGGACCAATGATTGGAAATGCTATCATAGGAACTAAGACGTGAATCTTGATACCTTTACTAAACATGAACCTAAAGGATGATAGGAAAATAGATTTAGAGCTCAAAAACACCTAAATGGCCATCTAGACCAACTCTCTCAATGTACAGAGCAAAGAAAATGAGACCCAGGAGGTATAATATCCAATGCCATATTGATGCTAGATGTGAGAGTCAAGATTAAATGTGAAATCTTGTGGCTCCAAATCCCATCTCTTTCCACAGCACTGTGTGGACAGAAGTTTTCTTTGCAGAGTGAAATGAGAGTGTTGGCTGATGTAACTTTATATAGTGTCCAAGAACAAGAAGAAATGTAATTTCATGGGAAATATCTCATCTTACCATTCTTGCATTGCATTTATGCATTTAAAAAAAGACTGAATATGAAAATGATTCGCAAGAATGTATTTATTTCTCATGCATACAACTATTTCCAAGTAGAATATAAGATCCTTGAAGACAGGGACAATTTAAAACAATAGTTGCTTAAGGTTGTTCTTGATATATAATGTAATAGATAATTAATACTTGTTTGTGGAATCAAATTGAATTTCAGAGGATTATGAAGTAGAGAAATTCTACTTAAAATTCCATAAAATTGTCCAAAATGAGATGTCTGTATATTTTAATAATTAATGAATTTGATCCATCTATAAACCTAGAGAGGATGGTTTAAAAAATTCAAAAAGTAGTTTAGAAGAAAAAGTATTCTAGCCTCCAACATTTTTCCTCATTTTATATCATTTTATTTTTTCCAATTACATATAAAAATAATTCTTAACATTCATTTTTATTAGATTTTCAGTTTCAAATATTTATCTCCCTCCTTCTACTCTTTCCCTTTCTCTCCCCATCCCCAAGATGGCAAGCAATTGGATATAGGTTATATATGTACAATCATATTAAATACATTTCCATATAAGTCAGATTGTGAAAGAAGAATCAGAACAAAATGGAAAAAAAAACACAAAAAGAAAAGGAAAGCCAGAAAGAGAGAGAAAGAGAGAATATTGGGCTTCAATCTGCATTCAGACTCCATAGTTCTTTCTCTAGCTGTGGATAGCATTTTCCATCAGGAGTCTTTTGGAGTTGTCTTAGATCACTGTATTAATGAAAAGAAAATAGCTAAGTCCATCAAAGATGGTTATCTTATCATGTTGCTGTTACTGTGTACAATGTTCCGCTGCTTCAGCTCACTTCATTCAACATCAGTTTTTCCAGATTTTTCTGAATTCCCCCTGCTCATCATTTCTTAAAGCAAAATAGTATTGCATTATATTCCTATGCAATAACTCGTTCGGCCATACTCCAATTGATGGGCATCCCCTCAGTTTCCTATTCTTTGCCAAAACAAAAAAGACCTGCTATAAATATTTTTGTACATGTGAGTCTTTTTCCCTTTTTTATGATCTCTTTGGGATACAGATCAATAGTGGTATTGCTGGATCAAAGGGTAGGAACATTTTTATAGCCCTTTTCATTTTTGATACTGGTAATTTGATTTTCTTTTCACTTTAAAAAAAAATTCAAATTAACCAAAGGTTCTTCTGCTTTGTTGTTGTTTCCTCATAAAACCAACTTATACGCACAGCTTCTGTCTACATATATCCATTCTAACTGTCCTAATAAAGATACAGCTCTCAAGAGTTACAAGTATCATCTTCCCATGTAGGGATGTAAACACTTTAACCTTACTGAATTTTGTGGTTTTTTTTCTTTCCTCTTTCATTCTTATGCTTCTCTTGAATATCGTATTTGAAGATCAATTTTCTGTTCAGCCCAGGTGTTTACATCAGAAATGATTGAAAGGTCCCTATTTCATTGAACATCCATTTTTCCCTGAAAGATTATGCTCAATTTTGCTGGGTAGTTGATTCTTAGTTGTATTCCAAGCTCTTTTGCTTCTGGAATATCATATTCCAAGTACTCCAGTCCTTTAAAATAGAAGCTGCTAAGTCCCCTGTGATCCTAACTGTGGTCCCATGATAGTTAAATTGTTTCTTTCAGGCTATTTGCAGCATTTTCTCTTTGATCTAATAATTTTGAAATTTGGCCACAATATTCCTTTGAGTTTTTGCTTTGGGATCTCTTTCAGGAGGTGACTAATTTACCCTCTCGTTCTAGGAACTCAGGGCAGTTTTCCTGGATAATTTCTTAAAAGGTTCTATGTAGGATCTTTTTTTATCATGACTTTTAGGTTTTCAAATAATTCTTAAATTATCTCTTCTGATCTATTTTCCAGGTCAGTTGTTTTTCCAATGAAGTATTTTACATTTTCTTCTATTTTTCATTCATTTGATTTTGGTTGACAGATTCTTGATATCTTATAGTGTCATTACCTTCTACTTGGTCCATTCTAATTTTTAAGGAATTATTTTCTTCAGTTAGCTTTTGTACCTCCTTTTCCATTTGGCCAATTCTACTTTTTAAGGAGTTGTTTTCTTCAGTGGATTTTTTTTCCATTTTGCCAATTGCATTTTTAAAGGAATTGTTTACTTCAGTCAATTTTTGTCCTTCCTTTTCCTAGCTGTTCACTCTCTCACATGCCTCTCATTTCTTTTCCCAATTTTTCTTCTGCCTCTCTTCTTTGATTTTTAAAATCCTTCTTGAGCTCTTCAAGAAAGGCTTTTTGGACTTGAAACCAATTTCTATTCCTCTTTGAGATTTTGGATATAGGTATATTGACAATGTGGTCCTCTTCTGAGTTTGTATTTTGATCTTTCCTGTCGACGTAGCAAATTTTTTATGGGCAATATTAGTTTTTGTTCCTTGCTCACTTTTTTTTTTTGGTCTTTGCCTCTTTTGTGGCTTTTAAAGGTGTGCTCTCCTTGTGGAAACTTTTCCAAGATTCACGTGTGGGAAGCTAGAGGCCTGGTCACTGGCTTTGTGTTCTAGGGTCTCAGGTGCTGGTGGCTGGAGGCTGGAGGGGTCTAGCAGCTTACTTGGTGCTGAGTTGCGGTCCTGGTGGTGGTGTCTGGCATGTGCTGAGACAAGGTGGCTTTTTTTCTGTATTTTTCCAGCGCTACACTGAAGCATGTGGAGGTCTAGACACTGGAGGACACTTTCCTGGCCTGGGCTGCACTGAAGCACATGGAGGTCCAACCACTGGAGGATACCTGTACCTTTCCCTTACCACTGGGACTGTATTTAAGGCCAGGGAGATTCAGCAGTCAGAAGATATCTATTCCCCCTGAGCTGTACTGAAGCATTGGAGGGTTTTGCACCCAGGGATGGCTTGTTTCTCTGACTATGTGGGGGGGCAGGTTGTCTGGTGTTGGTCTTTGCTTGTTTCACCACACTAGAACTCAGGATCTCCTGCTGGTTTGCTGAAGTGGGCCTTGCTGCTGGCTTACTGGGATGCTTCCCTGTCCTGGACAGCTCTCCCCTTATAACCCAGTGATAGGGCATTTCTTGCCAATTCTCCAACTCTCCTAGGCTAAAAGACTGCTCCACCCAGTCTTGGCTGTTCCAGAATTTGTTCTGGGGTGTTATTTTATGGGTTTTTTGGAGGTGAATCTGGGAGAGCTACAGTAATTTACTGCTTACTCTGCTATCTTGGCTCCTGGAAGTCCCTTCCAATTTTATCATGTATATTTTATTGCAAAAGATAGTCAGGTGATTCTGGTTAGGGTAAGAAGAAAATGACATACCCAAAAAATCAAATAGATTACATTTTGAAAAGAAATGACTCATTACTAATTTTGGAGTGATTCTTGAATCAGCTTTCTATTTTCAGTAAGATCATTGAATTGTCAGTACAAGTATCAAAATCAATACCAAGTAAAAATAGGTAATAAAGTAATAAAAATGATGTTATACAATTGAAACACACCTTCAAATTGACCAATTATTCAAAGTATTGATGCTGAAGATGGGAAATACATAAATGCATAGATATCAACATTTCCTAATGAAGGTTAATGGATACAAAAGAGTCATGAAAATTAAGAGACAAAAAGAGCCTAGAGGGTACCCCAACCCTAAAACTTTGGATTCTCTGGCAAAGTGGAGTGATGCATCAATCTAGGGAATCATTGATTTAAAATGTAAAATAATTCATAAAAAAATGTTATTTGACAGCAACACTGTATAATGATCAACTATAATAGACCTAGATCTTCTCAGCAATACAATGATCAAAGACAATTCCAAAAGATTCATGATTGAAAATGCTACCCAAATCCAGAGAAAGAATAATGGAGTTTGGATGCAGATAGAAGCATACTATTTTCATTTTTTTGTTTTTTCTTTCTCATGGTTTTTCCCATTTGTTCTGATTCTTCTTTCACAATATGACTGATGTAGAAATATGTTTGATATGATTGCGTGTGTGTGGCCTATGTCAGACTGCTTGCTGTCTTGGGAGGGGGGTTGGGGGAGAGGGAGGGAAAAAAGTTTGGAAATCAAGGTCTTATAAAAATGAATGTTGAAAATGAAAGAAAGAGAGAGAAAAAAAATATGAGGCAGAAATACCTTGGCTTAAAAGGCCAAAATCTCCCACTGCATCTAATGCCATCTCCAGTAGTCCTAATTTATATCTTGCCCCTGGACCTAGATGACTCCAGAGGAGAAAGTGAGGATAGTGACTTTACACGGCCCTTCCTCAGTTCAATCCAATTCACTTGCATGTCATGGCATCACCTCTCTGATGCCATGGTACTCTTTGAGAATGAAGCTGTCTCACTTAATTTGAGTGTTTTCTATATACTGATTACCTCTAATTTATCCTGCTTATAGCTTGTTGGTACAGGCATATCTCATTTTATTGCCTTTTTGTTATTGTGTTTCACAAATTATGTTGTTGTTTTTTTTTTTTTTATAATTGAATGTTTGTGGCAACCCTGAATTGAGCAAGACTATTGGTGCCATTTTTTTCCAACAGCATGTGTTCATATCACATCTCTGTGTCACATTTTGGTAATTCTTTTGATATTTCAAACTTTTTCATTATTATTATATCTGTTACAGTAATCTGCGATCAGTCATCTTTGATGTTACTATTGCAATTGTTTGGGGCACCACAAAACACTCCTACATAAAATGGTGAACTTAGTTGATAAAAAAAGAAATAAAGGATAGGATGTTGAAAGATCATGAGCAGTCTCACGAACTGTAGGAAGTATTTTTGTGGGGGCAAAAAGGTAACAGAAAAAGATTGATAAGCTACTTAAGTTATATCATTTTGCAGGCATTTAAAGATGAAACTATATAGCAATGAACTTGAAAACGAAAAATAAACAGAAAATCTGTCAACATTTATATAATTATTTTCTTGTTCAAAACAATGAAGCCAAAATTGTGCATCTAACATCACAAGTTTATCAAAATTATAAATAAGTTCCCAGGCATATTAAAACAAGAGGAAAAATTGAAAATAAAAAAAAGTCCACTCATTACTTATCTAAAAGAAACAGCCATGAAGCACAAAAGAAACACACACACACACACACACACACACACACACACACACATTCGTATACACACTCATACACACACATTGGCATTCATTGCCTGATGAACAAGTCTATTAAATTTCACCTCTTTCTCTTCAGTTCCTTTAGTTCTCTGATGGAGGTATTTTGGGTACCCAGTTTCTCTGCCATTTGTACAAACCCTCGCTATTTGTGTTTTTTCAATTTTATGGGTGCCCTGAACACAAATTCTATTTAATCAATTAACAGTCAGATTAATTTTTATAAAGGAACATTTATTTCAATCACATAGCAAGAATACAAATACAAGCCCCACCCTACCTTGCAATGTAGAAGAGAGTTGAATTAGTTTCATAGCTTAATTTAATTCCTAAATAGCATTTCCTCAAACAGTTCCAAGTCTAAAGCCCTCCAAGGCTTACATCCTGCACCCTGGTATCTCAGGACTTCCCTGCTTTGCTGGTTTGTATTCTGGCTCTAAGGTTGACATAGCTAGAGCTCCTTGGTATTGGGGAATCTATCATCTGCATCTAAAGCTGAAAAGGATAAATAAAACAGATCAAAACCCTAAATTTGAGTCTCAAGGCTACAGGAACTAAGAAGAAAATAAACCTTCCTACAAGTACCAGCTCAGTGCATGGCATCTAAGATTTGGATGAAAAGCATTTTCACCACCTGTTCCCCCTTGCAGCCTGTTCCAGTTTTGCAACCAAAGGAAAATGGGTATTCTCACCCACATTGTAGGGGAACTCAGAATATCTTCTCCTAGAAACAAATGCCTGCCATCTCCCACATATATTACTCCATCTTTCGGCATGTATAACAAAGTCTCATTAAAATTTCATGTAGTCAGAAAGAAAGAATCAATTACCAAGGAACCATAGTCAGGATCATATAAGATTTAACAGGTATAAAAGTAGGAAGCAAAAGATGTAAGCTTGCAACCAAAAATAACAGCAAAAATAAGTATAATCCTATAGGGAGAAATGAACCTTTAATGAAATTGAGGCCTGCCAAAGCTTGTTGATGAAAAGATCAAAGTGGAGCAGAGAATTTGAAATACAAACATTGAATTAGAGAAAAACATAAAAAGGTAAACACAAGCACAGAATTGGAAAAGATTTTATAAAGATGAAATATTGTATTTTAATGGAGAGGGAAGATAATATAAACACATTCTAAGAACACCATATCATCAAATTTGATAGAGAGAGTCAAACATGACAGAACTCAGATTGTTTCTTTTTTTCTTCCAATTTGATGATGCTTATAGAAGAAAATGACAGCTAGGTGGTACAGTGGATAGACTGCCAAATTTGGAGTCGAGAAGATTTATCTTCATGGGTTTAAATCTTGCCTCCGACATTTGTTATTATGACCCTAGGCAAGTCACATAATGCAGCTTGCCTCAGTTCATCATCTATAAAATCAGCTGGAGAAGGAAATGGAAAACCACTCTTGTATCTTTGCCAAGAAAACTCCAAATGGGGTAATGAAAAGTCCTATAAAAGTAACATGACTGAATAACAACAACAATTAAACATCAAAAGAGAAATTTTGAAGATGCAAGAGATGAATAAAATCAAATTCTAAAAAAGAAATAAAACTAGAAAAGTTTTAAATATAGTCATCATGTATCTAAATACATGTAGATCTATACATTCATATCTATATCATTCACTGTCTATACACAGATTATATGTGTGTGTGTATACATGTATATGTGAATATATATATATATATATATACATACACACACACATATTTATATATATAAATCTATCTCCATATATGTCTTTATATATCTATAGCTATATGATTGATTATTTATGCAGGTAGAGAAGCCTTTTCACATCTTGTCCTTCTGAAACATAAAAGGCCCAATCTAGGCTGAATTCAAGACAAAGGTTATACTGGAACCACTTCTGACTTTCAGATAATGCTTTATCTCATCTGGCATATGGGAAATGAACGGAAGAGAAGGAAAGGGAAGTGGGAAAAAAAACAAGCATTTATGTGCTGAATGTTTTGTTTTTATAAGTATATCATTTGATCTTTACAACTTGCAAAGCAGATTATATATGCATATATACATATATATGTACATATATGTGTATATATGTGTTTATGTGTGTATATATACATATATATGTATATATGTGTATATATGTGTATATATACATACATATATATATATATATATACATACATATATATATATATATATATATATATATATATATATATATTTGAGGAAAAAAGAGGTTAGTTAAGTAATTTGCCCAAGTTTATGCAGCTCATAAATATCTGAGACCAGATTGGAATTCAACTCCTGACTTCAAACAACATTTTACCTGCTGTATCACAAGCTATACAGCCCATTTTCCTCATAGATGTAGAAATCACAGCAAGTGTCTTTTGTTGAATTTAACATTTAAAAAATAATTTTGAAACTTACATTCTTTAAATCTCTTATTTACAAAGGTGTTGTTATTGCATTTTATGATCTGTATGTGCTTCTTTATTTTAATTTTCAGGCCTGAGAGTGGAAACCTTTCAATTGTTCCAGAATGCCAGATATTATTTATGACAAATGTGAAAAATAGAATAAAATATGGAAATGCTTATATGAAGTAGAGCAGACTAAAGAAAACTGAACTTGACAACAATACATGCAAAGACTATGATTATGTTTTATAATAACAATAGTAGTCTTAGTATCAACAATAGTAGCAATCAAATCTGAGAAAAATGTACTAAATATAAAAAGTTCAGAATGGTGTAGAGAAGAAATATGAGGTTTTAATTATTGCTTTAGAATAAATGTGCACATTTAAACTATAAAAAAGGAGGTTACAATGTTACATGTGATCCTTTGGTTGTTATATTTTGATATTTATTTTTGTTGATGGCTAAAGTGATTAGAATAAACTAAATTTTAAATAAATCGAAACAAAATGAATAAAGAATCAACAATGTTGATGCTGAATACAATAGTGTAAAATACTAATGATAAAGATATTTTTTAAAAATGTGATCCAGTTCAGTTAATACAACAGAGACAAAAAGATGAAAATGAAACACCTACATTCAAAGCACAAAAGTATGCCTTTTTGTTATTTTTTTGTTAAAATTAATATATAACATTTTCTGCCAAAGATATTATAATACACTTAATGCATATATGTGTTGGTCATAATTTTATGAAATACTATTTTTTTTCCTTTTTGAATATTTGTTTTTGTTGATAGCAACGTTAGCGTCTATCCAGCTTAGTGATCTTTGATGATATCATAATTATTATTTGGCAATTCA
Source organism: Phascolarctos cinereus (assembly GCF_003287225.1). Classification (NCBI taxonomy): domain Eukaryota; kingdom Metazoa; phylum Chordata; class Mammalia; order Diprotodontia; family Phascolarctidae; genus Phascolarctos; species Phascolarctos cinereus. The sequence continues at coordinate 72,652,935 of NW_027555625.1, forward strand.
CAAACTTCTAGCTAATGATGATAATAATAACAACAGTAGTAGTATGCTTGGTGGCAGTAGCAGCAGCAGCTGGAATTTACATAGTGTTTTGTGGTTTGCAAAACACTTTACAAGTATTACCTTATTTTAGTTTCACAATAATATGAGAGGTAGATGACATTGCAGTTACCATTTTACAGATAAGGAAATGAGGCACAAAGAAATTAACTGACTTATCCAAGGTTCAAACAGCTAAAAGTTCCTCAGGACAGATTTGAAGAAAGGTCTTCCTGAATCTTAGGCTAGCACTCTAGTCACTGAGCCACTTTACTACCTGGTTGTTTAGAATGAATGACCTATTATTGTAGGTAATACACCTATACATAAAAATTTTCTCTTTTTCCCACTCAGCTTGGTGGGTAATGAGGTAGGGAAGTAGGAAGAAGTGGTCTTAAGAAGGTGAACAACAATGAGTCATGTGTGTGGAAATACTAGACAGCTGTCTATTGTTGACACAGAATGGACCCCCTATATTTTGTCTGATATTTCAACTACAGATGAGATTTGTCATTAAACTTGGAATTTGAAACCATAATATTCTAGATTCAGAGCTAAAAGATACCTTAGAGACAATGACTCCAACTTCTCATTTTACAGATGAAGAAACTAAACCGAAGTGCCTTGCCTAGGTTCTCGTTGTTGGTCAGTATCTGAGGCAATATTTAAAATCACGTTCTCCTGACCCCAATTTCAGCATTCTGCTCACTACAGTACGTTGCCAGTAAATTATAAATGCCCATATTTGATAATTTTAGGCATTATACTATGATAAACATTTGTTAAATGCCTACTATGCGCTAGTCACTATGCTAAGTGCTTGGGGTACAATTAAGAAAAAAAGAGACAATATTTGTCCTCAAGGAGTTTGCAATCTAACTGGGAATAGTATTTAGCCCCTTGTTCTCAAAAAAGGATCAATTACATCATGATGATGATGGCTTGACTTGCCCATGAATTAGATTTAAGTGGGTAGAGTTGCAGAAGGCCATCAGCCTTACTCTTCTCCCCCAGAGTCATCATAGTCCAGTGGCAAGACAAAAGTTAAGATGACTGACTGGCAATGGCCCAGGATGCAGTGGGTGATATTGGCCTTTCCAATTAAGGTCTTTCCTAGATCTCAGTTTGTCTGAATAAGGTCTAGGTAAGAATTGAGATGAAAATGACCTAGTTTACGACCACAAAAGTATCAGTCTGGAAGGGGAGGACCTTCAAAGTTTCTAGCCTAAACAGAAAGCAGTTACCATTTGCACTGACTCTACTACATCAAAATTTATACAGTAAGCAACAGAGACTTGAGCTGAGCCTATTAGTAGACATTTGCTGAAATCCAGAGTGATTTCAGTTAAAAGAATAGTAAAGTAACTCTATTTGATTAACAATGGGCTTTTTTAAAGCCTGTTTTTACAGAACTATATAAAGAAATTATAAATGAAAACAGCATAAGACAAAAAGGAAATTGTCCCAGCTTTTTGAAAAAGAAATAGAAAATAAAAAAAAAATAAATCTGTCCTCCAAACCTTAAGATAACTTACAGGTATAAATAAATGATAAAAAAAAATTATATTCCTTAGGACAGAACTCCCACATATAAATGTATGACATCCAAATTAAAGAGAGGGACCACACACATGGTAAGAGAAGAAAAAGAAAGATGATAACAAAAAAGAGAAAAAGGAAGAGGAGGAGGAGCAGGAAGAGGAGGAGGAGGAGGAGAGAAGAAGAAGAAGAACAAGAAGAAGAACAAGAAGAACAAGAAGAACAAGAACAAGAACAAGAAGAACAAGAAGAAGAAGAACAAGAAGAACAAGAAGAAGAAGTAGAAGAAGAAGAAGAAGAACAAGAACAAGAAGAAGAACAAGAAGAACAAGAAGAACAAGAAGAAGAACAAGAAGAACAAGAACAAGAACAAGAACAAGAACAAGAACAAGAACAAGAACAAGAACAAGAACAAGAAGAACAAGAAAAAGAGGAGGAGGAGGAAGAGAAGAGCAAAAAAGTAGTATTGTCTAAACTCAGCCTTGTAAATTGAGTCCATAGAGTGCAGGTACTACTACTCACAGATTATTTTTCATCCTTAGTTCTCGAAGAAGTCTAATAAAATCAGGAGGGTGATGGCTTGACTTGTAAGTGAGTTGGATTTAAGTGAGACAGAGCTGGACAAAGTCATCAGCTTCACTCTCAAGAGTCTTTAGAGTTTGGTGGCAAGACAAGGGTGAAGACGACTGGCAGTGGCCCAACAATAATGAGGGAAGATAATACAGAAAGGAAACTGAAAGAGGGAGATGGTTTGGGGATCCCTGTGTATCAAAGGATACCTGGTTATAGGGTATGAAGATGATGATGGAGTCAAAATCAAGCAGAAAAGGTAATGGCAAATGAATCAGTGGCTGGCATTTTGAACCCTCTATAAAGGAAAGCTATACAGAGAGGGTCTTTTTGTTTGTTTTGTTTTGTGTTTGCTCAACCCTCCATCCTTTCGCTTACAGTTGTGGAGGCAACTAAGGGTGCTGTTGAGGTGTAAATATCAAAGCTGAATCAGTCTCCATGATGATATTTGCTGGTGTGTGTGTGTGTGTGTGTGTGTGTGTGTGTGTGTGTGTGTATGTGTGTGTGTGTGGCAGGAGGGTCATGATGATGATGATGGTGATGATGATGATGATGATGATAGGCTAGAAACCAAACAGAACAGTTTGTGCAAATGAAGAGATAGCCAGGATTTTGAGCCCTATATAAAGAGACGCTTTGGGGAGAGTTTTTGCTCCACTCTCCAGCTGTCCAATCAGAGTGGCTGATGAATTGTGAATACATCGTTAGCATTATCATCACCAAAGAAGATATGATGTTGCCCCATGAGCCATAACTAGGTTGGGCAGCCAGGCCTTCTGTCGTTCTACTTCAGTAATTTCTATTCTACTCTAAATATCTGAAATTATTTCAAATGAATTATATATGGTAAAGATGTGGGGCTCTTCAACATCTTCACTTCTTTTGTTTGGACAATCTACAGCTTAACGATATCCTTCCTAACTTATGAAGCACAGAACTGAAAAGTATACTGCAGATAAATTGTGAACAAAACAGTACAGTGAATCCACCACGTCTTGATTCTTGGAAGCTATGACTCTCAACACCATCCAGAATTATACCTTTGAGGTTCTCTCTTTCTTTCTCAGTTCTTTTATGTTTTTTCTTCAGATAATTGCTCTCTCATCATTCTTCATGAATTTTGTACTTGTGATAATTTTTGACCCAAGCATACCACTTTCTAGTTAACCTTGTATTTTTAATCTTATTAGATTAAGCACAGTGAAAAGGCTGTGAAGATCTGGATACAGACCCATTCAGTGTGTTAGCTATCACCCTTACTCTTGTGTCATTTAAACATGTACTAATCAGGCTAATAGTTGCAGCCATTCATAAAAAGAGAGCTAAATACAGACCTCTTTCTATGTTTCCTCTTCTATGGTTGTTGAACTATCAACAATGACTCTGAGTTTGGTCTTTTAACCATTTTAAAGTCCAATTTTACTATAGTGAATTACTTATCTCTTCAACTTTTCCAAAATGATAATCTGCTATATTTTGTTAAATATTTTGCTATAATTTAGCTAAACTATATTCCTCTAATCTACTGGTTTTGGCATACCCATCAAAAAAGAAAACAGGCTTAGTCTGTCACATTTTTTTTTCTTTTCTGAGACTTGGTCACCTTTTCTTGCCCAGGCTCAAAGTGTAGTGGCCTCTCTGAGACGCAATACACCTACTGATTGGAATGGGAACTTTGAACTGCTCTGTTTCTTCCCAGGTCTAGTTCATACTTCATTTGTCATTCTAATCACCCTGTCTAGTGATCATGTCATATTGTTAGACTTAGTGATAACTTTTAATCAAATTTTGTGCACTGCAACACATTCAGAATTTCAGCACTGAGTGGGAAAGAATCTGTCTTCTTGTTCTCTCGCTAGCACTTGTATATGAATAACCACTTTATTTATTTATTTTTATTTTATTTAATGACTTATTTATTTTTGGTGAGGCAGTCGGGGTTAAGTGACTTGCTCAGGATCACACAGCTAGTAAGTGTCATGTGTCTGAGGTTGGATTTGAACTCAGGTCCTCCTGACTCCAAGGCTGGAGCTTTATCCACTGCTCCACCTCACTGCACCATGAATAACTCTTTTAGCTGTTTTTGTTTGTCCTCTTTTGTTCCTTACAAGACCAAAGTATCAAGAAAGCATTCTACATATCTTGAAAAAAAAACTAAGTTATTTGGTGAATTCCCTATGCATCAACATCAATTTCTTCAGACTACTGTTGTAATTTTTTTTCATTTTTTTTTCTTTCAGGAGCTTTAGCTAGGTAATTATGCTATTGACTTTTGCTAATGAATTCATACTTATTAGCTAGCTAGAAATATCAGTTGAACTCCTAAGAACCCTTTCTGAGGGAGTGCATTTAGTATTAGCTACTACATTTAAATATACCTATCTGTCTCTCAACACACAGATATGGCACACACACACATATACACACACACATACACGTATATGAGAGAGAAAGAGAGAGAGAGAGAACATGGATACATGGAGGATGGAAAAATAGGACTGAAAAAGAGGAGAGGGAGGTATATCATGAGATACTATAAAGATGTATCTAGATATACCTGATAGGACTTTGGCCCTGATTGGTTATATCAAAGTGATACGAAGAAATTATACATAACTCCAAGTTTAGATGACAGATAGATTGAGAGATAGAGTTATATATACATACATTCAACAGGCCACCTAGAAATTTTAATCAACAGAACACAATGTTATCAGTTTTACTAATATTTTAACTAATGACTAACTTGAGAAGAAAAAAGTCGTTTGGTATTTTTTCCAAGACAGTCCCAAGTCAACACATTGTACTATAGAAAAAGGTCAGGTGAAGAAAAATGCTATGAGACTGGAAATTCCAAACTAACTCTTGTTAGTGAATTTGGAATTACGAAGTTGAATTGTATTCCAAAGAGATATGCAAAAAACGTAAGTTGTAATATTTTAGAATAAAAGGAGATAGTGACCATTGTTATAAATAATACAGTTATCATACTCCTACATGAACTTTTAGACTTCCAGGTCTTTGTCTTATGCACATGAAATAAAAGATGATGTGAACTGGAAGATGGGACCAATTTTTATTTTTCTAACATTTTTCCTCTAGGCAACTTTACACGTGTGAATTGACACTCCCTGGAAAATATGAGAGAATCAAGCTTCTTACAAGGAACAATTAGAAATAAATATTCATGTACTTGAGTAAATATCTTCTACAATCCTTTTGCATATCTCAGGACTATAACATTCTTTGTACAACAGACAAACTTGAGAATCAGAAAAATGTCTCAGTGGTTGACATTGAACTTTATTTCAAAAGTTTTATAGCTTCATAGTCAAAGAATCGCCATATATTTAGATGCATAGGTGAACCATAGCAGCTAGGTGGTGCAGTGGATAGAGCACTGGCCCTAGAGTCAGGAGGATCTGAGTTCAAATCTGGCCTCAGACACTTGCTAGCTGTGTGACCTTGGGCAAGCCACTTAATCCCCATTGCCTCCAAAATATAAAGAAAATGTGGTTTCAAGTTCCCTTGACATATTTTTTTTCAAATTCCTCTGCTTATGTTCCAGTTCATCAATTCCCTTGCCTATTCACTACCATAGGCACTTGTCGTTCATATTGAACTTTGTTTCTAGAATATGAAATAAGTGATTTTATATGAATAACCAATCTTATATAGGGATGCCAAGACCCTCTTTTTGCTTTCTCACTCAAAGCCCATTCTCTCAAAAACCTTGTCCAAAAATTCACACCCCCACCCCAGACCATCTTATCTAGGTGTAATTCTTACCCTCACCGCTGTTTAACTTATGTAGGACTGGGTAGAGAACAGATCCTTTTGTATATATTGAGAAGGAGAATGATCTGTGGGTGCTGCCATGGTGAAAGTCACATTCCCAACCCCTCCTCAGATTCTCATTAGAAAATCCCACCAGGGCAGCCAGGTGGCACAGTGGATAGAGCACTTGCCCTGAAGTCAGGAGGACCTGAGTTCAGATGTGGACTCAGACCAAACACTTGACACTTACTAGCTGTGTGACCATGGGCAAGTCACTTAACCCCGATTGTCTAAAAGGAAAAAAAAAAGAGAAAAAGCCCACCTCTCATTTTAACATTAATTCTCTTATCACTTCTTAACCAATCAGAGTTTATCTTCAACCTCAGGGACACTCCCTTTTCCAAAGGTATTTGAGCAAATATTGACCTCCATTCAGGGTCTTTGGTTACCAGGCAGACCACTGACTTCAATTTATTGATTATTCACTCACCTAATTAATAAATTGATGATTAATTACCCAGAAACTCTACCTCTTAGACTTGTCATTTGTCTCAAATGAATTAAATAGTTTAGGGATGAGGATAAGGATGGTAATGAAAAGAAAGGGGACAAGGAGGAAGAATGAAAGGAGGAGAAAGACGGCAATGGGGATAAGGATAATGAGAATAATAATGTTAATGACCTCTTTGGGAAGGTGAAAACAAGGCAAAGAAGAATCTCTTACCTAGTCAAAAATAAAAGTAAAATCAATCTGGGAGGGGAAGATCCTCAGGGTTTCTGGTCAAAACAGAAACAATTGCTATTTACACTCACTCTGAGCCATCAAGATCCAAATAACGACCAAGGAGGCTTGTGCTGGGACCTCTGCTTGGCCAGTCAGTGAGAGCCTTAGTGACTTGGGTTTAAGGCATGATCAAGTAGCTCTATTTGAATCCCAATGAGCTTTACCAAAGCCTAGTTTTCCAGTGCTGTATTTCAAAAAAAAAAAAATCATAAATGAAACTACATGGGGCAAAAGAGTTAATGGTCCTAGGTTTTCTCTTTTTTTAATAGTAGAACAAATGAGTATAATAATCACAAGTACAAAATTCATGAAGAATGAGTAGAGAGTAATTTTCTGGAAAAAAAAATAAAGACCTGAGAGAGAAAGAGATAACCACAAAAGTGTGATTCTGGACAGCGTTGAGAGACGTAGCTTCCCAGAATAAAGACATGGTGAATTCACTGTACTGAGTTTTGCTCACAATACAGCTGGATCACCATAACATTGGGGAAATCCATGAAATAGGAAATAAAGGGAATGTCAGCCAAGGCTACATAAAGTGATGAGTATGTCTATGTTCCTTGAGAGCACTAGTGCTTAAAACCTGGCATGAATCTTGACATTCTGGGCAATTTGGTTTTGGTGATACCACTGATGTGTGTTAGTACTCCAATGAATGAGATCAAATTTCTCTTATAAATGTAAGAAACAATTCAGGTAGCATGTGGTTGTAATAATAATACTAAACAATGATAATAGAAGCTAACATTTGTATAACACTTCCTATGTGCCAGGCACTGTTCTAGGCACATTACAGTTTTTATCTTATGTGATCCTCACAATGACCTTGGAGGTAGGTGCTATTATTATCCCTATTTTACAGGTACAGAAACTTAGGTAAACCAGGATAAAGTGACTTATCCAGGCTTACACCGTTATTAAGTGTCAGGCTGGATTTCATGTCAGGCCTTCCTGACTGAAAGCTCATCTTTCTATCCACTGTGCTGTCATAGTTGTTGATTATCCATAACAAATACAGCTAAGTTCCATTTTGTGTGAATAATGAATCACCTGCAATGGTTGCATGTATTCAATTCTGCACCATTCATTATTATAATTATGTATAAATAGGGCACTTGTTTCCAGTCTAATGGGAATATGAGAAGTGAATTCATCAGGCTTATCAGACTTGTTGCTTCTGTGTCATCTGTTAACAAAAAATTCAAGATATGGCAAAATAAGTCAGAAATATCAATATCCAATCTTCTCAAAATGCTTCTTTACAGATGATGTTGACCATTAAGGTAAGGTAAATCCTGAGCATACATGAAAGTAAATTCCAGCTTAACTCCCACAGTCATCACTGAGGAAATCAAGACCTGTGGAAATGGGGCCTAGCATCCCCATCACAACTAACACCAACCACTGACCAAATGTCAGAAATAAGCAGATAATTTCAAGAACTCAAGGAAAAGTAGTCCCCTCCCCTTCCCTAAAGGACCACTAGTCCTGCTTCAAGGATAAGATCATGGTCATCATGCAACCATATAAATTCTTCTGCCAGAGTTCGAGCCCCTGTGTTTTCAGAAAACACAATGATTGAAGACATGAAGCAGAAAGTTCTTACCATCAAAGTATTTGTAACAAATAATTTAATATCAGAAATGGAAATGATTTTATTAGTAGGTATGGCATTAAAAGAGGAATACTGCCATCTGTTCGATTCTAAAGAACATGAGAATCTCTCCCATTTTACTTAGACATAAAAAACTACTGAATACGGAAAGATATTTGAAATTACATCAATGTTTAGCTAGAACACTCAAAAAAGAAAACTTGAAAACTTTGATTTCTTTATTTCTTAAGTTTATGTGATATAATTTTTTCTATCAAAACTATAAAAAATAAATAGTAATACAATGCAAATTAATAACCACTATAGAAATTACATTTTAAAACTAAGAAAGTACTCTACCATACTCCTTACATTAAATAAATTTAATACCAGTACTTAGGCCAGAGAAGGGCAAAACATAGGGAAGCTATAGACTAATATAATTAATGAATATCAATTCAAAATAATTACATAAATTTTGTCACACCAATACATAAAAAATATCACTCATTATGACCAGGCTGTATTTATAAGATTGAGAAGCAGGACTTGTTCAAAATTAGGAAAACAATAGTAACTAATCATATTAAATATGAAAACATAGAAAATCATGTGATTATCTCAATATTTGCAAAAGAAGCCTTTAATAAAAAAACATACATTCATGCTTTAAAAAAAAAAACAACCCTATAAAGCTCATGCATAGATGGACCTTTTTTTAAAAAATGTCATTTAAAAATATCTACATAAAAGAGAATTGCTGGAGAAAGAGGATGACAAAAATGTCTTTTCCTCTCCATGTTGGCAAGAAGTCGAACAAAATAAAAATATAAATCGAGTTGATGGCAAAACAGAAAGTTTATTCATTTCATTTAATGAAGGGCAGAACAATTATATCAAGGACAGTAATCAATACTCTAATTTCTTTGGAAAACTAGAGAACTGAAGGACAATTGAGAAAGAAATTACTGGCTTAAGAGTAGTGACTACGTTATTAGCAAAGACCTTAATAAGCTTTCTCTGTGTTGCAAATAAGATTCAACCTTTCTTAACAAAAGTGATAACATATCTACAAGTGAAAGATGAAAAAAAAAATCATCAACTCCTTAATATACATGACAATTTTTATATACTTGACATAAAACATTAGTGTCTTGTTTCATTAAAGAAACAAACAAAAAAACTTAGTAATACAAGAAAATCAATATATTGTGTGATGAGAAAAAAAAAATGTGTCCCAAAATCCCTGGTACCTTGTAACTTATTGTGACTTCAGTAAATATTGAACAAACTATACCAAAAAAGTGCTATAATATTTACATAAACTTTGTTGATTATCATAAAGCTTTTGACACAGTCCTGTAAACAATATTTATTGATGTACTATATAAACCCAAACATAGTAAGAATGTTAGAGTATTTGATGTTTACTTATGAAATTATTCCATATTTAGAACACATCACAAACACAATAATGCCAATAACATTTCATATAGAATTTCACTTTTAAGTGTGAACATTTTAGTTCCTTCTGTATCTGCCTAGTATTTATCTATAATCTTCAAAAAAGTGGAAAAAATATGATTTCCAAAATAAAGGGGAAATTGAACTAAAATATTTGTATTAACTATTAGCTGTACATGGGGGATTACAAAGCTATATATATATATACATATATATATATATATATATATATATATATATATATATATATATATATATATATATATATATATATATATATATATATATATATATATATATATATATATATATATATATATATATATATATATATCAAGCAAAAAACATACATTTGATAAGCTCTTATGTTCCAGGCATTGTGTTAAGCACTGCAATCATAAATAAAAGGGGTTGGGGGTGAAACAGTTCATCCTCTAGAGGTATATTATAGTCAGTTGGAGGCACAACATGTAAGTAAATATAAACAGCACAAACACATATGAAAAACTGAGCAAAACATAATAATTTTTTTTTCATTTTGAAATACTTTTATCTGCCTTGTGAATAGTCAATAGAATAACAAATATACAAGTATAACGGGAGAGTAGCTGGTCAAATGTAATCATCACAATAGAAAAGTATGGGCTAGATAGTAGTGGTGATGATGATAGTGGTGGTGGTGATGGTGACAGCAGCAACAACATCAGTAGTAAAGTATGGCATTAATATCAAGATCTAGTTTTTAAAAGTCTTTTGCACACAGTATTTTTTAAAAATACTGTGTCAGTATCAACTATTACTTTGTTGGGAAACAATGAAAATTAGTAGAATTAAAATAGCTGATAACATCTCCATTGACCATTTAGACATAGACCAACACAGAGAAAGTGGTACATCATATATCTTACATTGTGTGTAGGAATCTCTCGCTTAAATCCTAAGGATCTTTAAAAAAGTTTGGATCTATCTTGGGCCTTCCTCCTTTCTCCTTCTACACTATCTCATTTGATGATCTCATCAGTCTGCAAGAATTCAATTACAGACCTCATTATCTTTCCTCCAAATCCTTCTTCTCATTTCAACCCCCTTAGTAATGTCAAGAGCCTCACCATCTTCCCAGTTGTCCAGGCTGAGAAGCTTTGTGTCATGTTTGACTCTTCATTTTAAATGATCCTGTACACCCACCTTGTAAGAATCATGTAATTTCTATTTTTGCATCATCTGTCCTTTGAAATGACTACCAATCTGGTATCAGCTCTTAGTGCTTAAGATCTGGACTATTGCAATAGCCTTCTGGTTAGGCTCTGTACCTCAAGTCTTAATCCACTGCCAATCCTTTTTCCACTCAACTGCCAAAGTGATCTTCCTAAAGCACAGGCCTGACTATGTCATTCTCCTACTCAGTGGTTGCCTATTACTTCCAGGATTAAATGTAAAATTCTCTGTTTTGCTTTTAATTCCACTTCCAAACATTTTCCCTTCCTACATTTCTAGTATTCTTATCCTTTGCTCTCTTCTAATTACTCCATTATCAAGCAACATTGGCCTTGCTATTGTTCAAACACAGAACTCCATCTCCCCATATTTGGCTTCCCTTATTTCTAGAATGTTCTTCTTGATGTGAGATTGTGAGAGTGATGTGAGAGCAAGGTGAAGACAATATTATGAATTTTAAAAATTGTCTATTAAAACCCATTCAATTTTACCTCCTGTGTTTCCTCTTTCCTGTCTTTCTTCAAAGTTTAGCTCAAATATCACTTTATATAAGGGACCTTACACACACACACACACACACACACACCTATAACCTTTCATCTGTGATTAACTCCAATTTACACTGTATAGATTGTTTTGTTGTCCAGTTTCTTAACCCATTAGAACGTGAAGTTCTTAAAGGAAGAGGCCACATGCTTGCCTTTGTATTACTGCCACCAAGCACAATACCAGGAGCGTGCTTAATATTTATTGAATGCCTATGAGAGGTGTATAGCACCTGAACATGAAAGATAAAGTTTCACAAATGCCAGTAATCAGTTAAAAAAACTCAGAGTTACAAAATTGTCAATACGTTTTCTTGTTGCTAGTACCTTTCATTTGGTGTGGTGGCATGAGAACTGGCTTTTGGATTATTTTTGGGGGGAGGGATGTAATGTCTATTGGAGCCCATTCTGTGTTTGGAGCAACTTAAATCTTGAAAAAGTAATAGCTAAGAACCAGGAGAACACTGTACACAGTAACAGCCACATTGTGTGATGACTAACATTGGTACACATAGCCCTTCTCAGCAATGCAAGGATCTAAGACATCTCCAAAAGTCTCCTGATAGAAAAGGTTATCCACATCCAAAGAAAGAACTGCGGAGTTTGAATGCAGATCAAACATACTACTTGCTCTTTTTTTCCTTCTGTTTTGTTTTGTTTTCTCTTTCTTGTGGTTCCTCCTATTGGTTCTAATTCTTCCTTACAACATGAGTGATGGGAAAATATGTTTAAGAGGAATGTATATGTATACACTATATCAGATTGCATGCCATCTTGGGGAGGGAGGTGGGGAGGGAGGGCAAGAAAAATTTAAAACTCAAAAGCTTATGGAAGTGATTGTTGGTAACTCCCAATAAATTAATAAACATTTTTTTAAAAAGAAAAAGTAATAGCTAATATTTATTGTATTCTCTAAAGTCTGCAAAGATACATAATTACATTCTCTCATTTGAGCCTCAAAAAAATGCTAGGAAGTAGGTACTACAGATTTTATCAACCACATTTTGGACATGAGCAAACTGAGGCTTGGAATGGTCAAGTGACTTACTGGCCCATCATAAAGCATCTAATCAATATCAGAGACAGGACTTAAAGTTAGGTTTTCCTGCTCCAAGTCCCATCTTCTACGATCCACTATTTCATGGAACAGTGAATTCTAGAGCAAAGCACAAACATATGTCTTCTTTTTATATAGCAAGATCTGAAGGCCTGGATTTTAGTGCTGAGTTCTAAGAACAGAGCTTAATATGAAATTCACAATGAATATCATGAAGCTGGACTAGCTTATGGGGCTAGAGGGTACGGGATATTTGGAGAATGTACCAATATCCCATATCTGGTTCCATTCCAAGTGAATACATAGAAAATGGCAAGGAGAAAAAGGAGGGAGAAGGACTTTTTCTGACCTGACATGACTTATGTATTGATGCATTGTGATCTTCTAGATCAGGGCTGGGGAACCTGCAGCCTCGAGGCCAAATATGTCCCTCTAAGTCCTAAAGTGTGGCCCTTTGACTGAATACAGACTTTACAGAATAAATTGTGGCCTCATAGCTGCAGGTTCCCCACCCCATTCTAAATGGTTCTATGTTTCTAGAAGAATTAAAGACTTGAGGTTTGCTGAACATAAATTGAGTTGATTTAGGAAAGAGATAATCTACATCTTTTTTCTAAATTAAATTTTTTTTTCAATTAACAAGCAGTTATTTTATCTAACTTCAATCTACTGTGTCACTTGAAAAAGAACAAAGAAAACACATAATAAACATACATCATTATCTTTTGACCCAGAGATACCACTCTGAGACTTATATCCACAAAGAGAGCAGGGAATGAGGAAAAGGATCTATACACATATACAAAAATATTTATTGCAGCACTTTTCAGTCAGTTAGTAAACATTTATTATTAATTGTATACTATGTGTGAAGTACTGTGCTAAGTTCTAAGGAAACAAAGGTAAAAGACAGTCCCTGTTTTCAAAGAGCTCACAGTCTAGTAGGGGAGATATAACATGCAAAGAACTAGCTATGAGCAACTTCTCTGAAGGATAAATTGAATTTAATTAACAATCAAAAAAAACATTGGAATTAAGAAGGATTAGAAAGATTCATTTGTGCTCCAAAAAAAAATGCCTCCTTCTTTTCTTTGCCGGGCTAAATTAGGCAGAAAAACAGATGACTCCTAGATAGCTAGGTGGCTTCCCCGTTTCCCATCCAACCAAGAGCAGCTGAGCACAGTCAACTCTATCTTTCAGGTATTTTTTAGCCAGAGTATTAGAAAGTATGTTTTACAAAGAAAGACAATTCCAAAGCCAGGAAGATATGGATTCAAATTCTACTTCTCATGCATATGCATACATACATACATACGTACACACACACATATATGTATATATGTCTATGTATATACGTGTGTATGTATATTTTTTTGACAGTGTCAGCTAGGAGAAGTCCCTTAGCATCACAGCACCAACCTTCATTTTTAGGCGAAGTTTCATACCTGGGACATCCCTATAGTAAAGAAATCATAGGTATTATTCCTTTCCCTGTCCCTTCCATGAGTAACTGGCCAAGAAGCAGCCTCAAGGTAGACATGTCTAAGCAGTAACCCAGTGAGTTTGTTCACAGTTCCTTTTTACAATTTGTGCTAAATAGCAAGATAGCAATGACCACTCCAGTAGTTCTGCTACTGGAGAAGGTAGTGGCTAAAAACATTGGAAATGACTACAGTTTGATGACAAATGACAGTCAATCCCAAAGGAAGTTTCAAGGAACATGACTTCTGATATCAGAGAAAGCTAAGTGTAATAGATACTATAAAGGCAGATAACTTCAGCTACATTGAGTCTCATGAGGATTTTATAAAGAGTAGAATGAGAACAAATAGAAGAACACAAAGAGGACTTCCAGTGAATGAGTTGTGATTTCTCCTTTTGTTATGTGTTCTATATACCTGTGCCTCATTACAATTTTCCTTATTATGCCCTCATCACTCTTGCTATTGACATTATTTATATTTCTGAGAGAGTTCATCCTAGGTTTTTGGTTTTGTTTTTGGGGGGCAAGAGAGGGTATTTCATACTAATTATTCCTGCTATAACTTATCAGCAGTACTTTAAGAAAGCTAACTACATCTAGCTGCCTGATGGTTTATAGACAGTATAGTGGTTCAGTGTCATGAACATGAGTTGTTATTGTTCCTTCATTTTTTATTACTTTATTTTGATTTATCAATAATCACTTCCATATGCTTTTGAGTTTAAAATTTTTCTCCCCCTTCCTCCCCACCACCTTCTCCAAGATGGTATTCCTTCATTTTCAAAGAGGATAAAGGACATCACAGGGTAATGTCTTAACTTGTGTATGAACTGGATTTATGTAAGGGCAAGTTGCACAAATTTGTTAGCCTCACTCTCTCATCTAGAAGTGGTAAGACAAAAGTTAGGACAGCTGGTGATAGCCTGGGATGCAGTAGATGACCTTAGGGTCTTTGATATATGACCAAGCTCTAAGCGCCCCACAGTGCCTGTTTTAGTCATGTTTATGCTGTTGGAACGAATTATTCTCATCTATCTATTCAATCAAGGGAAGCCTTCACATGCTTGGGACATAAATACCTCTAACTGAACAAGAGTACTAGAAATTTAACCCCTTAGGAAAAAAGGGAGCACTCAGGAGAAATCAGGAAATTTGAACTTGCATATAAGTATAATCAGTGAAAAGTAGGATATTGCTTATAAAATATATGGGAATGTGCCTAACACTCATATCTTATGTATATTCTCACAGCTATAGTTTTATTTTCCTTCTAGCTCTAACATTTCACATCTACTTCTAACATTCTACCTTACATTTTAATATTGTTAAATTTAAAGTTCTTCACATTTCTAAGTTATTAACCAAAATATACCTATTAAAAGCAAATAAAATCTGTTGGAGGGATCTCTAAAGCTTGAACATGGACCAGGTATATGGTTAAATGCTAATTTCTCAATTTCCTTTCAGCTCTAATGATTTTTTATTCTATTCATTTCAAATCAAAAGAAAGAAACAAAGCTGTCCTCCAAGTAGACGATAGGTAAATGTCTACTTCATTTATTCCTTGGCAAACCTAATTAGAAAACAGAGCTCTGAAAAGCTTGTGTGGGAATAAGTATTTCATGAATGACTCCCTTGGCTTCAAACCAAATAACATACAAACATTTGTAAGTGTATTATTACCCAATGATTGTGAATCTGCGAAGAGACACAACTTATTTACTTTTCCTTGAAAATATACGGTTACCATTTGGATTCCACATCTTAATAGCCTCTGTCTCTGACGTTATGTCTTATGGGCATAATTTAAAGTGACAAGTCTAAAAATTACTGTTCTCCTTCTGTCTACCCCATACCAGCGAGAGAATCCCACATCTGTTACCCAGTTTTTGCCATGATTAATAAACACACCTAAAATAGAAATGCTCCTTTCTCAAAATTGGGAGAACTGGGGGTTTGCAGGGCTGCTGATGCAATAGTTAGGCCAGCTGGTCTATTACACCCCCACAGGGGGAGAGGATGGCCTGGGGTTAACATAGATGTAAAGTACACCATTAGTTGCCTTGCCTTCAATCAAAATAACAACTGTCCATTTCATCAAATCTAGCCTTTTTTTTCCCAAATAATTTGTCTTTATTTGTACTTAATTTCTTTGTACCTGGAGGATCTACATTTGTTGTGTTTCTAAGTTTTCTTCATTGATAACAAATGATCTACTCAGACACACTTCCACATGCTCCTTCAAAGATTAAATGTTGATCCAAGGCCTCTTATGACTATCTCTCTAAATTCTTTTCTCAGGATTCCTAACACCTAGCCATTCCTTTCCCCCAGGTAATCCCTATGGAAGTATGATTCAGAAATAATGAAGCATTTCTCTGAGAGCTTTAAAGTTTACAATTCTCCTTCCTCCAAAGAAACTTTGAAAGTAAGAAAATATAAATAAAATTATCCCTATTTTATATTTCATAATTCTAAAGCTTAAAGAGATTAAAAGTATACCCCAGGTGACATAGCAAGGAACATATTAGAACCAGGATGCCTAAGTCCATTTTCAGCACTCTTTCTATGACACCACTCTATCTCTCTCTTTACCCTTTATTTTCCATACTGTCTGTCTATGGCTTTTAGTAAGATAGTAACTGGTTATCTTAACCTGAAAGACACAATCCAAACTTGTCAGAACAATTAAAATCTTATTTTTTCCCCAGTGGAATAGATATGTTTGTAACTTATAGATATGGATATAAGTGGTGATGCTGCTGCTGCTAATAGCATTAACTATTAATTTAAAGCTGCAAAATTCTTCACATATGTTAAATATTAATAATCATCACTAAATAATCAGGAGAAAAGCAAGGAGTTTCTTTTTCATGAATATGTTTAGGGAAAGATTTATATGTGGATGAAATTTAGACAAGATTAGGATAGTCAAAATACGTACACATTAAAAAAAATAATAGTTTAAAAAGCTTTCATATGAAGTATAAAAAATAGAGCCAGAATAAGAATTTACACTGAAAATATCTAATAAAAAGCCTGACATTAAACATATATATATATATATGTATATATATATATGTATACATATGTATATATATATATGTATACATATCAATATGATATATATTAACATTATACACAGACATATATACATGCATATATGTGTATATGATGTATTCTTCAGCAAAGTGCTCAAAGAATACAGTTTTAAAATGAAGATATTAAATCTATAAACAATCTTTTACTGAAACTTGAGCATTGAGTTTGTTACTGATAAAGTTCAAAAATCTACCTCACAGAATCCCAAATAGACAATTTTCTGGTGCATGAACTGAAGTGTGAATTCACCCACATTTCACTTCCCCATTTACCCTGGAATCAGGTGTTCTGTTGACAATAAAATACCTTTGAAAAGAGGTAGCCTACTCCTAATAGTCTTCCTTCATATCCTTAAGTGGTTCAGACTGTCTGAAGTAGAAAATGTCCCATGTTCATGTTTTCCTCAAAGACTTCTTCTCCTAAAATATTTTAGAATATTGATAATCATCTTTTAGATTGATCTGATCCCAGTTAGAACTTATATGTCTCATATCAACTCCATTCTAATTAACCATATTTATCAAGCGATTAAGTGCCTTTCTTGTGGAAGTTCTAGTCTAGTAGATAAATAAAAATATGTTAAATAAGAATAGCCTCAAATAGCCAATGATAACTGCCATAGCACTGTCTGAAATACTGGAGAGGAGGATGAGGTAAAGTTTCAAAGAGTACTTAAATTGACCTAAAAAAAATGCAGATGGTGATATGTATGTGTATAGAAAAGTTTAGCTTGACTGAAATATAGAGTACAATGAAAGAAAGTTGAATAAGATTGTATTTGAAATGCAAGTTAATATCACATTATTGATAATCTTTAATGCTTGGCTAAATAGTTTTGGTTATATTTCATAAGCAATAAGGAGATTTAGAAGCTTATGAGTATAGGAATTACATGGTGAGATTTTTGGAGCTTTCTTACAGATTTTATGTGATCCTTTTCACCATTGAGAATTTATTTCCCTAATCATGTTTACCCTTGCCCATCTGAGAAGTGCATAGATCTCTCAGGATTACCTTTGATTCAGGCACCGTGCAACTTTTCAACTAAAGTAACAATTGGTTAACTCTTGTCATCTTTGTTCTGGAAAATCATCTTAGCTGCCATATCTAATCCTTGGAGTCAGTGAGATCTGCATAACTCAACACGGAGTAAACTACATATTTAGTCAGTGCTTAATACCTATTTTCAAGTTACTATCTGTTAAAAGAAACCATAGTTTATCTTGTTCGAAGCCTATGTATTATTTATATTATAATAAATTCAAGATTAAGTTCCCATTAGGACCTTTATCATGGGAAAATCCCAATTTGTATCAAAATTCACATCTCTTTTGTACTTTTTAATCAACCTTTATTTTTTTCTTAATAAACCTAAGTTGTTATTGCCTTTAAAAATGAGAAATGAGTCATTTGCTAATCATAATGAACATTTGATTTTATCATTTTATATTTTCTTCCAGAAAGTATTGGAATAAAATCTCATTTTGGCAAATTTTGTTTATTCATTTTTCAGATGAGTACTAAATTGCATATATATTATACCATTGGTTCTAAACCCCTTCCTCCCCACACACAAAGATACACAAAGGAAAACATTCAATATGCTAACCTGAAGACCTAAACTGATTATCTGAGAAATGAGATGATGAAAGCCTATACATTTAGAAATGAAAGACTAAATTCACAGCTATGGACTGTTTATGCCCTTACACTTAAGACAGATTGGCATGGATCAGGAACTATCACAACAACTGGATAACTGTTGACATTAAGATCAATTATGTTCAGTTTTATTCCAATCCTAATCTGTTCCCCTCCATCTAAGCAGATCAATGAAATTCACCAATTCCAAACCACAGAATAGCAAATAGCTCCTTAAATGAAAACAAAAGGATAGAATAACCATACCAGAGAAGTCATGTATTGCAAAATTCCACATAGAGCAAATGGATTCAAATGCTTTGCCCCAAAGTCGATAGGGCTACATTTAATTCATTAATCATGAAATCGTACTTGCAACATGTGACAGTTTCTAAGAATGAGTTGTAAGTGGGCCTCCATTGTAAAACATCTAATAGCTAGTCCCTCCTAGTATAATATGTCATACATGCTGACATGTCTTCTATAAAGACTATAATGTTGAATGGAAATTGTTATCTACTATGAGCAATAAAAGCATCTGACTTAGTGAAAAAGTGACAACCACTGATTAATTCACTGCAAAATACATCATTTACTTATCTGAGAACTCTACTTTGCTTAAGAGATTTTTAAAAAATCAGTTATGTGGATGAAATATATTAGAATAAAAAAAACTTTATAGAAAAGCATGCTAGTCACCACTCACCACCCTAGTCACCTGTCATTGGATTTTTAAATCCTTTGGATTCAAGCTTCCAGAAAAATTGGAGACTATTTCATGCAAACTCCTCATTTTACATATAAGGAGATAAGCACACTGAGTGTAAATGGCTTGTTTGAGCTTGCACATTAGTGTTCTTACTATTATTATGAGCTCTTACTCAATACATTCAATTACTCTATTTTATCAGTATTTAAATCTTACTTCCTCTTTGTAAATTAGAATGAGAGCAAAACAAAAATGAGCCCAAATCAGGATCCCCATAATATTTGTGCATGAAGAAATATGTATAGAGATATGTAGGTAGGGGAGAGGTACAGCTGCTAAATGATCCCACTAGATCAAAATGAGTCAGCAGACAATGGAGACCCATCAATGGAAAATCTGGCTGAGTAACAGATTCTGATATCATCATTGTTTGCTTGAACCATGGCTTTGCTGCGGTTTTGACCCAGAATTCCCTATTTTATTGATTTATCTTTCATTTCTCCATTTAGCTTGATTCAAAAAGATTAATGCCCTACTCTGCCAAATTAATCAACTCTTAGTTCAGCTTGCACTGAGGATCTTATCTGCTGCTTTAGATCACAGGATCATAAGTTTATAGCTGAAAGGGTCTTTCGAGATCACTGAATAACCCAGCTTATAGATAAGAAACCTGAGGTCCAGAGAGATGAAGTAATGGCAAATTCATCAATCCACATGAACTCTACAACTCATTTTACATCACATTTCAATAGCACTCTACCAGACTACTGTATTATATTAAATTGAGTTCCACATTCTCTTATCTATCAATCACCATTTAACAATACTGTCAATTTCTACTTATCTAAAACTTATCCATCTATAGATGCACAATAGAGGTAATGAACCTAGCATTAGGTGGGGAGGCACTTTATAGGAGTAGTCTTATTTGAGCAGAGATTCTTGCTAGGGGAGAAAGGACTCAATCTTTCACATTCCCAGGTAAATTATCTATAACTTTCTCCAGTTTCCCCAAAATAATCATGAATACAAATACTTGTAACCTACATTTATACAAATATAGAGGTATAAAAATACCTATAAGCTATATTTAGCCTACTCTAAAAAATATTTAGAGCAACAAACAAAAATAGATTGCATATAAGGATTTATAGTCATAGTCATTTTTGACAAAGTCAAAAGAGAGCTCAAGAGAGATTATTTTCATATTGGTCATGAAAGGAATTGTGGTAATGTGGATAGAAAATTCACCTTTGCATCCAAATTTTACTTCTGATGACCTAGTAGGTATGTGAGTCTGAGAAAGGCACTAAACCTCTCTATGATCTAAGGAACTGTCTAGTCAGGGAAAATGTTAACCTGTACTAGTGAAGGCGTAGGGTATTAGTTAGGGAAAGGGTTATTTATTTACCAGTTCACTATATCATATAAAAGTTCCAATTTATATTCTACATTTAAATATTAATAATTGAACAAATGAAAATTTTTGGTATGTCATTTTACAGGAAAAAAAAACAGAATTATCTCAATCAACTATCATTTATTAATAACTTAGTATGTGTCACTGTCCTAGGCTTTGACTATAATAAATGTTTATTGATTGGTTGATTGGGAGATAAAGTCAAAAAAATAAAGTCCTTCCCATCAAGGTGCTTACATTCTACTAGGGGAGACAATATATACATGTGTAAGTATATAAAAAAAATTTGTAAAATAAGTACAAGCTAAGAAAAGAAAGGAAGGAAGGAAGGAAAAAAGGAAGGAAGGAAAGGAGGAACATGGAAGGGAAGGAAGGAAGGAAGAAAAAAAAGTACTGGTGGTTAACAGAAATCAAGAAAGTTTTAATTCAATGTGATGCTAGAGTTAAAATTTGGAGGAAACTAGAGATTCTAAGAAAACTGTTGCTAAACAAGGGTGGTACAGAGTTAGGAAAAGCTATGGTTCAAATAGTGGCTCTGATTCTTCTAAGCTCTTGGACACCTACTTAGGTCACTTAACTTTTAAGACTATGTCTACAGCCATAAAATTGAATAAAACCTGCACTAAATTTCCCATTTAAGAAAGATACCAAAGTTTGCTATCTTTTTGTCTCCCATTCAGCTCTACTGCTTTGGACTTTTCATTCATACAACCAGAAACCTTATCATCCTTCAAAATCCCATTAGCCATGTCTTCCAGGTCATAAGATCAACAAAATGGAGGACTGGACATTTTTTCTGTTACCCAGGATCTCTCAAACATCTTCAAAATAGAAATCGTGTGCCAATTCAGCTATCTTTTCAAAATGCAAATTGTGTGCTAATTCAGCAGTCTCCATGATCTAGGAGCCCAGAATCCAAAGAGAATTTAAAAAAAAGATCAACTTATAGCTATCCTGAGCTCACTCAGCACCTTTTCTTCTACCACTCATCATGTTATTGGCACTGAGGTTGCACTATCCAGAACATAGGCTTGCAACTAATCCTAACTCTAAACTCTGGCTGCCCCTCTTTCTTTCCAGTGTTATGGAAATCCAGGCTCCAGGCTCCAATATTTTTTTTTTCTGATGCCTTGACAAATAGTCAGCACTGAGGCAGAACTCTAGGTTTTGGAACTGGGGCCGTGACAGATAGCAAGTACCAAGGTATCAGCATCATGTACTACAAAGCATATCTTCAGGAAAGCAGAGTGAAAAATAGAAAGAGGAAGTACACAAGTCTAGACTTAAAATGGAGCTCAATGCCATACCCTACAAACACACATCTACTGTGTGGTTACTCTTTTAAATGCCAGTCCTGGGCCAGTGAACTGAGGAGCCAGACCCATTGTATCTTAGGATAGTTATGCAACACTTCACTATGTCTGAGAGTAAGACCCCAACAACAAATTTTGTCCCCTCAAAAACAACTTGGGCAGATACCTAGGTTGGTGAATCGTGAACTGGCCAGTATGGGAGGAAACTGAGACACTTTGAGATACAGTCCCCAGAGGAATAAAAATAAGAGTAGAGGAAGTCAGAAATTGGACAATAGAGGAAAATAACAGGAAGGGGGAGACTGAAATTATCAAAGAGCTCAGGAAGAAGAAAATTCATGCTTTGAAGATAAGATGATAGATCAACATGAAAAACATCAATATCAAATACGGCATCTAGATGTAGAAAAAATAGGCATACATTAATAAATACTGCAAAACAAAGGAAAACAATCCTACATTTGATGAGACAGAGGATTCTGTGGAATTTGAGGAAAATATGGAACCATCACACACTCTTTCTGAATATTTTCAAAGAAATGAGAATTATGAGGGAACATTCTATTGCCTTCACAGAAAAAAAAATTACATAATCGAAAAACTTAAACCAGAGATGATGTCTCACAAAAGAAACAAAAAGAAGAACCATATATTTGAAGTTTAGGATAATTGAAGAAGAGAAGAGAAACAAGAAGAGAAATAAGAAGAGAAGGAACAAGAATATTAAAATAAAATATATTATCTCTCCAAGCAAAACATACAAATTTAGAAAACAGGATCCAAAGAGGTAACCAAAGAATCCTAGATTTTTCCAGAGTAACAAAAGACAAAAATTCTGAACACCATAACCAACAAATTATAAATGATAACTGTGCAGAATTTATGAACACCAAAAATGATATAATTAGTGAAATAATTCATAGATCACCACCAGAAGACAAGTAAACAAATGATCAAACAAGGCTGCAAAACCCCAATCCATAGTCTTCAGGGTCAAAATTTTATCTGTATAAACATACATTAACAAAACAGAAAAAAAAGAACATTAATGAACTTAATATGATTTTTTTAAAATTAGACAAACAATAAATAAATTTAAACTCATAGCAAAAGAGGAGATATTAAAAATTAAACAAATATAGATAAACTTAAAATAAGGAATAAAACACAGAAATGAATGGGATTTTGGTAGGGTACATTTCTTCCTCAATTTTTTGAGAATAATTTATGAAGTATGGCTAGGACATATCAACATAATAACAAAAATGACAGAACTATCAAATTAATTTATAATTAAAGGCATATCAATTAAATTATCAATGGGATATTTTATAGACATTGATAATATGACAAAATGTATTTGGGAAAACAAAATATCTGCATAAGAGAAATGGTGAAAATAAATGAGGATGAAAGGAGAATAGGGCTTTCAGACTTCAAACTATATTGTAGAGAAACATTCATCAAATAATGGTATTGTTCAACTTCATTTATCAGGTATTGATTAAACTGGTATTGTTTAAAAAAATAGAGAGAGGAGAGAAGAGAGGAGAGAGAGAGAGAAAAAGAGAGAGGAAAGAGAGAAACAGAGAGAAGAGAGAGAGAGACAGAGACAGAGACAGAGACAGAGACAGAGACAGACAGGCAGACAGAGACAGAGGGAGAGATAGATGGAGTAGACTAGACTAAGGAGAATCAGAAAAAAAATGGAACTCAATAATTCTATGTTGTATAGAGTAGAAAACATAAATAACCTAAGGGGGGAAAACTGCTTATATGATAAAAACTGCTGGGAAAACTGGAAATTATTCTGGTAGAAATTAGGCTAAGACCAGCATTTTTCAATACATTGTAAAACATATTCTAAATAGATATTAATGCTACACTAATATCAAAAATCAAATTAAACTAATTAGAAGAGAAATAGATGATATACTTCTCAGAGGTATGTCTAGGAGACGTATTCTTTTTTATTTTTAATAAATTTATTTAGTTTTAGCTTTCAACAATCACTTCCATAAGCTTTCAAGTTTTAGATTTTCTCTCCCTCCTCCCCACTTCCCTCTCCAAGATGGCATGTAATTTGATATAGGCTCTGCATATACATTCCTATTAAACATATTTTCACATTAATAATGTTGTAAAGATGAATTAGAATCAATAGGAGGAACCACAAGAAAGAAGAAACAAAAGAAAACAGAAAAAAAAAAGCAGGGGGGCAGAACCAAGATGGCTGAGTAAAAGCAGTGACTTGCTTGAGCTGTCCCCCAAACCCCTCCAAATACCTATAAAAAATGGCTGTAAACAAATTCTAAAGCAGCAGAACCCACAAAAAGAGAGAGTGAAGCAAATTTCCAGCACAATACAACCTGGATGGTTCATCAGAAAGGTATAATACACCTGGCCAGGAGAGGAGCGAAGTGCTGCATGGGCGCGCAGGCAGCAAGGAAACTGGAGCAGGCCTTAGAGGACTGAATCACAGGCAGCTGTGGCAGTTCCCAGACTTCTTAACCCCTGAACACCAAAGACAACTTAGAAGATCAGTGGGAAAAGTCTTTTTCTGTCGTGGTGAAAGAGGAGCACAGGGTCTCAGATCCAGTTCCTGACAGCATGGCCCATGGGGTGGTGGCTGCCTCCTGAGCTTCTGGCCCACAGACTGAGAGGGAATCAAGTGGCTGATTAGAGGGGGTTTGCAGGGATGTCTTTGACGGTGCTGAGTCAGGAATCTCTTTCTTTGCCCATTCTTGGATCTGAGTCACAGTTCTGGGTGGTAGTCTTGGGGTGAGGAGGAGCTCTGGTGTGGTGGAGCTTGTAGTAGCTGAGAAGAGGAAACTATCACAGTTCCATGACAGAAAAGACTGCTTGTGGTCACTCATAGACCAGAGCACAGGCCAGGAAAGGAGTAAACACCTTGCCCTTGATCATATCACCATGGAAGAACTGAAAATTTACAATTCCCCAGAAGTATCTCTGAAATTAGCTGCACAAAATCCCTGAAGCTTGGGACAGTACATTCTCCACATTGAAAGCAGACCTCTACCTTAATAACGAGTTCCAAACTTAAGTAATTGACTAGGATCATGAGCAAGCAGTGCAAAAAGAGTCAGACTATATTATCTTACTTTGGTGATAAAGAAGATCAAAATGTACAACTAGAAGAAGACAATGAAGCCAAAGTTACTACATCCAAAGCCTCCAAGAAAAATATGAATTGGTTCCAGGCCATGGGAGAGCTCAAAAAAGGATTTTGAGAAGCAAGTAAGAGAAGTAGAAGAAAATCTGAGAGTGATGCTAAAGGAGACCCAAAGAAATGCTGAAAAAAATAACACCTTAAAAAATAGCCTAATCCAAATGGCAAAAGAGGTCCAAAAAGCCAATGAAGAGAAGAATGCCCTAAAAGGCAAAATTGGCCAAATGGAAAAGGAAGTTCAAAAGCTTACTGAAAAAATACTTCCTTAAAAATTAGAATGGAGAAATTGGAAGCTAGTGACAATTTGAGTAATAAAGGCACTGTAACACTAATCCAAAAGAATGAAAAATTATAAGAGAATGTGAAGTATCTCATTGGAAAAAGAACTGACCTGGAAAAGAGATCAAGAGAGAGAACTGAAAAATTATAGGACTATCTGAAAGCCATGATCAAAAAAAGAGCCTAGACATCACTTTCAAGAAATTATCAAGCAAAACTGCCCTATTTTAGAACCAGAGAGCAAAATAGAAATTGAAAGAATCCACCAATCACCTCCTGAAAGAGATCCCCAAAGCAATACTCCTAGGAATATTGCAGCCAAATTCCAGAGTTCCCAGGTCAAGGAGAAAATATTACAAGCTGCCAGAAAGAAAAAATTAAGTATTGTGGAAACACAATCAGGATAACAAAAGATTTAACAGCTTCTACATTAAGGGACCGGACAGCATGGAACATAATATTCTGGAGGACAAAGGAGATAGGACTACAACCAAGAATCACCAATCCAGCAAAACTGACTATAATCCTTCAGGGGAAAAAATGGTTATTCAATGAAATAAGGGACTTTCAAGCATTCCTGAGGAAAAGAGCAGAGCTGAATATAAAATCTGACTTTCAAATATGAGACTCAAGTGAAACATGGAAGAAGTAAACAAGAGAAATCATAAGAGACTTATTAAGGTTGAACTATTTACATTCCTGCATGGAAAGATGATATTTGTATCTCATGAGTCCTTTGTCAGCATTAGGGTAAAAAACTGTATGAGGTGAAAAAAAATATGTATGTATACATAGATAGAGGGAACAGGGTGAGTTGAAGATGAAGGAGTAATATGTGGAAAATAAAATTAAGGGTGAGAGAGGATTACATTGGGAGAAGGAGAAAGGGAGAAGTAGAATGGGGTAAATTATCTCACATGAAACGGACAAGAAAAGCCTTTTATAGTGGAGGGGAAATGGGGGATGGTGAGAAGGAATGAGTGAATCTTATTCTCATAGGATTTGGCTTAAGGAGGGAATAACATACACAATGGGGTATGGAAATATTTCTTACCCTACAGCAAAATAAAGGGGGAAAGGGACAAGAGAGCAGGGGGTTGATAGAGGGGAGGGCAGACTGGGGGAGGGGATAATCAAAAGCAAACACTTCTGAGGAGGGACACAGTCAAAAGAGAGAATAGAATAAGTGTGGGGTAGGAAAGGATGAAGGGAAATATACTTAGTTTTTCACAACAGGACTACTATGGAAGTGTTTTGCATGACTACACATCTATAACCTGTATTGAGATGCTTGCCTTTTCAATGAGGGTGAGTGGGGAGGGAGGAAGGGAGAAAATTTGTAACCCAAAGTTTTAAGAACATATGTTAAAAATTAAAAAGAAAATTTAAAGAAGTGCAAATTATATGTTTTAATCTGTGGCCATAGTTCTTTGTCTGGGTGTGCATAGCATTTTCCATCATGAGACCTTAGATCCTTGCATTGCTGAGAAGATCTAAGTCTATCATGTTAGTCATCACACAGTGTGGCTGTTACTATGTACAACGTTATCCTGGTTCTGCTCACTTCATTCATCATCAGTCTATATAAGTCTTCCCAGGCTTTTTTTTTTCTGAATTCTGCATGCTGATGATTTCTTATAGCACAATAGTATTCCATTACATTCATATACCACAAGTTATACAATCATTCCCCAATTGATGGGCATATCTTTCATTTCCAATGCTTTACCACCACAGAAATAGCTGCTACAAATATTTTTGTATGTATGGGTTCTTTTCCTATTTATATGATCTCTTTGGGATACAGCCCTAAAAGTGCTTTTGCTGGGTTAAAGGATATGCACATTTTTATAACCCTTTGAGCATAGTTCCAAATTGTTCTCCAAAATGTTTGGATCAGTTCACAACTCCACTAACAATACATTAATGTTCCAATATTCCCAAATCTTCTCCAGCATTTATACTTTCCTGTTTTGTCATGTTACCCAATCTGATTGGTATGATGTGTTTCCTCAGAGTTGTTTTGATTTGCATTTCTCTAATCAATAGAGATTTAGAGAATTTTTTCATATGTCTATAGATGGCTTTAATTTCTTCATCTGAAAACTGCCTGTTCATAGCCTTTGACCATTTATCAATTTGGGAATGACTTGTGTGCTTATAAATTTGAATTAGTTCTCTATATATTTTAGAAATGATGTCCTTACCAGAGAGAGCGGTTGTAAAATTTCTTTCCCAGTTTTCTGCTTCCCTCCTAATCTTGGTCGCATTGACTTTATGTAAAAAAACAAACAAACAAACAACAAAAAAAACTTTTCAATTTAATGTAATCAAAATTATCTATTTTGCATTTCATAATGTTCTCTATCTCTTGTTTAATCATAAATTCTTCTCATCTCCATAAATCTGGCAGGTAACTATTCCTTGCTAGGAGATGAATTCTTAATTAAATTGGAGATAGTGGGGAGTGCCAAAGATGAAATAGCTAAATTTGATTACATGAAACTGAAATAATCTTTGCCCAGACAAAAATAAGGTATATCCAATAAGAAGAGAAGTGTTTAAATGGAGTAAAAAAAAAACACAAAACTTTGTTCAAATTTCTCTGACAAAAGTTTAGCATCCAAGATATACAAATGAAGCACACATCATGTCTATACACACACATGTATGTATATACATTATACATTGTGCACATATGTATATATGTACACATATGATGTATCTCTCTATTATATATATAATAGAGAGATACATCATATGTGTACATATATACACATGTATGTATATACATTATACATTGTGCACATATGTATATATGTACACATATGATGTATCTCTCTATTATATATATATAATAGAGAGATACATCATATGTGTACATATATACACATATACATATATATGATGTGTGCATAGAACAGCCATTAAACAACATATTTTGTCAAAAAGTACATACAGAAAATTCTCCAAGGAATTATAAAATATTGATAACCACATGAAAGAATGCTTCAAATCATAAATAATAAGTTAAACACAAATTAAAACAGCCCTTAGGATTCACCTTACACCCTGCAATTTGACAAAGAATATGAAAATGGCAATAGTCAATTTTGGAAGATTTGTGGAATGATAACCATATAATAAATGTTGGTGAAACTATAAAATACTGTAGTAATTGTCAAAAATTGTTTGGAATTATTCAAACAATGTAACTAATATGACATATTCATTGAACTAGAGATTCCATTAGTGAGTTTTATCTCTGAAGGAAGCCATTGATTAGAAGAAAGTGGCCTTATACGAGAATGGCTAAACAAATTTTGGTATATGGATGTAATGGAATATTATTGTGCTGTAAGAAATAATGTATGTGGTAAATAGAGAGAAACATGGAAAATTTATATGAACTGATGAAAATTGAAATAAGTAGAACCAAGAAAACAACATGCATAAAGCTTCAATAATGCAAATGAAAAGAACAACCACACACCCAGAGACTGTAATAAATTTATAAATATCAAACATGTTTATAATGAAGAAATATGAGATGACCCACCCCTCCCAACACATCTCTTCATAGAGGTGGGAGGTCCACAGTGTTACTCATTGTACCCATTTTTGGACTCTCACAAATATGTTAATAAGTTATCTGAGTGTTTTCTTGTTTCTAAAAAAATACTATTTTTATATTGGATATCTTTCTTGTATGGTGAGTGGAAATGATATTGAGAATAAATACGACAATGTGAAAAAAAAGTCATTAATAAAAACTTATTTAAATAAAAACAATCTCATCAGCCCTATACTTTTATTGTCCAGTCATGTCAGACTTTTCTTGGACCCAATTTGGGATTTTCTTGGCAAACATCCTGTAGTGGTTTGCCATTTCTTTCTACAGCTTTCTATATCATTTTACAGATGAGGGATCAGAGACAAACAGGGTTAAATTACTTGTCCAGAGTCACACAGCTGATATGTGTCTGAGGTTGGATTTGAATTCAGGTCCTTCTGACTCAGGAATTGATGCTCTATGCATTAGATCACCTATCTGCCCTCTTACCTCATGCTTTTTATATTCTTATCTCATCAGGAACTCCTGCCCTATTAATTGAAGGTATAGCAAAGAGCTCCTCACCAAAATATTCTTTTAAGTAGGGTGTTTAGGATAGTCTTCTCTTCATTTCCCACACATATCTTTTGGACTTCTTTATTATGTCCATTGCTCTTTCCCCAGGAAGTTGGTAGGTCACTCAGTGGATAAAGTTTTAGGCCTGGAATCAGAAAAATCTTAGTTCAAATCATGCTTGAGAAAATAACTAGCTGTGTGACCCTGAGCAAGTCACTTAACCAATTTTTTTTTGCCTTAATCCACTGGAAAAACAAATGAGAAACCACTCAAGCATCTTTGCCAAGAAAATCCCCTATGGGGTCACAAAGTGTTGGACTCAACTGAACAAAAATTATTATCTCCCCATGACTCTGTTTCTTCCCCCCTTTTGTGTGTTTTCTTCCCTCCCTGGATCCTATATAGCTCGTTGAGGGCATGAACTGTCTTTATTTTCTTTATATATTTAGATCCTCAAGAGTAAGCAAAATGTCTGGCACATAATAAGCACTTTAGAAATGTTTATTGACTGACTAAACAGTAATAACTACACTATTCTGTGAGGACTTAATGTGTACAGAGTTTTCTACAAATCTAACAGCATCATTCAATTTAACTTTACAAGGATTGTGTTAGGTAATGACGATATGAAGACCCAAGTCAAAAGTCCTTGCCCCAAGGAGTTTACGTTGTAACCATTACATAAATGCAAGTAATTATTGACAAAATTAAAAGAGAATCTTCAAAGACCTGGATAGTGTTGGCTTTGATGTCAATCAAGCATAACCACCTTATTCTTAGGGTAGTTAGCATGTATGGGAGACTAAAACACATGTGCTCAAAGGAGCCCAACAGACATTTTAGGTCACAATGACTCAGCCTCTTTGTATCAGCATCTTTCATTCATTCCACTCTGATTTTATGTGATAGTGGATGACAACTGAATCATTGCAAATAACAAAGAGACATGTTAAGAGGTATTAGTTTCTTAGAGAAAAAGAGAGCCCAGTACCACTGAATTCACTAAGTCACAGGATTTGTTTGTAGTTGTGCTTACTACCACATTATATTAGAAGAAAGTTTTTCCTTTCGATGGTATTATAAATTGGAATGTCTCAGACTAGATGCTATAAGCATTAAGAAGAGTCCAACCACACCAAGCAGTTACTTTGTTCTTCAGACTTATATCCACTGGGATCTCAGGGAGGCTGTAGACAGCTTTATTTCTAGAATTTATTATGTTCCTTTGCCGCTTCCCTGAAAGATTTCATAAACTCACCATGAAAAGCATAAAAGTGGACACAAAGTCAAACTTAGACTCCTGCATGAGTAATATCTCCTGCCTCTTCCTCCTGTCCTCTGAGCATAGCAACAGCAGTATTAAATAATGCCAGCATCGCTGGGTACCAGTAAGAGTGTAGCCTCGATGTCAAGGTATATTGCACAAATGACACCAGGGAAACTTTCCAGGTCATTTAGCAAAGAAAATAATAACAACTACTATAAAAACTAGCATTTTTTATAAGAGCTACTCTATACCAGACATTGTCCTAAATGCTTTAAAAATATTTCATCATTTGATCACCACAACAACCTCGTAAAGTACCCACTACTGGTATGCCCATTTTACAGATAAGAAATTGAGACAGACAACAGTCAAGTGACTATCCCAGGAAGACTTAGATAGTAATTGTCTGAGGATGAATTTAAACTCAAGTCTTCTGCATGCTATGCCCAGAACCTTATCCAATGTGGCCCCAAGCTGTAGCTTGTAAATGAGAGATTGAATTTCAAAAGAACTAGCAGGGTTTTTCTTTAACTCTTTGTTAACTAAGCTATCCAGAGACAGCTGAAGACATTTTTATAATATTTGAGGGCTCCAAAGATAGGTTGGTTTATATGAAAATTGTAGAAGATAGATTTCATATGATGCTATTTGATTTTGAAGATCCTCTTTGCAAGGCAAACATGAGAGAGCAATGACAATATTCTTTCAAGTAGAGAAGACATAGAAAAGCTGGGTTATCAATTTACATTGATTGAGTGAGGGTATTTGTTATTTCCTTCCTTCATCCTTTCTTCCTTTTTTCCTTCCTTCTTCACTCTCTCCTACCCTCCTGTTTTCTTTCTTTTTTTCTTCCTTCCTTCCTTGTTTATTTCTTACTTTCCTTCCTTCTTTCTGTTCATATGCTTTCAGATTGGATATGTCTATTTTACCCAAGATTACAGTGCAACAGCCATTCATGGGTTCAATCCCACTATTGATTGACATGAATGCTTTGACCTACCCTATTCTTGACCTCAGCTAGTTTGCCACTCCTTAGGCATCCTATTGGTTCACCAACTAGTTCCAAACTTGCTGTGGACTATTACTTATTCCTAGCCCTATTGCAGATGAGAACTGTCATGCTCAGTCCTCAGCTTTCTACTAGCAATATTACAGGCATATACCACACTTTGCTTAAAGTAACTTCTGTCAGCAAAACCGCAGATCCATTGAAGTACAGAAATAAGTCATTTTATTATTTAATTATATATCTCACCATTTTTCATGAATTAATTTTAGGGTTTTGAAGCAAGTGTAAAATGTCTTGCATATAGATGGCTCATAGGTTTCAGAGCTAGAAAGGACAACAGAAATTATTTACTTCACATTTTTTTTTTTTTTTACCACTGAGAAGCCTGGAGCCCATAAAGGGGAAGAGACTTGTGTATGCTTCTAATTAGGTAAGTCATGTCTTGACCCTTGGTGCTATTCCACCCAAGCCAATTTTCTTTCCACTATGCAGTGCTACCTGCAATAATTCAAATATAGTGTAAATGTTCATTGAATTGAAATGAATTTATGTGAACTTTGATTGAAAAGTCAGAAAATCTATACTAATTTGCTAAAGTTCAAAGTGAAACAAATGACCAATAATTAAAAAAAAACAAACTTCAAACCAAATGTGGTGATTTGGTAAAAATTACAAGTATATGTAACAGTTTGAACTGGAAATGTACCTATGTAGTTTCTAGAATCACTGAACCAGTACATATGTAGCATATTTGCATCATCTGCAAAACAACTCTGAATCTAGATACAGTGTGATGCACACATTTGAAGTAACAGGAGAGGAAGTAAATAAACCATTTTTCTATTTTGTTTCTCAATTGGTTTGCTGAGGTAGCTCCAAAAAAGAAATAGAGTGAGAGGATCTAGACAGAAATTTAAATGTGTGTCTACCAAATAAAGACTGTGTAACCCTGGACAAGCCATTCTTCCACTCCGTTCTTCCATCAGAATTGCTATTGTCCCTTACAGTTCTAAATCAATAGCTTAATTTTATATGAAACAGAGTACAAAGAGCAAGAGGTTTAGTATCTCATTTATCTATAACAGAACTAGATCTTCCTTTAATATACAAAGACAAAAGAAAAAAACTTACTTTAAGCAACAAGCTATGGTAGAAAGGTACTTGTTTGGGAGTGAGAAGATCTATTTTCTTTTCTTTCTCCACCATTTAAAAAAGTATGTGGCCCTGGAGAAATCACTTAGCTTCTCAGAGAATCTATTTTTCTATCAGCGAAATGGAATAGTAAAGATAGCATATATATGAACTTCATATCTCTGTGAGGATAAAATGAGATAACACATAATGAAGTGTTTTAGTATATGTTATAGTGCTATTTAAATGGAAGAAACAATATTATTGTTAATACATTTATATAATGGTATATAAATGTGGGATATTATAAAGGTTGAATAAGACATTGTACTTTTCCTACATTTTGTAGAATCCTAGTTGCAAACAACTTTCATATATCCATAGATAACAGAAGGTTTAGTGATCTATTACTATATATAAACATATATACATATATATATATATATATATAATTGTATAATATGTATACATATGGAGAGAGAGAGAGTATAGTGTGGGTATGTGTATGTGTGTATGTTTGTATGTATGTTTTTGTGTGTATGTGTGTAGATAGAGAAATGATAGTGAAGAAAAAGGAGTAGGGTGTAGAAATGTAATATCAGGTTATTGGTTGTTGGCTTGTTTTTTTACAAAGTGTCCACTGACTAGAATTTACTGTCTGCTTACTTCTTCTGACCTATTAACATTGTATGACAGCCATGATCCACCCTCTACCCTCAAATACTGAGTTAAAACATTCTTTGGTTGCCCCCATACATACCTGCTGACTCGTTTCACATATTCAAACAACACACCATAAAAAATTGAACAAAAACAAATTGTATATTAACCTCTTACTGTACCTAGATAGAATTCTTTAAAATTTAGAAAAAGAGTCAAGGTAATTACAATGGAATTATTATTTTTTTTTAGACAAACAGCAGACTGAATGACACCTCTGCCTTGCAATTTGTTTGTTTGCTTGTTTTTGCTACCTTGCCTACTTGAAACATGAATCCTCTTTTTCCATGGAGTTGTGCACATAATGACTACCTTTGCAGAGGTGTGGCCCTAAGAGTTCTGGGGACTGACAATTGATTCCCAAACCACACACCTGGAAAATTCTCTCCATTCATCTCTATTACTTCTCAATCATCCTTCAAGGCCTTGATTAACTCATTTCTTCACTCTAAAGCCTACTGTTGAATTATGTCATCATTGATCTCTGTCAAATTTCCAGACAGAGGAAGGAAGGAACTTTAAGTGTAACAAGTCCAGATGTTAGGTAAATGCTTGGTTTCCAAAGCAACTCACTTTCACTGGAATATCTTGCAAACCAAATGGTTGCACATGCAATGTGGTACAGTAGACAAAATGTTTGGAGTCAAGAACTAGAGCTTGGCATACTCAACCTGTTGCATTGTATCATCTGGGTGACTGCGAAAGTTGCTCAGCCTCTTAGACCTCATTTTCCTTCTCTGTAAAATGAGAGAGTTGAACTATGTGATGTCTAAGATCCCTTCTGAATCTATAATCCTATTTCAGTAGCCATTTGATTCTGCAGGAAATATTTTCACAGTAAAAATATTCTTTTATTACTAAAGATGAGCAAAAAAGAGGCTCAACAAGGTTAAGTTAATCATTCAAGGTCACAGAGAAAAGGATGAATACTTATTTAACTCTAGGTCTTCCAACTACAAGCTCACTGTTCTTTTCTCTTGATCATGAAAAACAGCAATGGTAATATCTTATTACAAGATATAATTCCTTAAATAACTTAATGGATTTCAAATATCTCTTCATAAAAAAAAATAATTAAGATTGGGGCATTAAGTATAATTTGATAATTATATAAGATAATCAAATACAGTTCAAGTCCTAATTACGGTCAATTAAGTAAAAAATATTTCCAACTTAATAAATGCTTCTTTTTTTTAGCTTAGAAAGCTTCCTAGTTTGCCTCAATGTGTAGACATTTGGTTCAAAATCTGCTAATACAGTTTTATGAAATGAATTATAATTATAACTGGCTACCTGCTCTATGTCATGGGGATTTACCCACACACAGTTACTTGTAAAATATTTATTGATTTACTTTTATTTATTCTTTTTCTTTTACATATGTATTTGTGTGCATAAATATGTGAATATATGTGTATAATCACACATGAATGGATCTACAAATATGTGGAAATGTTTTTGTTTTGCTATGTTTTGGATCATACTTATGATGATCACTTTGCATCCGATGCTCAGCCTTGCGTCAACTCTATGCAACAAGATGCCCTCATGCCAGATACCCTCTGGTGTCTCCTACCGTTAGATGATAAACTCTTCAAGAGCAGGGATTGTCTTTCTTCGTATAACTTGTATGCCCAGTGCTTTGCATAGTGCCTGGTACACAGTAGTTGCTTTAAAAATATGTAATGAATTAGACTATATGAAATACCTCATGAGGAAACTCCTTTTACCAATGCAGGTAGGCATACACTCTATAATTTTTAGTCTTAGAGAGCTTAGCTAGGGCATTAAAAAACTAATTGATTTACCCCAGGTTTTCTCTCCAAAGTAAGACTGAGACCCAGGTTTTGAAACTTCTAGACCAGCTCTTTATCTACCATCATGTTGCCTCTTATATGCATACATATGTATATATACACACATGTGTATAGTATATGTATACACATATATATATATGCATAGATATCTAAATTGGGTTTCTCAATAAAATATAATACTTTAGCGTTTTAATATTCCTTGCTTTCATAAATATTGGTACTCCCAATGCCACACAAAGGAAATTATTAGAATGTAATTAATTATAATTGGGAAAGTTATGGCACCACTCTGCTGAGCTACTTTCCATATAAGAAATTGAGAATGATACTTGTACTCTTTTTTTCCCATAGGTTTTTGAATCTTAAAGCAACTTATAACAAAAGATGTATTTTTATTCATATTATTAAAGTAATATTTTCCTCTGATACTTTATCTGTGAATGAATTAAAGAGACCCCTTTCCCCCAGAGGTTTGTAATTATTGTAGTTACAAAGACTTTAAGATGGATTCGGCAACAGATTGGAGAACTAACATGTGTAGATACCTTGATCAGTTTGGAGACGCTCGTTGAAGGCAGAGGTTGTTTTTATCTGTTTGTTTGTTTTGTATACTTACTTTCTGGAAAATAAGGGAAAATTTAATTAATAAATGTTTATCACTGTTATGGATTGTAGTTCAGTGGATACAGTGCTTAACTTGGAGTCAGAAAGACCTAAGTTCAAATAATTCATTCCAAGATGAAGTATGAGGGAAAAAAATGTTTAATAATATCAATAAGGATAGTATATCCCATTTATATACTGTTATAAGCTTTAAAAGTGTTCTATAACAAACCCATGAAGAAAGAGTGCAATCATTATTATCACTTTCCTAAAAGCTAACCAGCTTAGGAGAGTGTTGGCAAGATATTCCATTTCACACGGCAGAGTTGGGACTCTTTTCCTATTCCCACCTTAATATAGCAAAGAAGTGGCGTAACTAGTATGTATCTTCTAGATACATACATCAAGTCAAAACTTATTAATGGCTCTACTTTGCCTACTGAGCAATTTCTTGGTGTTTTAGTCTCCGTAATCTTGCTCCAAACTATATTTCCAAACTAATCTCATACTAGCACTCTCCAAGTATTTATTCTCCAGCTAAAATGGGTTATGTGTTCATCCCCAAATATTCCAATTGTCTAATTCTTCTGCAGTTTTGATAAACTCCTTTTCCTTGCTTTGGAATATTCTCTATTCTCAACCACTTTTGTAGTTAAACTCAGGGGTGTGCTGCTAAATGTTTTGCAACTAACTCACACTGAAAATTTAACAATCAGCTTTTGCAAGCCAGTTTGAGCTAACTCCAGGACTTGTCATTCTTTAAAAGATACCTCATCTAGGAAGCTTTCATTGATCTATCAAGGTGTGAATAACCTTAATCTTGGACATCACAAACACTTTGTACTTAATAAACTCATGATATATTATTTTGTATTATACTAATAGCCATGTGGTATAACTCCATATTACACTGTAATTTGGATGACATCAGGAAACACATTGCATACTATCTTCCAAATCCACCCTTGATAGCTTGGAAATTCTTCTTTGCATACAAAAACACTTAATAGTATTTAACTTTAATTTATTTAATTATAACTTAATTATTTTATATTTTTCAGTTAATAAGTACTTATTCTTCTTCATTCCCTCTCCTATTAAAAAAAATACAACTTTATACCAAATACAAGTAATGGAACAAAACACTTACCTCCATTGACCATGTCCAAAAAATCTGTCTTTTAAAATTAAAAACATTTCCTATTATAACATGACCCCATGTATATTTTGACTGGTACAAAAAATTAAATAAATTTCAGGTATTAATTTATTCTGCTCTGATCTGGTTTTAGACAAAACAATAAAAATTTTGAAAATTCCTTCAAGTCTATAAATTCTGCAAGTTCTACTATTCACCTTTATAACTTTCCCTAAGCTTGGTAGTATCAAATGGAAGCAGGGTCTTCAAAATGCTAAGGAGGCATGATAATCACTTCTTTTCCCTACCTTTCAATGCTAGGAATATTAAAAAAAAAACTATCTAGAAAATAGAAATGGGTAACCACAGGCCTAACTTGCCATATGTGACTAGCACAGTGCTTAGCATGTAATATATGCTTAATAAATATGTATTGACTGATTATCTGATTGACATCACTCATATGAGTGTAAAAAATCATGCTTTCAATTATCTAGAAAAATGGTTTAAATAAATTTAATAAGGAACTATTTAATAGGAAAAAATTCAATCTTCTACTTTAGTTAAAAACATCAGTGGAAAGTAATAGGTATGGATAGATTAAAAAAAGTCTAGTGTTTTAAAAGGGTTATATCAAACTCATTATTTGCACGACATGGTACCCAGAAGAGTAGTATAATCTTATACTGAATTAGTGGAAGTATCTGCCAGAATGAAAAAGGTAATAATTCTGCTGTAATTTCCCTTTTCAGACCACATATGGGTCATTGTGTAAATTTATGAGCATCACATGTTACAACAGACAATGGTAACCTAGAACACACCGGGAATAAGGTAATGAGTATGCTGAGGGAACTGGGAACCAAACATTGACTATTTGGATTAAAAGAGGATATTTGCCCTGGAAAAGAGCTGACCTGGAAGAGACATGCATTTTATACGCTGCCACGTGGAAGAATTATTACACACATTATTCTTGTACCTCTTCAGAGAGCGGAACTTGTACCAATGGGTAGAAATTCCATGGTAGACGATCACCTGAATGCAGAGGAGATATTATAGAAGAGGGAAAATATTAAATTGATTTATGAGCTGTTGGCAAGATGTTTCCCTCTATCATCCCTAATTTATTTATCTGCAAAAAAATTAGGGAGCTTACCAAATTCTATCTAAAATATCTTCCACCTAGAAAGATCTCCTGCTTACTGTAAATGTATTTCCTACACTTTGAATAGGCCAATGAAAAGGGCCTTTAGGTAAGTGATAAGCCCTCTGCCAGAAAAAGTATTCAAGGAGAAACTAGATACCCACCATCAGAAATACTGGGGAAGAATATTTTAATGAGATAAGAGTTTCCACTTAAAGTCCTATCCAATTCAACATCCTATCCATTTCAAAGATTCTACAATTTGATGTAATTCAATATATGAATTTACTTACCTGTGACATTCAAATCTATGTTCATTGAGACTAATGGTTTGGATTAAGCCATTCAATCTTTTAAAAGCAAAATATTTCCGTTTCATAACAGAAGTATAACTTGGGCGCTAAGTCATGGTTTTGTTTGTTCTTCTTTTCTGCTGTAATGTAAGAACTTCCTAAGATCTTTACTGTCTTTGGTTCTGCTTTAATCAGGAGAATACTACGCAGGATTTATGCTAGACTTATTTATAGCTGGAATCACCCATCTTCAAGCACATTTACACAGAGCAGGAAGAATAAGCAAAATAAAACAAATTAAATGGCTGACATCTAATTTGTTGCATACAATATGTTCATACTATCTATTCCTCTTTGATCATTATCAAAATACAGCCAAATAAATTCTATAGCTTTTGTTATTCTCCATTTTAAGATATGGAAACTAAGACTGAGAAAAGATAGACTGGTCAGGATTATAGACTTAGTCTAGCCCTCTAGATACTTAATACCATAGTGAACAAATACAGACTTATATAGGATCAGAAATCTTTTCAATATCTCCCTCTTTCCAGAAATGATGTGACAGAACTTTTGACCTTCCAACCTCTGGAATTTGGTTTCCTAAATCATGAGATATTTGTCCAACTCCTCCTATCAACTCTGTACCAAAATTTTTCTTCTCCCCAGTTTAACTGTTGATATCCTTCTAAAACTTACAGTAGCTATTTTCCTAAAACTAAAGTACTCCCTGCCTGACCCATAATACTGCCTGATCCTGTTTAAATAGAACAACCCCTATTCCTGCAATTTCCTGGTTAAGGAGATCCTAATATTCTATATGTCCTATTTAGATATTTTATTATTTATTATTTGTACTTTATACACACACATATACATATATATATATATGTATATATATATATATATATATATATATATATATATATATATATGTATGTGTATGTATATACCTATATGTACATGTAGTCATTGTGGTGGGTTATCTTCCTGATATACCTGTGCTCTAGCAATTCAATACAACCTTTTCCCTCCCTGATGCAACATAGCACATTGTTTACACCTCTCCTTTACACATGTAGCCCCTGCGTGGGGCTACGACATCTACATACCTCTAACACCGCTGTCTGGGCTGTCTTCAAACTTGCCTCATCAGCAATTCTGGAGATCCTAGAAAGAGAGGATCACAATATATCTATGACTTCAAGTCTCTTTGATTCCTGAAGGTAACCTTCTTATAGAGAGAGATAACTAAAGTACTGGCAGTGTCAGCTATTGAGCCCCAAGTGGTATGTGTGCACACACACACACACACACACACACACACACACACACACACACACACATGCACGCATATATAATATACATATATGTGTGTGTGCATATATGCATGTATATGCATGTATATATACATAATATAAAAATCAGTCACTGCTACCTGTTCAACTAAAGCATAATTAATAATAAGCCAGGAGTTTGCCAAGGGAGAGAGGAAAGAAGATTGATACATTGATAGAACATTCACATTTCAGGAGTCAAGAAGAGTAGGAATGGTTAATGAAACCGACACAGAAATAACAATGGAAAAGAGACAAAAACCAGGTGAATTTGGTGCCTCTGAAGCCAATGACAGTGAAAGTTTGAGGTAGGGTGATATTCAATAGTTTCAAAGGCTACAGAGAAGTTAAGAAAAATGAGGCCTGAAAGAATAAAATGCAGTGAATTTGCAGATTACATGATAATTTTGTGCCTTAGAGAAGACAATGTTAATACAACAGTGAACACAAATTCAATTGCCAGGGGGTAAGAGAATAAGTAATAACAGCAACAGTAATAATTTTCATATAAGTACGCCTATGTGCTATGTGCTGTGCTAAGTGATTTGCAATTATTTTCTTATTGATCCTCAAAACACCACCATGAGTTTAAGTGCCATTGTTATCCTCACTTTACAGATGATGAAACTGATGCAAACCGGGGTTAAGTTATACATCCATGATCACACAGTACAAATGATAACAATAATAATAAAACAACTAACCATATAGAAAATTTACATGTGCTGAGCACTGTGCTAAGTGCTTTCCAATTATTATTTCACTTAATCCTCACAAGAATCCTGGGAATTAACTACTATTATTTTTCCTGCTTTACAGGTGAGGAAACTGAGAAAAGAGAAGTTATGTGATTATCTCAGTTAATAAATGCATGAAGCCAGATTTTGACTCAGGTCTTCCTGACTCCAGCCCTGACACTCCCTGCACTGTACCATCTAGATGACTAGTGAATAAACAGATTTTTTTGATTAGGCATTTAAAAAAAATAAATTTTAGCCGTGAAGAGCAAGATAGATGTAGAATTTTAGCCATATGAGTAGGAACATTAAGGGAAAGCTGTTTGTTTGGTTGGTTGGTTTTTTTAGAGTATTTAGGAGACCTGAGGATGTTTGTGGGCAGATGAGAAGAACAAAGCAGAAAATAATTAGAAGATACACAAGAAATAGGAAATGATTTTTGAAATAAGATGGGAGGGAATGGAATCAAGTGTATAAGTAGTGAGGTTAATAGGGTTATCTTTTCTGAGAGATTGAGGAACAGAGAGTGGATAATAAATCTAAGGAAGTTTAAAGGATGAAGTACAAAATTTGAAGAAATGGTGTCAATGGCCTCAGTCTTCTCAGTGAAGTATGAGGCTAGGTCTTCTGCACAAAGTGTGGGAGGTGATGTGGAGTACAGGTTAGGAGGATTATACTAGGAGGTAGGGTTTATAAGGCATCCTGCTTGCACCTAAGATAGTGAAACTAAACAACTAGGATTTGAAAGTGAGTCTTTATATGTATATATTTATATGTATATACATATGTACATACACACGTATACACATATATACATACATATATGTATTTATATACATATATGTACATATGTATACATATATATATAAAACTTGCATCAGAATGGTACATAGAATTTGTACAATTAACCTAGCGATTAATGCATTATTAATTTCAGAAAGAATTTAAAATCATATTACTTCCAAAGAATACTGATATGATTAACATAACTGGTATGAGCATCTGTGAGACTCTAACTGGTAGTTCTAGGCCTCCATGATATAAGGCTTTAAAATTCCTTATTTCAAGATGGGCAGAGATAGAGGGCTACTTAATAGACATGATTTCCATGAAAGGCATCATCCAAATGTGTTTTTTTTTTATCTAAACTTTGTATTTTGCCCAACATTCAACAAAGCATTCTCTAACTCTT
The DNA here is from genome assembly GCF_003287225.1 of Phascolarctos cinereus. Classification (NCBI taxonomy): domain Eukaryota; kingdom Metazoa; phylum Chordata; class Mammalia; order Diprotodontia; family Phascolarctidae; genus Phascolarctos; species Phascolarctos cinereus. The sequence continues at coordinate 72,695,173 of NW_027555625.1, forward strand.
ATAGATGATTAATTTTTTTTAAATTACCAAATACATTGATTTTAATTCTATACTGTGACCATCTTCCTATATAGGACTTCAAAATTAATCTGAGTTCAGGATATAGGTTAAATGTATTTACAGTTATATGAAACAAGTTCTATTGCATTTTTCTACAGTATTGAGTTTACAACAACAGAGTTGTTCTTGGCATTTGGCAGTAGTTTGAGCTCTAAAAATTGATTCTGTATTGGACCATTCTTTCAGCCTTACTAAGCATCACTTTATTTTTAGTCCTATAGAAAGTAGAAATGAATTTTCTATTAGTACAGAAATTACTTAGGTCCATGGCCTTATTGCATCATTAATTATTGAATTGCTAATGTTTTTAAGAAGCTGTTATACAATGGGAACTTTGATGTTGAAATTAAATTAGCTGGTATGCAATCTCCTTGATAGAAGCGTAAATTGTAAGGGTTAAGATCCATGAAATCCACCAGGTTCCTATTTTACACATACTTGAGATTCAAAAGGAGCACACTAAAAGCACTGGACCAGGAATTAGAACTCTTGGGACCTTGTCATGACTCCATCACTGTAATCTGTGACCTCAGGTAAATCTGTTTTACTCTATAGGCCTCACTTTCTTCATATGGAAAATGAACAGGTAAGACTAAGGTCAGTTGAGCTCTAAAATTCTGAGTCACTGCTATTTTATGTCAATTTATGAAATTTAAAAGGTGCTAATTATGAAATATGGTGCTATGAAATGACACTTCTCCCAAGACCTCAATGGTAACTAAAGTTCAATTATTCATGCATAGCTTATTTATTTAATTTTTTTTCTACCACATTTTTTTTTCATTTCTTTTCTTTTTTGGTAATGGGAAAAGTAGTGGAAAAGTATGTTTTAACTTTGTTCTTTAATCATTCTTTGTGGTTTTGAAAGTGACCTAAGGGATGCAAAAAGACAAATAACATAAGAGCAGAAATTGTTTTATGAGTTCTTGTCTTTAAATAAATCAAAGCAACCAACAGGTTTTTTTATTTTTATTTTAAAACTGACGCAAATATCTTTTCTCCCCTTTCCCTTATTTTCCCATTTGTATTCTACTTCTGTTTGCTTCTTTCATTTATTTTCTTTCTTTCCCTCTTCCTATTTACATGATCTGCATAGATAGACTTCAGTTTGAAGTCAGCCCATTCAAACTTCTATGCTGTGGTGTGGTCTATTCTACAACATTCCAAAAACATCTTCTAGCCTACATATGGAAAAACCAGTAATTCTGGATTCAGATCATTACACTGGATGTTTCAGAAGTTCTTTCTTCTATACAATCAAAATTATCTCCTTCTCCTTCAATTCTTCATCACTGAATAATCTTAAAGGCTATGACAGAACAAAATTTGGTAGTGCCCTAGTGATAAACTATGTGTCATTTGAGGGTCAGCCTAACTAGTGAGATATAAATAACTATAAGCATAGCCAGCTGATAATGCAATTCTTGAAGGTGATGTGGTGGTAATAGTAGTGGTTTGTTGTTTTTTTGTTTTTTGTTTTTTGGTTTTTTTGTCACCACAACTTGAGAAATTCTCTTAGAGATGTGTAAGTGTGATTATCCATCAGGGGGTGGATTGAGAGAGAATGGAGAAATTTTTACCTGCCTAAGTGAATGGACCAGACATAATTATCAAATCATGAATCTTTAAATTAGTGAAAGAGTATTGTATTGAAATATGCCAAAGAATGTCACATGATATGTAGAGGGCCGGCTTTGGGGAGTTGCAGGGCTTAGGCCAGCCCGGGTCTTACCTGCAGCTTGTACTAAGCCTGACAGCTGTGAAACTCAGGATGTCGGCTCACCACCCCCCTGTTCCGTCTCTTGAGAACAGGATGCAGGAAGGGAGGAAACGGATGGGGTACAGGACAGGACGCAGGAAAGAATGCAACAGACAAGGTACAAGGAAGGAAGGAAATCACTTAATTAGATTTGTACTTTTCATGACTAATAATGTTACTGTTGCTTGATCCAGTACTGTATAAGCCTGAGCCCTCAGATCCATAAACAGAGTTTGTTCTTCACTGCTCTCACCTGGCCCGTGTTTCTTTCTCTCTTCACACTCTGCCAGCATCAGACCACAGCCGGGACGCAGGCGCTCCGGCAATGATAGAGATTAGATAGATAGATAGATAGATACATGTAGATAAACTATGGATGGATAGATAGACATGATAGATAGATAGATAAATAGATAGATAGATCGATAGATAATAGCTGTAACTGACCATTCTTTGACATTGGGAAGGGCAGCAGTTTAGCTGTGGAAATTGGCATCAAGCAGCAAGAGATGAAGAAAGAATGAACTGAGTTCCAAATCAGTGACAAAACAGTCTACTAGAGCCTTCACATTTGGCAAATATAATAGAAATTAAGGAGGAAATATGTGGGGGACAAACTATAGATTGGCCAGAGGAAACATTTGTTTCTCTTAAATACTTCAAGAACATTTGACTTTAAACATAAAGGATTTCATGAGAAAAGTGAGGGTTGCAGAAGAGGAGAAGAATTATCACCTTTTCACTAACTGTCTGGTAATGAATATTTTCATATTTAACTTCACTGGTCTTAGATACCAAACAGACAACCCCTTTGTCAAGCTTGCACTTGAAGGCTTTCCAGCTTTGTAGGACCTGACAGCATTTATGTATCAGTGGCAGACATTTCCAGAACCCAGGATGAACTTTATTGTATGATGTGGCAACCACAAAGAATGTTGATGGAGAGAATAATATACAATTCAATTAGTGAGATTTACAGGGTTTTTTTTAACAAAATAAATTGTTAAAAAAAATTGCACAAAAATCGAACACTAATTAGCAAGTCTTGAGAATTCTGGGGAAAATGACCACCTATGCTATGCATTTAACTTCATTCAAAATTTGACTGCTGGAAAGATTGCATATAGTTTTAAGAAAAGAATGACTTTTGGAGGGAGGTCATTCCAGTTCTATGAGGGATATGCGAGATAATGTTAGTGCACATATTCCATTATTTACATGTTTCTTTTTCAAAAAAAATCTTCATGTAGAATCTGCAAGGTTTTCTTTTCCCTATCAAGTATATAACCACTGAAACTAAAACTTTGACTCTAATTAAGAGCTAGATGATCTCTGTTCTGTAGGAAATCACATATTTATTCATCACTATGCTCACTTAGTGATAAAAGAGACAGAGAGAAGGAGACAGAGAGATGGAGAGAAAGACAGAGAAAGAGTCAGGGACAGAGAGACAGAAATAGTGCTTCAAATGGTGCTTCTCATAGTATTGTAGGAGGAGTAAATGTGATCAAGCATGGTATCAGATTGTAATAATGTAGTTCATGTTTTGAATGCAACTGAATATGTTGATACATCATGCATGTTTCATTACTAATTGCATGTTTTTTTATTCTTATGTTTCAATTATATTGCTATTTGTTTATCTATTAATACTATCTTTGCTACATAGTCCCCTAAGCGATGCATTGCTTTTTCATGCTTCATGCTTATTTGCACGTGGAATAAGGATATTAATATAGTCTTTTCTATTTGTATGTATTTGTCCTTGCTTTGCCTACTGTTTAGACATTGAAACATCCTGTGAATTTATGTTTTACATTTCATTATGTTGAATTACATGTAATATTAATGTGAATATGATATAAATGTACTACAGGAGAAGCACGATAGCAAGAAAAACTTTCTCTTTCCTTGTTTGTCACTATCCTGAGTTCAGAAATCTCTTGCACTTGAACCTGCTATTCTGCTCCTACTTCTCCATCTACTTTAATTTGGTGACAAACTCCTATACCTATTTTCTTGATGTATATCTGTTCTTTCACCATTAAATTACCCAAACACCCACACACAAACACACACATCTACACATAGAAACACAATTCAACATAAAGGGATGCCTTTTCTAGGGTTTAGGGAAAGTACAATATAGAAATTCAAAAATAGAAATTAGTGTAAGATAATTAGAAATGCTTGAAAAATAAGTGTCCTCTGTCAATGACTTGGAGACTTTTAAGAGACTCTATCGTCTTACATTTCTTTGGGTTTATAATGTTACATTGTGATTACCTCTCATCTGAAATGTCTAATATAGTTTTAATGAACAAATAGGAATGTCCAGTAAGAAACCAAACCAATTTGGAAATTGAATTATTTACACTTGCTGACTAAGATCATTTACCCATCTTTTGCACGTTCTACAATCTTCTTAAGTGAATGGCAGGTTGGGGAGGGAGAAACTTGATTTATATTACCATAGAATGACTTTGCCAACTATGCACCTTTCTCCCTTCAAAATGGAAGAGAAGGAAGTGTGATGAATAGAAATTGTGTTTCCATTACTTTAAAAAATTAGACTAATTTGATTTTGCCTACAGATAGTAAGTGAGAAGGTAGGTAGAAGAAGGAGGGATGAGAGGGAGATCATTCACTAAACAGTGCCAATGTGCAATACACTGTGCTAGGAGCTGAGGTTAAAAGTAAAATAACATTTCTTTTTGAAAGTTTACAAAAAAAAAAAAGATCACCTATTTTGTTAGTGTGGTATGTAGGAAAAAATTATAGATGTAGTCTCAAATGACTGGCCTTCAAGGCCCAGTTGTTAACTTGACTGTGATGCATTCTTGAGCAAAGATTAAACTCCCTTACATTCTGGTTGTCTGTTCTATAAACTGTATCTAATCACAGATGTTTTGCCTAACTCAAAAAAACCTGTAAGAAATATGCTTTATAAGTATTAAAGTGTTATGTAAAAACATGCTCTCCTCCTCATTTCCATCATCAGGATGCAATGGGAAGTTGTGGGCCATATACCCTGGCACTTGATTGGCATAATGTATACACAATCATAAACACTTCAAGTACCTGTGATTTAGTTGGCATGAAAGCTTGTGCTATCAAAGCAGATGAGAGAGTTGTCTGAGACTCAAGAAGGGTAAAATATTTGCCCAGGGTCACATAATTAGGCAGTGTCAAAAATGGGGCTTCAAACTCAAGTTTTCCAGGAATTATGTCTCACAATCCATCAACCACATCATGTTACCTTTCACTCCATGATTATGAAGCACAATCTTCAAGTTGAATACAATTAGAAATTGTAGGTACAACATTATTACATGTTTCCCCACAAGCAGGACTGTATTTCAGGTGTAATTCAGAGATTATATTAATACAATGGTCTGGGGTATCTTGGTAGAGAAGGCACATTTCATTTGGAGCTCACTTGTTTCTATTGTCAGATGCCAGAGAACAGGGTCTGATAAAGTAATTAAATTTCTGCCATTCAAGGTTTGACTGTGGACCCACTAAGTATTTGTGTTGCAATATAATTTAGTCTGGCTACTAGGAAAGAATTTATGCTAGATTGTAAATCGAAAAGCACTGACAAAGTACATACCTTTATTCAAAATTATTTTTCCCTTCGAACTGTCACACTACTCTAAGTTCTAACACTAAAGTTTTTTTTTCTTTAAGCTTTGGGATGATCTGTGAAACTTTTCCTAAAAAAATGTAAATACTTTCATTAAATTATTGGCCACTTTCTGTGAATCAAATTTATAATACTCTAAAAAGAATTAAGAGAACATTTTAATTTTGGCATTTTACAAATACATAAACTAAGGCCAAGATTCAGGAAACGACAACCAAAGTCAAGGAGCTAATAAATGGAAAAGCTGAGACTAAGATGTAGTTTGTCTTGTCAGTACCTTGAGAATTTTATTTCTTCTCATAGCTAACTGTGTAACCTTGGGCAAATAATGTTTCCTTGCTGAAAGACCCAATTTCATTTATAATTAAGTACATAGTGAGAGATGATGCTTAAGGTGCCTTATTACTCAAAATTCACTGACTTAGTGCTAGATGGACTCACCTGACAAATCTAATTTGTTATCAGATCTTGTCATTTTCCATTCTTCTCCCCTCTGCTACTGCCACAATCTTGGTGCAAGTTCTCCTCTTCTTGTGCTTGAATTATCCCAATATCCTTCTAGTTGGTCTCTCTACTTCAAATCTCTCCCCCCCTATATTATATCTTATACTCAGCTACCAAAATAATCTTGTTAAAGGGCAAGTCTGACCACTTACTCCTCCATTCCCCTACTAATACTCCAACATCTCTGTGTTACCTCCTGAATAGTTCCTAATGCCCTCTTTTTTGTTTTTAAAGCCATTTGCAACCTGCCCTTTCCTTTTCCATACTTCCTATGCTCTGCTCCCCTCCACATTCTTTATGATCTTTTGATATTGGCTTTTGTGCTCTTTGCTCTTTTTCCCTCCCACATAAAATTCCCATCTCCCAGCTTCATGACTTTTCATTGCCCTATGCCTGGAATACTTTCCCTTTTAAATTCTGCCTCCAAGCTTCCCTTGGCTTCATTCAAGAATCAACTTAAATCCATGTGTTTTTTTTTTCAAGAAACCTTTCTTGCTCTCCTCATATATTATTTCCTCCTCTCTGGGGTGATCTCCAATTTGAAAGTTATGTATCATGTATGTGCATGCTTTCCTCTCTAGAAGGTGAATCACTTGAGAGGAGAGACCATGTTTTTGCATTTTTTCATGCCTACAGTACTTATAATAATATCTGGAACAGTTAGCACTTAATTAAAGACTGACTGAATGATATTTCCTTTAATGTCCTTTTTAGTTCTTTATGTTATCGTTCTATGTGTCTTCACTTCTAGTCCAATGATCATCCCATTAAATTATAGCATTGTTATCTAATGCAGTTCACATAATTTTTTAAGTATCAGTAAAGGCTTGGGGCACTGGAGACATTACTAAGGGAATTGAAAAACAGGGGAGTCGAAAAAAAATGAAACATGAGTCTGGGAAAGAATGACTTCATTTATTTCATGACTCTACCAATTAATACCCTGAATGCTTGAGATTTCACAAAACCATCTGAAAAGGTCGCTTTACCATATGGAGGCTTTGGGAATCCTAGGTCACTATAAGCTTTATGAAAATGGCATAATATGAGGGAGGTGGAGTGTGTGTGTGTGTGTGTGTGTGTGTGTGTGTGTGTGTGTGTAGACAGGCTGGGTTGATGGGGAGGAGATAAACAGTTTGATGCTTAAAACAAAAATCCCTTGAAAGTAATGTTTAGCAGCACTGAAGTTGGGAGAGTTTCAATTTCTAAGTTCACTTTTGATTAGTCCTTAAATACAATGGATTCTTAGCTATATGTGCCCCTAGACTATATGTTAGGAGTTAAATACAGTCCCTATTAGGCTTTTGTAAAAGGCTTTTATTAAAATATTTATTTGTAAAATGAATCTTTTCATAATGTGGTTTTCCCTCTGTGTTGTACAATTCTATTGTTGCTATGGTAATCACCAAAATGGCACTTTTTGTTTTTGTTTATCTCTATGTTCAGAATCAATGTGGATGTTTCACCCATAACTAAGTTCGTATCTTTTATTTCATTTTATTTTTATTGAGTGGGAGCAAGAAAGGGCAAAGTACATGCAAAGACAGAAAGAAAATGAAGAATTTCTCAGCAGAAAATCAAATGCAGGGATTTGATCATCAGTCATAACATTAAATAACACTTAGTGCATTTATTCAAGGACACAGTCCAGAGAGGGATAAAGGAATTTAAGATGAATCGAGTTCATGCCCTCTCAAGGGAAAGGAAAATAATCACACTCTCTTGTTGCATTTAAAAAAGCCACCAGTGAGATAGTGGCATTAAATTATGATGGACAGATGGAAGAATCCTGGACAAGAGGTCATTTAACATAACCTTTCACTAGATTGGCTGCAAATCCATCAAAATCTACAGTTGTCGTGCTGCTAATGAGTTCCTAATTGGGAATTATCCAGCCATATTAATAATATGTAATGTTCTTCAAGTCTGTCAACTTGGAGAACAAAACATGTACTATCTTTGATGTCAGATTGATGCATATCAACTTAAATAGAAAACCTTGCTCACAGTTTGGGAACCCTCCTCTCCTAGAACTTTACTATTAATGCATTTGTAGTGGGTGTGGGCCCTGAGCTGGGGGCAAACAATCTTTTCTCTAAATTTATATTTACTCTTATTTTTGAAATATCCAATTTCCTTGCTCTGAATTCTCTTAGAGCTGCTGAATGATATTATCTATTACACAAGAGTGCTCTGTGGACCCCATTACTGATAAGAAAAATTAAAAAAAAAAAGCTAAAACAATATATCTTATTTAGTTTGAGTTCCATGTTTCTAAAATTCAATTGAATAAGATTAAAAGCTTAAAATCATTAGAAGTATGAAGTGCTTTTAAAAACTCTCTAGACCACAAATAAGTACAGTGTCCAAATAACAGATTTGTTTTAATATGTGAAGACTGCACACCCATACACCATGGTAAAAATTGATGTCACTGAAAGCTTATAGTTCAGTACAATTCATCATGAAATATGTGGTAGAATGGGTACATCTAGTCCCCCATCAAATCAAATTAGCAAATACTTATGGCATTGTCTTTGTAGGTGACAGTAAATGAGGTGAACAAAATCTTCTTGTTAAATTAGATTGTGCTAGAGAGGAATTTTTTTAGCACCCCATGCTTCCAGACTCAACATTTTAAATTATGTGTAATTGATGCTAATATAATTGTTTGCAAAATAAAAAAGAAATTAATAGAGACAGCTAAATAGTCTTGGATAGAGTGTTAAATCTGGAATCAGAAAGACCTGAGTTAAAACTTAAAACCTAGTTTCATATATTTTCTGTGTGAACCCAGGTAAGTCATTTTTTTTTTTCCTCTGTCTCACTTTCCTCATCTAGAAAACGAAGATAATAACATCTCCCTCCCAAGCTGGTTGTGAAGAAAAAATGAAATACTTTTAAAAAATGAGATAATATTCTAAAGTGCTTTGTAAATCATTTAGCTCCACATACACTTAAGTAGTATTTCCCTGTAACAGCAATTTCTCTGTAACATGTTCCTAGAAGGTGATCATGCAACTTTTTCAACACATCCAATGACAGGAAACACATCACCTTCTGAGGCAACCTATTCCAATATGATACACTTCTAATTACAAGGCAGGTGCTTTTTCCATCCTCCCATCTCCCTCATTATCAAGTACACTCTGGCACCTATTTTCTACTTACTCATAGACTGAGGTATCTATAAACGGATCCATATCTCATGGAGCTTCAGCATTACTCTATCTTCACAAAAGCAGCTAATCACTCAACAAGCACTTATTAAATGCTTAATATACTGGATGGTATGGTGTATAGTTCTGGGAATCATTTGCATAGAGATGAAAGGTGAGTAAATAATTGAGTTGGCAGTATCATTAAACTTGGAGATGAGAAGACAGTCCAGAATAGAGCCTTAGACAGGCACAGAGAACATAACATGAAGATAAATAACAAAAGACATTGAGCAGGAAGAGTTGGAGATAGGAGGAGAACCAGAAGAAAACGGTGTCATGAAAATTTAGAGAGGAGAGAGTATCCAGAAAGAGAATATTAAAGGCAATGCAAACTTGATGGCCTGGGAAATAACCAAGTGGTGGTAATGGTGTACACAATGAGGACGAAGAAGAGTGTTAGGGGGGAAGATGGATTGATGAAATATTCTGATGACTTAAATGGATTTCAGAGTTCATGAATATAGAAATGTAACATTCTTGTGTAATGAAAAGGTCAAGGGTATGACCATTTCTATGTGTAGCCGAGTTGGAATAAATTGTAGGAATTGTGTAGATAGGGGACATAGAAAGTGAAGGTATCTGTATGTATGCTGATGTTCCCTAGAGTCAAAGCAGTAAATACGGCAAATATGTTGAATAAAGTTTACCCAACATCCATTAGCTCTGAGGCTAAAATGTTGGGGGCGAGGAAAGATGATACCCTACCTTTGATCTTTGGATGAACCTTTGAGAAAGCACATAGAAAAGTCTAGAGTCAAGGTAGAGACTAAAGGCAGGGTGTGAAGGTTGGAAGATTCATGATGGAACACCAATACTTATGGCTTAATCAGGCTGCAGTATGTTTAAATTTTCCTTAGTAAATGTACTTTAATATGTGAGAGGAAAATCCTTTTAAGTAATGAAAATTCGGGAAAGAAATATTGTGGAAAAGTGGATGAACAAGATCCAGTAAATAATGATTTCACGTGATAATCACATCTTTAGATGAGATTAGAACTCAAGAAGAAGTTCTGAGAGAAACAGAGACCAGGTAGAGATAAGGTATGAACAAGGCAGAGACTAGTAAAGTCCCATCCATAGGTACTAAGGGATTGAAATGGAGAAATACCTAGAAAGGCTAGTTCCAGCTTGCCCTTAGACAGTTAATTGAGGTGGCTTGTGGTGACATCTTTTGACTTGCCCAATTAAAGTACATTTGGTTGCTATTCCAACACTTCTTGTCACCTTTAGAAAACAAACATTTTCTCAAGACAGAGACACATCTTTTAAATAAGCCAAAAGCTGTCACTCTTAGTTTTCTATTCATTTCTCCTATGCTTGTCCTTTGAGACCAAGTAAAAAGTTGAAAGCTTCTTTTTCATCATAGCCCTTCAAGTACTCAAAGACAGCTATCACAATCTTACCTCCTGTTATATGCTGTACATAATATATTTTATACTACTCGTCTTTCTGCACTCTGCATTCAAGCCAAATTGACCTTCTTGATTCTTTCACACATAATATTCCACCTCTAATCTTTGTTCCTTTTCACGGGTTGTCTCTCCATGTCTACAGTGGCATCCCAACTCAACTCTTCTCTTAGGATATCTCCTTTTCTCTTCCTAAAGTGACACAAAATTCATGAACCTTTTCCTGATTCCCTAATCTGCTAGTGCCCCCTAGTCAATTACCTTATATTGATTTTTAAATATATTTTATGTACATATTGTCTACCATGTAATTTAAATGTAGGTTCCTCGAGGGCAATTCCTATTCCATTGTTTTGTCTTTATATTCCCACCTTCTAGCCTAGTGTCTGGTACACATTAAGTTCTTAACAGATATTTGTAGATTATTTGCTTCTTGTGGCAAGTAGTCAAAGAGCTAGTATTGTTATGCTATCTATCTCCTCAGCAACAGAAAGCTGATAGTATATTTTTACCATGAATGTGCTTGAGCACCTTGAGAGAATCGATGTTTAAATTTTCAGTTTTGGCATTTTAATCTCAAAAATCAGCATATAGTGCAAATTAGGTACGGTTTGTTGTTTATTTATTTATTGTTGTTTAGACCTAAGAAAGAGATGGAGAAAACGTTGATAATGTAGATTAAACTTAAAAATGTGTCATGCATAAATTTTTGAGAGCTTCTTGGTAAAATCTGCCTATAACCATGTTTCCCTTTCCTCTGATATGCTCTCTCATATATTTATTTTTTGAACTTCTATTATATAAGTCTTATGAGTTATAATAAAGTCCTATTGCTTCATGAATTACTATCCTTCTTGGAACCATTTGAAAACTTCCCATTTTATTACAATTCAGTGTGCATGTAGTAAGCAGCAGTATTAAATATTAAGAAAAGTATATATTAAATCCAGTACTCTCAAAACATTGTGTTGCATACAGGGAACATAAAAATAAAAATAAAACATTTCTTGCCTTCAAGGAGCTTAGATTCTATATAATACGCACACAAACAAGTTAAAAATAAAATATAAACAGAAATAATATAAAGTAGTATCTAGAAAAAATGGGTAGAGACTAGTATCAACTGGGACAAATAAAGAAATATCTAGTATCAGAAGTCATATTCAAGTTTAGCCTTCAAATAGGCTAGGGATTCCAAGATGTGAAGGTGAAGGTAGAACATTGTAACCAAAAATGACCTATAGTACAAAGGTTACAGAGGCTAGAGTTCAAATACTGAGATACTGGGAAAAGCAAGTAGTCTAGTATGGCTGGGATATAAAGTTTGATAGGGTGAATAATATGTTAAATAAATTTGAAATTTTGCTAGAGTTAGACTGTATATGGTTTATGATATAACCCTGAAAATTTTATATATTAGACATCTCAGAGAAGCAGCATGTCAGATATAGATATCTAGCTTCAAAACCAGGTAGACCTACACTCAAACTCCAGCTCTGATACATATCATCTCTGTAATTCTAGACAACTCTATAACCTTTCATTGCTCTAGGAAAATCTTAACTGTAAGTTGCAGGGAAGGCTCCTACTTGTAGAGGAAGTTTCCTTACCATGCAGTTCCTTAGAACAATAATAAGAGGCTCTAAAGATTTCTGATGAAGAGAGATTCCTTGTCAACCTTGGAATTTAGTTTTTGGGGGTCAACTATGTAGAGGAAGGTACAAATTGGAAACAGTTTAACCAATTAGGATGTTGCGGGTATACTTTGGACATACTGAGTTTGAGATACCGATGGGATAACTAGATACAGACATTCAGAAGAGAGAGATTTCAGGCTACAGCTCAAAGGAGAAATGGATGTTGGACATATGCGTTCAAGAAACATCTGTATAAAGAATACAATTAAGCCGTGAAAGCTAATGAGATTCTCAAGAAATTGTGTAGGAAGAGAAGAGAGAGGGTAAAAAAGAAGGAAGGAAGGAGGGAAGGAAGGAAAAGAGGGAGGGCGGAGGGAGGAAGGAAGAAAAAAGGCAAAAAGGAAGGGAGGAAAGAAGGAAACATTTATTAAACAACTATTATTATGCTAAGCACTTTCCAAATATTATCTAATTTGAGACTCATAACAACCGTGGGATGTAAGTACTATTATTATTACTATTTTGCATTTGAGAAAACTGAGGTAGACAGAGGTTAAAGTGACTTTTAGAGCTAAAAAGTATGTGACATTGAATTTAAACTGAAGTGTTCTTGACTCTAGGTTCAATGTTTTCTCCAGTGTACCCACTAGCTGCCTAAAACAGAAACTTTAGTGAAAATGAGAGGGAAGATGGATAGGAAGAAAAGGGTGTCATTCAAGTTGAAGACAGAATAAATAAGAGGAGGGGGCAGAGTACTAACATGCTCTATCATGAGTTAAAATAGATAAGGACTAAGAAAAAGTCCATTAGATGTCATGATTAAGAGATCTTGGTAATGTTGAAGAGAACAGTTTCAGTTGAGTGGTGGCCTTATCAGCCAAACTTCATTTGCTTGAAAAATATTTGGGACATGGAAAAGTGGAAGTTTCCTCTAGGAGTTTAGCTGTGAAGGGAAATAAAGGTACAAATGGTAGCTTACAATTTGAACTGACTATTATAGCATCTTGATATTGAATTAAAAATAGGGGTAGCTAAGTAGTACAGTGGATAAAGCACTGGCCTTGGAGTCAGGAAGACCTGAGTTCAAATCTGGACACAGACACTTGTCACTTATTAGCTGTGTGACCCTGGGCAAGTCACTTAACCCCATTGCCTAGCCAAAAAAAGAAAGAAGAAAGAAAGAAAAGATAGACACCAGGATAGGATTTGGGAAGGTGTGAGAATGGAGTGACCTGACATCATGATGAGAACGAACTAAAGGGTGAAGGATAGTTATGGTTCAAGTGAAAAAAATTCAGAGTTCTGGATCATGCAGAAGTAACTCTTTGGGATGATGCTGAGATAAATGATAGGGTCATCTCTGTGTTTGCAAGAGGTAGTATGAAGGTGTCAATTATGAAAGCTAAAGAGGTTGATGAATTGGAATATTAGTTTTTGTGAGGAAACTGATGGATTTTGGTTCTTTCTTTCAATTGGATGCTTATTCTAAGCTTTGTGCCACAGAAAAATTTGACAATAGAGTGATCAATGTCTTCATCAAAGTAATTGATAAATAGATCGATCAGAACAAAGGTAAGGAGAAAGATAATATTAGAAACTTTATAAAGTACCTTCTTTCATGTAAGTACTGCTCTGTTAACGACTTCTCTTTTGGTCTAATTCAACCTATCCAGAATGACCCCAATTATAGTAGAATATAGTCTGCCCCCCCTTTTTTTTTTTTGGTAAGGCAATTGGGGTTAAATGATTTGCCCAGAATCATACAGCTAGTAAATGTTTTGTGTTTGAGGCTGGATGTGAATTCAGGTTCTCCTGACTCCAGGGCTGGTGCTCTATCCACTGTGCCACCTAGCTGCTCTGACTTTTTTTTATAAATATAAAATGGGTAAGGTTGTCAAATATTTTGCTAAAATCTAGGAATGGTATGGCTGCATCTACTCTCACCCTTTGACTTTAATAAAACATTTAAAAAATTTACCACAATTTGGAAGCAAATTGACCAGGCCGTATTTCATAAAGTCAACTTTTTCCCCTTAAAATGAGACATCTGTTTGTCAGTAGTCCTGAGGCAACAAATCCTATATAATCTCAATTTTCTCATTAATTCATTCATTTATTCATATATTTTTATTTCTCTTTTAACTTTTCTCCATTATCCCCTCCATATGTAAGATTTTCTTTCCTTATGACTAATTTCCCCTGAAACTACCTTCCATCTTATATTATTCTTTATTCTTTCTTTGTTCCTAGTTGTATCCCTGATGAGCTCGCTATATTGCTACACTAAGCTACGTGTGTGTTTTCTGCCATCCTTTGACCAGTTTAGATTAAAGTTCAAATGCCTCCCAGTCCTCCCTTTACTTACATGTTTTCATACACTTAACACTTGTACAACACGATTGTAGCTCTTAATAAGCTCCCCCATCTTCTCTCTCATCTTCCTTTATTGAATATTCTCCTTCATCCCTTTTTTTTTTGTCTTATGACATGTTTAAAAATCACAAATTTATTAATAGGTCTTTTTCAAATAGCTGTCTCTGTGACTTCTTGATATATTGAGATTCTGAAAGAATCTTTTTTTTAACATCTACCTTGTTTTAAGTATAAAAGTTCATCCTTATAAAGTTCCCTTTGCTTGTTCACTTGTAGTCACCTTTTCATCTTTCTCATAACTTATATTTCAAAGTTCAGTTTGAGCTTCAGTTTTTTTTTTTTTTTAACTCAGAAATATTTGAAAATCCTTTATTTTCTTAGAGGTTTATTTTTCAGTAGTAGGATAAAACCCAATTTTTTTCTGGGTAAGTTATTCTAGGTTATAGAACTTGTCTTCTGCCTTTTGGAATACTTTTCTCTTTCAGAGTAATAGGAGATGAATCTTGTGTGATTTCCATTGTGATTCTTTGATATATAAATTCTTTCTGTCCACTTATACTGTTTTTACAATTGTCTTAGAAGTTCTGGGTTTTTACAATGACATTCATGTCAATTATCATTTTAGAGTTTCTTTCAGAGGATTATTACTGGATTCTTTCTATTTTCAGATTCCTTTCTTTTTCTAATGTCTGTACAATTGTCTTAAATGATCTTTTTCTTTCATCTTCATTTATTTTTTTTCATTTTTTTAACTTGAGTTCCTTCTTCTTTCCCTTTCCTACAGAAGCAATATGGTATCAAGTATACATGTGAAATCATGTGAAATATATTTCTATATTAGCTGTATCATGCCATAAAAAGGAAGAAAAACAAAGAAAGTAAGAAAATAGACTTCAATTTGCACTCAGAGTTCATGAGTTCTTTCTCTGGAGGTGGACAGCATTTCTTAACATGAGTCCTTTGGAATTTTCTTTGATCACTGTATTGATCAGACTAGCGAAGTCCTTCACTGTTGATCACCATTCCAATATTGCTATTACTCTGTGCAGAGATCTCCTGGCTCTACTCACTTCGCTTTGAATCAGTTCGTATAAGTCTTCTTATATTTTTCTAAAATCATCCCCCTAGTCATTTCTTATAGCAAAATTGTACTCCATCACAAATAGATGTTACAACTTGTTTGGCCATCCCCCAATTGATGGGCGTCCCCTCAATGTCTAATTCTTTGCCACCACAGAAGGAATTGTTATGAGCAGTTTTGTATACATAGGCCCTTTTCCTTTTTCTTTGGTCTCTTGGGGAATTGTTAGAGATATTGCTAGGTCAAAGGGTCAAACTGGGTCACAGTTTTATAGCTCTTTAGGCATAGTTTCAAATTGATCTCTAGAATGATTGGACAAGTTCACAAGTCCATCAAAAATTCCTTATCTCTTTCTGGCTGCCTGCAATATTTTCTCCTTGATCTCAGAGCTCTGGAATTTGGATATAATATTCCCAGGAGTTTTCATTTTGGGATCTCTTCCAGGAACTGATAATTGGATTGTTTCAATGTCTATTTTACCCTCCAATTCTATGATGTCAGGGCAGTTTTCCTTTATAATTTCTTAAAATATGATACTTAGGCTTTTCCTTTGACTGTGGATTTCAGGTAATCCAATAATTTTAAAATTATTTCTTCTTGATCAATTTTCCAGGTCAGTTGTTTTTCTGAAAGGATAGTTCAAAGTTTCTTCTTTTTTTCATCCTTTTGCCTTTGTTTTTATTCTTTCTTGAAGTCTCAATGAATCATTAACTTCCACTTACCTTATTCTAATAGTTAAGGAATTATTATTTTTTAATTTTTATTTTAGTTTTGGGTAGGCAATGAGATTAAATGACTTGCCTAGGGTCACCCAGCTACTAAGTGTTATATGTCTGAGGCTGGATTTGAACTCAGGTCCTCCTGACTTCAGGGCCAATTATCTTTCCACTGCACCACCTAGCTGCCCCTTACTTTTTTTTCAATGAGCTTTTGTACCTTTTTTCATTTAGCCTATTCTGCTTTTAAGGTTTTTTCTTCAGTTAATTTCTGTAGCTCCTTTTCCATTTGACTTATTCTCCTTTTTAAGGAGTTCTTTTCTTAAAATAATTTTTGCGCCTGTTTTTACTATTAAGCCAATTCTGCTTTTTAAGGTATTATTTTCTTCAGTATTTTTGTGTCTCTTTTTTATCAAATGGTTAATTTTCTTTTCATAATTTCTCACTTCATTTAAATTTCTTTTCCCAATTTTTTTCTACCTATTATGTATTTTTTAACTGTTCTAGAACTTCTTGTTAGGCTTGTGTCTTATTAGCATTTTTCTTGAAAGCTTTGTTTGTAGCAGTTTTCATATTGTTCTTTTTTCTGAGTTTATGTCTTGGGCTTCTCTACCATTTTCATACACAAGCATAGATGCATACATACACACATAAATATGTGTATATATATGTATGTTTACATTTAGCAATTGTGATGATGCTTAAAGGTGACTTTGAACTTGCTCTGGAAAATTGAGCTAAACTGGCTAAATTTTAAAGTTCCACCTTTGAATCATTGATCTCATTAAAGTGAAATCAATTTAAAGTCTTACAGTAGGGTTGAAGTAATCTACTTAATTAATACATTAGAAGAGAGGTTTGGTTAGAGAGAAGTTCATCTGAAAAAAGAAAAGATCTGAGAGTTTTACTAGATTACAATCTCATTGTGATTGAACAATATGATATGTCAGCAAAACAATCCAATATAATCCTGGGTTATCACCTCCCTAATCATGGACAGATCTTCCAGAATTAAAGAGATAATAGTTATGTTGTATTTTTCCCTAGTTAAACCATACCTGCAGTACAATATTCTCTTCTGGGCCACATATTTCAAAAAGGACATTGATTATTTGTAGAAACTCGATTGGTGAAGAGTCTTGAATTTATACCATATGAGTATAGGTTGAAGGTACTGGGAATGCTTAGCCTATGGAAAAGATGAACTAGGGTATTTTGCCTATGGAAGAGGTGGCTTGGAGGGGAAACGGTAGTTGTTTCATAGTTTTTAAGTAAATCTGACATGTAAAAGAAGGATTAGATATATTCTGTCAGTTCCCAGAGGGCAGAGCTGGGAAGAAAGACTAAAACCTGCAGAAAGGCAAATTTAAGTGTGAATTCAGAATAAAAAGTCATAATTATAAGTATCCAAAAGTAGAATAGACTGTCTGAGGAGATTGTAGCTTTCATCTGTCTTGTGGAATTTAAGCAAAGATTTGATTACAAGAAGTTGGACATTTTGAATTAGGATTTTTTTTTTTGGTCAGGGACAGGTGAGACTAAATAGCTATTGAGATCTCCACCAACTTGGAAATTTTGTGCATTTGATTCTATAATAAGATCTGTCCTTTCTAAATCATATTCTAAAATAATGACAAAATAGTCTTTTGAAAACCTGATTCTTCTATACAAGAGTCTCTCTCTGTCTCTTTGCAGACACACATTTCATATATGTGTATATGTGTATATACACACATATGTATGTGTATGTGTATATGTATATATGCATGTGTATATATGTACATATACATATGCTGGTATGTTTGTATGTATATTTCTAAGAGAAATTGGATCTCTACTACCTGTTGTTCTGATTCATTTCACATTAGTCACTCTTCATGCATTCTATTTTCCAGTAAACCTGGCCACTCAAAATGGAATTTCCATCCAATACTACTTTCTCTTTCTCCTAAGTATTTTCTACGTCTGGATTGCAGTAACTGTCCATTGTATACTCTTTTAAAACCTTAAGTGGTTCCTACACTGGTTATCTCAAGTGCCAAGCTCTACAAGAAGTTTTTCTTGCCTCCCTACTCATTAATATTCTTTTCCTCTTCAAGTTATGTTCTATTTAAATATCTTTGGTACATTGTATAATCAGTAGAATATAGGCTTCTCGAGGGTATTGCCTTTATTTCCACAGCTCAACATGTGTGCTAAACACAAAGTAGATACCTGCTATTTTTAGCTTTGAAGTTGAATTGAGTTGAATGTAAAGGTGCCATAGTAGAACGTATGGAAATATCAGGTATGTTGAGCTTTATTTCCTAAGTGTGATTTTAGTTTATCTGAATTCTTTGACATACTGCAAGGATGCCATATAATGTTTGGTTGTAGATTTCTTTAACTATCCCTCTGTAAGGTTAATTATTCCCAGCAGGACACTCCCTGGATCTTTTAAAAACATAATTCTAGGTGCTAGATGAATTTGTTCAGCTTAAATCAATGGATAACATCATTTATTATTCACTGCTAATGTGTATTTCAGTGCTTACTGAAATCTGAGAATGCCTTAGACGCCTGTGATGGTAGAGTCATAATTTTTTTTTCCCATTTGAATTTTTTTAGTTCATATATGTCATTTTACTAATGAATTGCCCACTCAGTTTACAAATGTTTCTTGTATGAAAAATGCAGTTCGTGGTTATGTCAATACCATATGTCTATATTTGACTACCCTTTAAATCAAATTAATATGCCCAAAGCCTCACTTGGGATTCAATGTCAGCTAGGTGGTGCAGTGGATAGAATGCTGAGACTGGAATCAACAGTACCTGATTTTGAATCTAATCTCAGACACTTACTAGCTGTATGACTCTGAGAAAGTCACTTAAATGATGTTTGGCTCAGTTTCCTCAATTATAAAATGAGGATAACAATAGTACCTACTTTGCAGAATTATTGTGAAGATCAAATGACATACAATTTTTAGTGCTCAGCGGGTATTTATATAAATGCTTATTCCATTCCAAAGAATTAGCTTACAGAATGTAGCACACAAATTATATTTACAATACAACTGCTCCTCTAATCTTAGCAAAGTCTGCTAGAAGATTAACTCCTCACCTATTCTTGACTTACCTTCAAATTACAGTAACCATAGTGAATGACCAATGACCAATGAGTTCATTTAGAAAGTATAGAAATTCCAGTGGAAGAAAAACATTGGAGGTGAAAGATACTCTTTATTTGAATTTGACCTAATATGTAAGACACACAATTTTGCAATTAGTAAATGGCTTCACTTTGAGCTAGTTGTGTCTACTGAAAGATTGTGAAGGATAAGCTCATTGGTTGAGGCTCATGAGCTATAGTTTGGGGAGCAAAGTAAGTACTTAATAAATGTTTATTGATTGATTGATTGTAGACTCACCAAACATACTAGGACCAGAAGGAACATTATTTTCTGGTAAAGAAGCAGAAAGGAATTATTACCTTCCCCACCAGCCAAAAAGCAAACAAACAAACAAGCAAACAAAAACTATCTTCATTACAACCTGCTACTCATTCAAGTTATCCTGTATCTAGTCTCCATTTTACTGACAAACTGTGCAGGGTAGGGTGGGTGTGAAGTTTTCATTTCCTTTCTCTACCCTACCACCGCTCACATTTTTACTCCTTCTAACCACAACAGTCAATGAAAATTGTGTTCTCAAAGGTTTTCAGTGGTCACCAAAATGTCTAATTCTGATCATGTTCTCCTCAGGTCTCATCTTTATTGACGTTCCCAAAATTTTTATATTGTTGATTATTTTCTGTTCCTGAATCATCACTCCTCCCTTGGCTTCCCTCATGGAGTTCTCCCCATTTATCCTCTTCCTTGTCTCTCGGCTCCTCTGTCTTCTATGCTGGATCTCCTGCCTGTTAAGTGTAGGGGCCACCATCCTCCCCAAATTATCATCAAAATTTGGCTCTCTTCACGACCAATGATTTAATCTGCTTACATAATCATCACTCTTCCCCTCTACACAGATTATCCTCTAATATTTCTAAACTTATTTTTGAACTATACGTCCATATCATCAATTCTTATTTGAAGTCTTGCTTGGAATTCCCACTCTCTCCTCTAAATTGAGATGGGAAAATTTGAACTCTTCATCTCCCTTTCCAAACATATCCATCCCCTTCAATTACTTATTTATTGGAGGCTATCATTATCATTCAAATCATTCCAATAACTCACCTCTAGTTTTCTAACCTTGAATTTATTTTTCACTCTTCACTACTCCCTCTATTAACAATTTAGTTACTGTTGCCATTTTCTTTTATCTGGAATTATTGTAATAGTCTTTCAACTTTGTCTCCTAGCTTCCAGAATTTCCTTTCCTCTAATATGTATTCCATACCACTTCCAAAAGTATATTCTTTAGGGAAGAGGTTACACTACCTAATTCAAATCCTCAAGAAAACACTATGGTTCACTATATAAAAGACAAACTGCCTGGAATTTAAGACCTTCCACCTCCTAGATCAAACCTACATTTCTAGTCTAATATCATTGTTCCCCCTGCATTTCAAATAATTTCTAGGTATTCTTGAACAATGATGTTACAATGACTTTCTTGGTACATTTGTATGAGTTTTATATCACTCCTTATCTTGAATATACTGTGTAATTATCTTCACTTTTCATATTATTGCCATGCCTTCAAGACTTTCCTGAAGTTTTTAACTCCATAGGGAAGAATTCACTCTCTAATCTTACTTCTTTGCTTCAGCTCAGTATTATTTCCCTTCTAAAATACTGCAGGAGTTCAGAATTAGAAGGGAATAAGCATTTATATATCACCTACTATGTGCTAGGGACTCTGCTAAGGGTTTTTTTTTTAAATATTACTTCATTTGATCCTCACAACAACTGTGTAAAGCAGATGCTATTATTATCCTGATTTTACTCTTGAAGCAATTGAGACAGAGTTTAAGTGACTTCCCCAGGGTTACTTAAGAAAGTAAGTACCTGAAACTGGATTTCAACTCATCTCTTCCTTACACTAGGCCAGTGTTCTATCCATTACACACCAGTTGCCTATGTGTCTCTTTTCTCTGTTGCTCACTTTACTTTCAACCATTTATAATACTTCCCAATAAAATGAAAACTCCATAGAGAGAGCTTAATAAATATTGGACTGAAGTGAGATTTGTTTTTAAAGTTAAATATTTTATATTGTTTAACTCTTTAAATGAGTTGTGCTTGAACACAAGGAAGATATAGGAGTAATTAGTAGAAAGTTCAGAAAGATAGAGTTTTGCTCAAAGCAAAGTAACAAAAGAAATTATTGTATTGTTATATTATAACACATCAACTACTGACACTGACCCAAGGTGAAATGGGAAACATGGAGTGATCATAGGTTCTTTTCTTCTTGCTTATTTTTCAGGCATTTTCAGACATGTCTAATTCTTCATGACCTCAATTTAGTTTTTTTTTGGTAAATATACTGAAGTGGTTTGCCATTTTCTTCTCTAGCTCATTTTATAAATGAGGAAACTGGGTTAAGTTACTTGCCCAAGGTCACACAGCTAGTATGTTTCTGAGGCTGGATTTCAAACTCAGATTCATTGTGATTCTGTAGAGAGAGGAGCAGGGGCGAGGGAAATGATAGAATTTCTAAACAGGATTGATTTGAATTAACTGATCTGTAAGGTCTCTTTCTACTTCAAGAGTCTATGGTTTGATAATTTAATCACTTTAAAAAAAAGAAGATAAAGATGAAAAAAAGGAAAAAAAATAGGCTTTGAGAGCAGGTACAGTAAATGGTTAAATTTTAATAAATGATCAAAACATAAAAGGGAACTAAGAAAAAAATTGGTGTAGAGGAAGCAATTTAATTTGAGTTTATGATATTTATAACATGATTTCATCATGAAAAAATTAATTTAGCTATTCAATAGATATGAGATAGAGTGTTGTGTTGAATATAGAAGAAAAACATTTGGATGTGGGCTGAAGAGAGAAATGGGTTGAAAACCCATATTAATAATTATTTTTGTGTAAATATTGATAAGTTTTTTAGCCTTTCTGATCCCCAAATTATTTCTATAAAATCAGAAAAACAATATTTTTATATAATAAGGTTGTTATGAGAATAAAATGAAATTATTTTATTTAAATTATTTTTAAATATTAAAAGCAACTCTACTGGTCATCTTATAAGTATATAAACTACACACATACACACATACACACACACAAACACACATATATGATCACTGATGCAATGCTGGAATGAAATTCAGAGGTTTTCCATTCTAATACCTTCTCTCTCCTACATCTAGTTAGTCATTGTAGTATCCGTTCTTTATCACCTTATCTGTTTCTTTCCATTCCAAACATCTTAATTGGTGGATATATTACCTCAGTCCTGGAACATTAGGGCAACTATGTGATGCAGTGTATGGAGTGCCAGGCTTGGAGTGAGAAAGACTCATCTTCCTGAGTTCAAATCTGACCTCAGACATTCACTAGCTGTGTGACTCTGTGCAAATTAAATAAATCTGTTTTCTCCAATTTCCTGCAGTGGTGATAATGGACATCCTTGTTTCACCCCTGATATTTTCAGAAATGTTTCTCGCTTATCCCCATTACATGTGATGCTTGCTGAAGGTTTTAGGTAGATGTGATTTACTATTTTCAGGAAGACTCCATTTATCCCTATGCTCACTAATATTTTTAATAGGAATGGGTACTGCATTTTTCAAAATTTTTTTCTTCATCTATTGAGATGATCATGTGGTTTCTTTCTGTTGGTTTTGTTGTTGATATGATCAATTATGTTTGTAGTTTTCCTAATATTGAACCAGCCCTGCATTCCTGGTATAAATCTTACCTAGCCATAGTATATTATTCTTGTGATAAGTTGCTGTAATCTATTTGCTAATACTTTATTTAAATTTTTTTACATCTATATTCATTAGGGAAATTGGTCTATAATTTTCTTTTTCTGTTTTGACTCTTCACATTTTAAGTATCAGCACAATATTTGTATCACAAAAATAATTTGGTAAGACTCTTTCTTCACCTATTTTCCCAAATAGTCTATAGAGTATTGGAATTAATTGTTTTTTAAATGTTTGATAGAATTTGTGTGTACATCCATCTGACCCTGGAGATTTTTTCTTAGGTAGTTCATCAATGGCTTGTTCAATTTCTTTTTCTGAGACAGGGCTATTTAAGTATTTTACTTCCTCTTCTGTTAATCTGGGCAATTTATATTTTTGTAAATATTTATCCACTTCAGTAAGATTGTCAAATTCATTGGCATACGGTTGGGCAAAATAGTTCCTAATTATTATTCTAATATCCTCTTCCTTGGTGGTGGATTCACCCTTTCAATTTTTGATACTGGTAATTTGGTTTTGTTCTTTCTTTTTTTAATTAAATTAACTAAGGGTTAATCTATTTTTTTCCATAAAACCAGCTCTTAGTTTTATTTATTAGATCAAGAGTTTTCTTAATTTCAGTTTTCTTAATTTTTCCTTTGGTTTTCAATATTTCTAATTTGGTGTTTAATTGAGGATTTTTCATTTGTTCTTTTTCTAGTTTTTGTTGTTGTTGTTGTATGCCCAATTCATTGAAATTGTCTTTTTCTAGTTTATTCATGTAAGCATTTAGAGTTATAAAACTTCCCCTAAGAACTGCTTTCGCTTCATCCCATAAGTTTTAGTATGTTGTCTCATTGTCTTTCTCTTGAATGAAGTTACTGATTGTTTCTATGATTTGTTGTTTGACCCAATCATTTTTTAGGATTAGATTATTTCGTTTCCACTTATTTTTAGTCTATCTTTCCATGACCCTTTATTACATATAATTTTTATTTAATCATGATCTGAAAAGGATTCATTCAATATTTCTACCTTTCTGCATTGGATTGTGAAGTTTTATGCCCTAGTATATGGTCAGTTTTTGCTTATGTGCCATGTACTGCTGGGAAAAAAAGGATATTCCTTTCTATTCCCATTCAATTTTCTCCAGATGTCTATCATACCTAACTTTTCTAATACTCTATTCACCTCCTTAACTTTAAAAGGTTCAGAATATCAAGCGAACTAATAAAAAGAAATGCAGAGGAAGGTGGCCTAGCCATTCCAGATCTTAAATTGTATTATAAAGCAGTAATCATCAAAACTGCTTGGTACTGGCTAAGAAATAGGGACATGGATCAGCGGAATAGGTTAAATATGCAAAACACCGTATTCAGTGACTATAGTAATCTATTATTTGACAAACCCAAAGATCCCAGCTTTTGGGATAAGAATTCATTCTCACAAAAACTGCTGGGTAAACTGGAAAAGAGTATGGCAGAAACTGGGCATAGATCAAAATCTCACACAATATACAAAAATAAAGTCAAAATGAGTTCATGATTTAGATATAAAAGCTGATACTGTAAGCAAACTGGGAGAACAAGAAATAGTTTACCTGTCAGATTCATGGAGAACAGAAGAATTCATGACCAAACAGGAGATAGAGAACATTATGAATAACAAAATCGGTGGCTTTGATTACGTTGAAGTGAAAAGTTTTTGCATAAATAAAGCCAATACAACTAAGATTAGAAGGAAGGTAGAAAATTGGGAAAGAATTTGTACAACCAGTGTGTCTGATAAGGGCCTCATTTTATAGAGAATTAAGTCAAATCTATAAGAATACAAGCCATTCCCAAATTGGTAAATGGTCAATGATATGAACAGGCAGTTCTCAGAGAAGAAATTCAAGCCATCTATAGTCATTCGAAAAAAATGCTCTAATTCACTATTGATTAGAGAAATGCAAATCAAAACAACTCTGAGGTACCACTTCACAGCTATCATATTGGACAACATGACAAAACAGGAAAATGATAAATCTTGGAGAAGATGTGGGAAATTGGAGCACTAATGTATTGTTGGTGGAGTTGTAAAATGTTCTAACCATTTTGGGGAGTAATTTGGAGCTGTGTCCAAAGGGCCATAAAAATGTGCACACCCTTTGACTCAGCAACAGCACTTTTAGGGCTATATCCCAGAGAGATCATACAAATGGGAAAAAGACCTACATGTACAAAAACATTTATATCAGCTTTTTTTGTGGTCACAAAGAATTGGAAATTGAGAGGATGTCCATCATTTGGGGAACGACTGAACAAGTTGTAGCATATGATTGTAATGAAATACTGTTGTGCTATAAGAAATGATGAACAGTTTGACTTCAGAAAAATCTGGAAAGACTTGTATAGTTTGATGCTGAGTGAAATGAGCAGAACCAGGAGAACATTGTACACAGTAACAGCCAGACGATGACTAATATTGATAGACTTAACCCTTCTCAGCAACACAAGGATCTAAGACATTTCCAAAGGCCTCATGATGAAGAATGCTATCCACAAAAAGAAAGAGCTATGAAGTCTGGATGCAGATAGAAGCATAATATTTGCTAGTTTATTTTCTTCCATTGTGTTTTATTTCCTCTTTCTGGTACTTCCTCTTATTGGTTCTAATTCTTACCTAAAATATCACTAATGTGAAAATATGTTTAATAGGAATATATATGTGTAGCCTATATCAGATCTCATGCTCTCTTGGGGAAGGAGGTGGAGAGGGAGGGGGAGAAAAATTTAAAACTCAAAAGCTTATGGAAATGATTGTTTATCATTCAAAATAAATTAATTTAAATAATTTTTTAAAAATAAGCTGCAGAAGTAAATGATAAACTGTTCCAGTATCTCTGCCAGCAGCCATGAAATTAAAAGATGCTTGCTTCTTGGAAGGAAAGATATGGTAAGTCTGGAAAGCATACTAAAAAGCAGAGACATCATCTTGTCAACAACAGTCTACATGGGCAATGCTATGGTTTTTCTGTTAGCAACGTATTACTGTGAGAATTGTACTATCAGGAAAGCTGAGCATCACAGAATCTAATTTTGGTGCTGGAGATTAGAGTTCTTTGGGCAGCAAGAAAGTCAAGTCAGTCAACACTTAAATAAATGAACTCAGTCTATTCACTGGAATATCTAATACTGAAGCTGAAGTTTAAATACTTTGGTCACATAATAAGAAGATGGGATTCATTTGAAAAGACGCTCACATTGGAAAAGATTGAAGGCAAAATGAAAAGGGTAAAGCAGAGAATGAGACAGATAGTGTCATGAAAATAATGACACAAACTTGGACAGATTTTGAGAGATAGTGGAGGACAAAAGGACCTGGCACGCTACGGTTCATGGGATCACAAAGAGTTTGTACAGCACTGAATGTCTGAACAATAACAAATGTGGAGTAGTCTCCAAAGTGTTTTTTCTTTAACTCTGCTCTTGCTCTACTAAATGGTATCCTAATAGCACCTATTTCCTAGGGTTTTTGTGAGTATCAGGTGTGATATTTGTAAAATTTTACCATAGTGCCTAACACATATAGGTGCTTAATAAATGCTTATTCTGTTCCCTTCCCATTCCTCCTACTAATATGTACCCTATAAATTATCAATAAAATTATTTTCTTCAAATATCAATTTAATCATGTCACTTCACTATGTTAAAAAAAATCTTCAGGGGAGGCAGAGCCAAGACCGCAGAGTGAAAGCAGTGACTTGCTTGAGCTCTCCTCCAAACCCTTCCAAATACTCATAAAAAATTGCTCTAAACAAATTCTGAAGCAGCAGAACCCACAAAAAGACAGAGTGAAACAAATTTCCAGCCCAAGACAACCTGGATGATTGATGAGAAAGGTGTTTTGCGCCAGGCTGGGAGCTCAGCCGCTGCAAACCTGGAGCAGGCCTCAGAGGACTGAATCGCAGGCAGCTGTGGAGGTTTCCAGAATCCTCAATCCACCAAGGCCAAAGACAACTTAGAAGGTCAGTGAGAAAAGTCTGTTTCTGTCAGTGCTGAGAAAGGAAGGTGGGGTTCCAGCTCCATTCCCCAAGAATGTGGCCCTGGGGGAGGAGGAGCAGCTGTTTCCCGAGCTTCCGGCCCACACACTGAGGGGGAATCCAGTGGCTGATCAGAGACGGATTGCAGGGATCTCTTTGCCAGTGCTGAGGCAGGAATCTCTTGCTTTGCCTGTGTTTGGATCTGGGCCACAGTTCTGGGCAGCAGTACTGGGGTGAGGAGGAGCGCTGGCTTGGTGGAGCTTGTAGTGATTGTGAAGAGGAGATCCTCCTCACAGTTACAGGACAGAAAGGAGTACTTGTAGTCGAAGGCCAGGAAAGGAGTAAACACCTGCCCCTTATCATATACCTTGGAAGAACTGAAAATTTACAGGCCCTACAAGTATCTCTGAAAACAGCTGTACAAACCCCGAAGCGTGGGACAGTATATTTTCCACATTGGAAGCAGATTCATACCTTAACAAAGAGTTTAAAACTCAAGTAATTGGCTGGGATCATGAGCAAGCAGTGCAAAAAGAGTCAGACATAGATCTTACTTTGGTGAAAAAAGATCAAAATATACAACCAGAAGACAACAAAATCAAAGCTCCTACATCCAAAGCCTCCAAGAAAAATATGAATCAGTCCCAGGCCTTGGAAGAGCTCAAAAAGGATTTTGAGAAGCAAGTAAGGGAAGTAGAGGAAAAACTGGGAAGAGAAATGAGAGTGATGCAAGAAAATCATGAAAAACAAGTCAACAGCTTGCTTAAGGAGACCCAAAAAAATACTGAAGAAAATAACACCTTAAAAAATAGCCTAACCCAAATGGCAAAAGAGGTCCAAAAAGCCAACGAGGAGAAAAATGCCCTAAAAAAAAAATTGGCCAAATGGAAAAGGAAGTCCAAAAGATTACTGAAGAAAATACTTCCTTAAAAATTAAAATAGAGCAATTGGAAGATAGTGACTTTATGAGAAATCACGACTCACTATAACAAATCCAAAAGAAAGAAAAATTAGAAAACAACGTGAAATATCTCATTGGAAAAACAAACTGACCTGGAAAATAGATCCAGGAGAGAGAATTTAAAAATTATTGGACTATCTGAAAGCCATGATCAAAAAAAGAGCCTAGACATCATCTTTCAAGAAATTATCAAGGAAAACTGCCCTGATATGGTAGAACCAGAGGCAAAATAGAAATTGAAAGAATCCACAGATCTCCTCCTGAAAGAGATCCCAAAGGAAAACTCCGTAACAATATTTAGCCAAATTCCAGAGTTCCCAGGTCAAGGAGAAAATATTACAAGCTGCCAGAAGGAAACAGTTCAAGTACTGTGGAAACACAATCAGGATAACACAAGATTTAGCAGCTTCTACATTAAAGGACCGCAGGGCATGGAATATAATATTCCGGAAGGCAAAGGAGATAGGATTACAACCAAGAATCACCTACCCAGCAAAACTGAGTATAATCCTTCAGGGGAAAAAATGGTCATTCAGTGAAATAGAGGACTTTCAAGCATTCTTGATGAAAAGACCAGAGCTGAATAGAAAATTTGACTTTCAAATACAGGACTCAAGTGGAACATGAAGAGGTAAACAGGAAAGAGAAATCATAAGAGACTTATTAAGATTGAACTGTTTACATTCCTGCATGGAAAGATGATATTTATAACTCATGAGACCTTTGTCAGTATCAGAAGAGTTGTAGAAAAAAAATTATGTGTATGTATATGTAGATAGATAGATAGAGGACACAGGGTGAGCTGAAGATTAAGGGGTCATATCTGGACAATAAAATTAAGGGATGAGAGAGGATTATACTTGGAGAAGAAGAAAGGGAGAGGTAGAATGGGTAAATTATCTCACAAAAAAAAAAACAGAAAAGTCTCTTACAGTGGAAAGGGAAACAGGGGAAGGTGAGAGGGAATGAATGAATCTTATTCTCACAGGATTTGGCTTAAGGAGGGAATAACATACACATTCAATTGGGTATGGAAATCTGTCTTACCCTACAGGAAAATAGGGGGAGAAGGGGACAAGAGAGCAGGGGGATGATAGAGAGGAGGGCAGATTGGGAAAGGGGGTAATCAGAAGTAAATACTTCTGAGGAGGGACATGGTCAAAAGAAAGAATAGAATAAATGGGAGGGCAGGATAGGATTAAGGGAAACAGAGTTAGTTTTTCACAACATGTCTACTATGGACGTGTTTTGCAAACTGCACATGTAAACCTATATTGAGTTGCTTGCCTTTTCAATGAGGGTAGGTGTGGAATGAGGAAGACAGAAAATTTGAAATCTAAAGTTTTAAAAACATATGTTTAAAAAAATGTTTTCACATGCTACTGGGAAATAAGAAATATAGGAAATGTGGTACTGAAGTCTGTCCTGCCCTACAGGAAAATAGAAGGGGAAGGGGATAAGAGAAGGGGAGAGAGATAGAAGAGAGGACAGACTATGGGAAGGGATATTCATAATGCATGCCATCTTGGGGTGGGGGGAGGGGGGAGATGCGAAAATTTGGAACTCAAAAACTTGTGGAAGTGAATGTTGAAAACTAAAAATAAACAAATTTATATTAAAAAAAAAAACATTGATCAAAAAAATATTCCCTTCCTTCTCTGTGACCTTTCTGCTCCATCCTCAATTTTTTCTTTTAAGCCTATACCAGTTTTCTGGTGACAAGTTATATTGGTTGCATCATCTGGTATACATTAAACTATTCTCTGATTCCAAATCTTAAAAAAAAAATCTTCAAGACTTCATTACCTACACTATATTTCATAGGCACCTAGATTTAAAGCCATAATGGTTGTAGAAATGAAGACCCTGATGCCCAGAAAAGTTAAGAGGATTGCTCATTTACACAGACAGTAAGTGTTTGAAGAAGGCCTCAAGCTCCGGTTTTCTAGTACTAACTGTGTAACTTGGGGTAACTAAACCCAAATAATACATGCATATAATCAAATGTGGCCTTAAATCAACAATCTTTCTATAACATCACACTGCCACCACAGTGTGTTTTGTTGAAATGTGGTATATGCAAAACTGGTTTTCAAATCAAAATGGATAGAATTCCTAGGGAAAATGTTGATTCTAGGGTATACTTTTATCAGCAAGGACATTGAAGGGAAGTATAGCTCTTTCTTACGTGATTGCTTTCCCTTTCTTTCTCTCTTTTTTATTTTTTAAATTTATTTACCTTTAGATTTCAACATTCACTTCCACAAGATTTTGAGTTCCAGATTTTCTCCCCATCTCTCCCTGCCCTCCACTCCAAGGAAGCATGCATTCTAAATACCCTTTCCTCCCATCTGCCCTGTCTTCTATCACCCTCCCCCTTCTTTTATTGCCTTCCTCTTCTATTTTCTGTAGGGCAGGACAGATTTCTATACCCCATTGCCTGTGTATCTTATTTCCCAGTTACAAGTAAACACAATTTTTAACATTCATTTTTAAAAAATTTGAGTTCCAAATTCTCTCTCTTCCTCCTTCCCCACCCACCCTCATTGATAAGGCAAGGAATTTGATATAGGTTACATATGTGTAGTCATGCAAAACACTTATATAATAGTCCTTTTGTGAAAGGCTAACTATATTTCCCTCCATTCTATCACACCCCCTATTTATTCTATTCTCTTCTTTGACTCTGTCCCTGCTCAAAAGTGTTTGCTTCTGATTACCCCCTCCCCTCAATCTGCTCTCTCTTCTATCACCCCCTCTGTTTTATCCCTTTCACCCCTACTTTCCAGTGGGGCAAGATAGTTTTCCATACCCAATTGAGTGTGTATGGTATTTCCTCCTTAAGCCAAATTTGATGGGAGTAAGATTCACTTATTCCCTCTCACCTCCCCCTCTTCCCCTCCTCTGTAAAAGCTTTTTCTTGCCTTTTATGTGAGATAATTTACCCCATTCTACCTCTCCCTTTCTCCTTCTTCCAGTATAATCCTCTCTCACCCCTTAATTTTATTCTCCAGATATCACCCATTCATCTTCAACTCACCCTGTGCCATCTATCTAATATCTATCTATGTATCTATCTATGTATCTATCAATCTATCTATCTATCTATCTATCTATCTATCTATCTATCTATATTCTCTCCAACTACCCTAATACTGTAGACTTTAATAATCTCCTTATGATTTATCATTCCTATTTACCTTTTCATGCTTCTGTTTTGCACCTTGTATTTGAAAGTTGAATTTTCTATTCATTTCTGGTCCTTTCATCAAGAATGCTTGAAAGTCCTCTATTTCATTGACTATCCATTTTCCCCCTGAAGGATTATACTAAGTTTTGCTGAGTAGGTGATTCTTGTTTTTAATCCTAGATCCTTTGACTTCCAGACTGTCATTCCAAGTCTTCCAATCCCTTAATGTAGAAGCTATTAAATCTTGTGTTATCCTGGTTGTGTTTCCACAATACTTGAATTGTTTATTTCTGGCTGCTTGCAATATTTTTTCATTGAACTGGGAACTCAGGAATTTGGCTATAATATTCCTAGGAGTTTTCCTTTTGGGATCTCCTTCAGGAGATGATTGGTGAATTATTTTGATTTCTATTTTACTCTGTGGTTCTAGAATATCAGGGCAGTTTTTCTTGATAATTTCTTGAAAGATGATGTCTAGCCTTTCTCTCTCTCTCTCTCTCTCTCTCTCTCTCTCTCTCTCTCTCTCTCTCTCTCTCTCTCTCTCTCTCTCTCTCTCTCTTTGATCATGGCTTTCATGTAGTCCAATCATTTTTTAATTATCTCTCCTGGATCTATTTTCCAGGTCAGTTGTTTTTCCAATGTGATATTTCACATTGTCTTTTACTTTTTCATTCTTTTGGTTGTCTTTTATAATTTATTGATTTCTCATAGAGTCATTAGCTTCCATTTGCTCCATTCTTATTTTTAAGGAATTATTTTCTTCAGTGAGCTTTTGGACATTCTTTTTAATTTGGCCAATTCTGCTTTTTAAGGCATTCTTCTCATTCTTTTTTATTTTATTTTATTTTATTTTTTTGGAACTCTTTTGCCATTTGGGTTAGTCTGTTTTGTAAGGTATTATTTTCTTCAACATTTTTTTGGGTCTCCTTTATCAAGCTGTTGACTTGTTTTTTCATGATTTCTTTGTGTCACTCTTATTTCTCTTCCCAATTTTTCCTCTACTTCTCTTACTTGATTTTCAAAATCCTTTCTGAGCTCCTCCATGTCCTGAGACCAATTCATATTTTTCTTGGGTGTTTTGGATGTAGGAGCTTTAACTTTGCTATTTTCTGGTTGTGTGCTTTGATCTTTGTCAACAAAATAAGATTCTATAGCCTGAGTTTTTTTTTCTCCTTGTGTGTTCACATTCCCAGCTAATTACTTGACTTTTTAACTCTTTATTAAGGTAGGGCTGTGTTTCCAGTGTGGAGGGTGTACTGCTACAAGCTTCAGAGGTTTTATGCAGCTGTTTTCAGAGATACTTAAAGTGACTTGTAAATTTGCAATTCTTCCAAGGTGGTATGATGAGATGCAAGGTGTTCACTCCTTTCCTGGCCTCTGCTCTGGTCTATGAGTAACCACAAGCACTCTTTTCTGCCTTTAAACTATGAGAAGGATTCTCTCTCTACCTCATCCACAAGCTCCACCATGCCAGTGCTCCTCCTCACCCCAGGACCACCACCCAGGACTGGGACCCAGATCCAAGCATGGGCAAAAAAAGAGAATCCTGCCTAAGTGTCAGCAAAGATATCCCTGCAATCTGCCTCTGATCAGCTGCTTGATTCCCTCATCATCTGTGGGCTGAAATTTCAGAAGCAGCCTCCATACCAGGGCTGGGACCATGCTTCTCTCTCACTCTGGTCACAGACCTTCCTACTGACCTTCTAAGTTTTCTTTGGCATTTGTGGGTTGAGAAGTCTGGAAACCTCCACAGATGCTAGTGATTGAGTCCCCTGAGGCATGTTCCAGGTTTGCTTGGGCCCCTTCTTTGCCTGCACAGTCCATGCTGAACTTTGCTCTCCCAGACTGGCAAAACAGACCTTTTCCATCAACCATCCAGGCCATCTTGGGCTGGAAATTTGTTTTGCTTTGTCTTTTTGTGGTTCTGCTACTCTAGAATTTGTTCTGAGTCATTTTTACAGGTATTTGGAAGGGTTTGGGTGAGAGCTCAAGCTAGTCACTGCTTTTACTCCAATATCTTGGCTCTAATTCTTTCTTTTTCTCTGTGCTCTTTATTTCTCTCTCAAGTTCTCTTTCCTTCTCTTTTTCTCTTTTTCTTTATCTTTTCCTTCTCTTCTTCTCATCCTCTCTTTATTTCTGTTTCCTTCTTTCTTTGCTTTATCCATACTTCCCTGCCTCCCTCCTTCCCTCCTCTTTCTTTCTTTCTTTCTCAATCTCTCTCTCTCTCTCTCTCTCTCTCTCTCTCTCTCTCTCTCTCTCTCTCTCTCTCTCTCTCTCTCCTTCTTTCTTTCTTTCTTTCTTCCTTTTTTTTTCCAGCTTCAAAGATAAATTGGAAGAAATTAAAGGATAATGGGAGTTAGAAGTCTCCAGCAAAACTCTAGGACATTTTTATTTTTGGAGAGAGGAGAAGAACCCAGGGTAATAGTAGGCAAGGGTGCCTCTCACCCTAATTGAACACATGTATAAACATTTGGAACCTAGTACGGCTCACTGACCTATGTAAGGAATGATGTGACTGAACAATGTTTGTTCTTTGTGTGCTGCACTATGGGACATGGTGAAGTTATCCTCTATCTATACTTTCCCTTGTTTCATCCCTGCCTGGCTAACTAGCTCTTACCCTTGTTAGTTTCTGAATATAATTAAAGCTTGTATATTTTTGTGTACTTTCATAAGGGATTTTGTCTACACATATAAACTGATTTTTGTTTCATTCTGAGAAAATGTTTGTTCTAATGGGTTGGGCAATACCAGGGACAATAATATAAGCATGAAACATTAGGCCATTTTCCTTAGGCTTTGTTGAGAGCCCTGACTGACTGAAAAAAAATACATTACTAATACTTTTTTCTAAAATATTAAATATGAAATTCAATGTGTAATAAAAATAATTTATAAGGAAAAGAAGGGAGTTTTGGTTATCAAATTGAAGAGCTTCCTGAGAGGCTACCCTTCATTTGGAAGTTCTAATGGCTTACATCTTTTATCTTAACTGTTGTCATGGCTATTGGCATTTTTTAAATGGAACAAAAGGGGTAGTAAGGAATTAAAACCATCATCTGTAGGAACAGAATGCTGGACTTTATTCTCCAGTACTGCTATTACTAACTTGTCAAGTGAAAAAACAGGAGGAAGGGGATTTCCTATCCATCATCTTGAAGATGTTTTTTTCTTCTGGAGGGTGTACAAGCTGAAGATTTATGATTCCAAAGCCTCTGCTAAGTTCTTAATAAATACTTTTAAATTGATTGATTGTGGGAGGCTATGATTCACTTGGAATTTTGTTATTTTGTCCTACTGGCAACCACTAGTTCAGTTCCCTTGTCTGAGGAGTCTAAATCATAAGGTGGTTCAGAGTTTTGAGTGGAAAGGACTTTGGTGTTGGTAGAGCAATATTACTCATCAAAGAGAGGAAGGAATTATAATGATAGGATAGGAACTTTAGTGAGTGCATTTTGTGATATTTGTGGTATTTTCATGAGGTCATTTAAGTCTTTTGTTTATTTGCTTGTCTGTTTTCCATTTTCTATGGTTTGAAATGAAGCATTAGTTATAGCTAGTATGTATTTTTTACCTTGAACACTTGTACGAGAGCTGGAGGCATTTTTGCTCACATTTGTGGAAACCGAGACATGAGCCACACTTATGCCATATACAGAAATATTCCAAATTAAACCACAGGTAAAGTATGCTTATTGAAAAGAGTGATCTTTTAGGACTTGCTTCAAAATTGAACTTGGGCCATGATTATCCAGTGTTTTGGGGGCCCTTAGATCACATTTTTTTTTTTTTTTACAAATTGTGTCTAATGATTTAAGCATAGGAAAATAAGCTTAATGTTCTGGATGATATCCTTACGGGTTTTTTTTTTTGAATGTCCTATCTCATATTTATCTCTAGAATATTTCTCATCCACACATTTTAAGCCCAAATTTGTTTGGGGGGGAAATAAGTTGGTAAAATAATGTTCTAAATTTCATAGCTTGGAATTTGCATTCCTTCTCCCCCAGTCTTCCTTTCCAACTCTACATTCTCCTACTCTATGAATTGTCTAAATGACAAATGTGATTATTCACTAACTTTATCAAATTTACTTCTTTTCATCTCTATGAATTCATTCATGCTTGTGTGTTCCACTTAAAATAAATCCACTCACACAGATGTTTCCTTTGTTGAAAATTATGCTTCATACTTCCCTGAAAAAAAAAAAGACAGAGATTCACCCATTCTTGCCTTCTTCACCCTTGTCTTATATGAGGAGGAAGCCATTATCCTTGACAAAGTCAATCCTTCTATGAGCATATTTTTATGTGCTTCTATGTTCCATTTCATCCTTTCTTCTCTCTAGATTGCCTTCCATATCATTTCCATTCTCTCACCAATATTTAATATTTTTTTTTCTGTATGCTTCCCTGATGCCCAAAAATATATCCATGCCTTCCCTGTCTTTAAAACTCATTTACTTGAAATGATCATCTACACCATTAGGCTTTAGTCTATTCACCCACTTTTGTATTCATACCCCTTTTGTAGCTAAGACCATGAGAAAGCCATCTAAACTCACTGCCTCTATTTTCTCTTCAATTTATTTCTAAAGCTTCTGTAGTATGGATTCTTTCCACTTTATTCACCTTTCCACTCCATTCTACTACCTGACTAATTGCTTCTTCTCAACTTCTTTTGCAGTATCCTTATCCATCTCTTGTTCACTAAACTTGGGTGTCCCCTATGAGTCTGCCCTGGTGTCTATTCTCTTCTCTATCCGTACTACCTCTCTTTTTTATCTCAATAGCTCACAGGGTTTCAGTTATCATCTCTAGGACAATAATTCTCAGGTCACTTTGTACACCCCTATCTTCTCTCCTGGCCTCCAGTATTTTATCACCAACAGCCAATAGGATATTTCTAACTATTTCTCAGAGATGTATCAAACTCAAACTTTTAAAAAACAAAACTAATTATTCCCCTCCCTCAGGTCCCCAACCCTTCCCCTCTTCTAAATTTCCCTTTTACTCTCAATGGTACCACCATTCAACTAATCAAACAGGCTTACAACCTTGTTTTCATCCTTCACTCCTCACTCATAGTAACCATACATAGTCAACAATTTTTACCAAGTTTTGTGATTTTTACATTCATACCATCTCTAGAACAGGCAAGATTCTCCCTACTACCACATCCTCCACTCTGAATCAGGCTCTCATCTCCTCACATCCATTCTACTGCAAGAACGTTTGGCTAATCTTCCTGTTAAAAGTCTTTGATATTCCAATTCATTCTCTACTCAGCTGCCAAAGTGGTTTCCCTGAAGCTTTGTTTACTGTCCTCTCTACTGTCCTCTAACTCCCCCACCAAAAAGAAAAAGATTCTGAGGCTCCCTATAATCTCAGTGACTCAATAAATATTTTGAAATATATACTCTGTGCAAAACACTAAGCTAAGTAGTAAAAAGCTAAGTTGCACAGTGATTAGAGTTCTGAACCTAGAGTCAGGAATAGCTGACTTCAAATCCTTGGAAATTCACTTAACCTCTTGCTGACTCCATTTCCTCAACTATAAGTTAGGAATAGTAATAGCACCTGACAGGATGCTTTAAGGATCAAATGATAAAATATTTGTAAAGTACTTAATAGTGCATGGCATATAGTAGGTGTTTAATAAATGCTGGTTTCTTTCCTTCTTTCCTAACTTGCTCAACACTATCACTACAAATTGTATGTATGCCTTTTCCATCAGACAGCTCCTTGATGGCAAGTACTGTCTTTTTCCTCTTTCTATATATATGTGGCTTAACATTGTGCCTAACGTATAGTATATATTTAATAAATGTTTATTGACTGAGGATGCAGAGAAAAAAAAATATTGTCCCTGCTTTCAAGCATCTCATATTCTAGTTTGGCAAGCAAATGTGTGAATAAATATCTCTAAAATGCTATGCACAGAGTAATTTTGGAGTAGATTAGTAGAAGAAAGATATTAGAATTAAAGACATTGAGAAAGGCTTTCTGTAGAAGGAAGGATGATAACTGGGACTTGAATGATGTCAGGGAAGGCAGGAGGAAGAAATGAGATGTTAGGGCATTACAGGCATGAGGGACAACCACTGATAATATCTGGACTCAGGAGAGGAAGTATCTCATTTGAGAAATTCCAAGGAGAGCAGTGTCACTGGATTTCACAGTATGTATGTGGTGGGGTACGAATGGGGAGTTGAAGTGGAGAGGGATAATATGCAAAAAGATTTGCAATTTAAGCCCAGGGCAAGGAAAAAAAATGAACAATCCTAGTGTGCATTTGGTTCAAATAAGGAAACACTCCTTATAAATTGGAACTGTCCAACAGTGGAATGGGAAGCTCTGTGGGTCATGAAGGGCTACCTGTCATCCCTAGATGTCATCACTGGAATGATGAAAAGGAATTTTTTGTTACAACCTGTTGATTTTAAGTGAAAGGAAGAGCCTCAAATGAAATGTCCAAAGTGAAATGTGATTATAGAATATTTTCCATTGAAAAAGAAAGCACATATCAGCATTCTGCTTCATCAAAAAACTAGCATCCCAAAGTATAAAAGACTATAATTGGAAATTGCTGATTCCATATTATGAGGGGACTTAATTTTCATTGACAATTACAAGTGTACAAGGGACCTTAGAGATCATCTTGTCCAAAGTTGGGAGGAAACTGAGACCCAGACATATTGAAAGACTTGTCATGTGGATAAATAATGAAGCCCATGTCTCCTGTCCCATTATTCTTTAAACTGCCCTATATTGACTTGTTTTTATGTTATTTTTTCCAAGAGACAGTTTCTGGTAAAAACAAACAAAAAAATAAAATTGCATAGCTATAGGCAGAGCTACCACTATAGATTGGCAAGTCAGTTAGCCAATCAGGGCACAACATATAGGCAAGTACAATGAGGAATACTTTTTAATATATCTTTTTTATAAGTTGTTGAGTCTTTGCAGTCATGTCCAACTCTCCACTACCCCATTTGGAGTTTTCTTGGCAAAGATACTGAAGTGATTTGTCATTTCCTTTTCCAGCTCCTTTTATGGATGAGGAATTTAGGTAAAAAGGGTTAAATGACTTCCTCAGTTGCACAGTTAGTAAGTATGTGAGGTGAGATTTGAACTGAGATAATTCTGACTCTAGGTCCAGCATTCTATTCACTGCACTATTTAGCTGCCCTCTTTAAAACAACAACAACAACAAATATTTGTTTTGAAAGTCCCAAAATTGTGCAGTTCCTAGAGTTTAGGTATTTATTATGTCACAAGTGAAGAAGAGGACATGTAGTATGGTTTTACACTTGGAGTCAGGTAGATTGGGTTCAAATATTTTCTGCCTCTGAAACTACCCTTGTGGCCACAGGAAAATCATTTAACCTCTCTGAGCCTTCCAAAAGTCCTAAAGATACATAATGAGGTAAAGACAATGTTCATTAGTGGAAGAATTTCCTAAATCTAAGAAATGATAGATCTTTGATGTAAAACTTTGTATGAGTAAAATCCCACCTTCCATTATGGAGTAACACACAAGGAGCAAGTTTTCAAATATAAATACAGTGTTTTATGTCAAAGGCATATAGATACTACCTTCCTGCTCCATTGGGATAGTCATTTAAGTCA
Source organism: Phascolarctos cinereus (assembly GCF_003287225.1). Classification (NCBI taxonomy): domain Eukaryota; kingdom Metazoa; phylum Chordata; class Mammalia; order Diprotodontia; family Phascolarctidae; genus Phascolarctos; species Phascolarctos cinereus. The sequence goes on from NW_027555625.1 coordinate 72,734,243, forward strand.
ATCTGATTGTGACTTGATGAGTAACAAGTTCAATATTTGAAACTGAAAAAGAAATTGTCCATTCCATGCTTTGCTCATTATTTTAATGGGCAGTTTTAAATTTATCGATACCCCAAAAGAAATGATCTCTAGTTTTTAAAATGAATACTTCATCATTTCTCTTTTCTAATTTGAGTAGTTACATAATTGCAGCAAAGTGTTGGGATTAGTCACTCCAACTAATTTTAATTGTAAATGTATATTTCCAGAAGAAAATTTTATCAAAAACAACACCTTTGAGCTTTAAAAATTTGAGCAGTAAATCCTGATATTGCCTAAAATACTAAGAGGAAACAAAATCTTTATAATTGCTAATTTAGGTAGTGTTATGTTTGAATATAACTATTAATAGATGTCAAATAAATGAAATTGACCAGCTCATTAAATTTATTATGAAGGTGAGAAAGAGAAAGAATAAAAAAAGATAGAGAAGCAGAAACAAAAAAAAAAAAGGAGAAACTAATAGTATGAGTTGGACTGTGAATAATTTAACTGAATATTATTATTATATATGAATGTTATATATGAATATATGAATATTATATATAATACTATATTATTAAGAAAAGGTCTGGAATAGAAGCCACTAAAATCTATTATTTCTTCTTTCCCATCATGTCTAATCAGTTAGCCACTCCTATCAATTTTATTTTCAAAATATTTCTCATAAACATCCTATCATTTCATTTCCCAGTATCACCATCTGGGGCTGGGTGGTGACAATTGCTAGACTTGGCTAGCAATTCTCTATTTCTCCTGCAAACTATTCAAAAGTGTTTCTTCTTAGGTGTTGTTCCAACTATATTAGTGATATGTTAGTGACATACCCCAAATATTCAATGGTTTCACAATGCTGACTGAATAAAATAGGAACTCAGCCTGACGTTGAAGGACCTTTGCAATTTGGCTTGCATCAACCTTTCCAGTCTTTTTTCTTACTTCTATCCTTCATGTGCTTTGTATGTCTCTTTTGCTCATGCTATCCGCTTCACTTAGAAAAACTCATTTCTTCTCTGACTTCCTCTACTTTACCCCCTGCATCCACAATCTCATCGGTTGAACTCCTTCACATCCTTCAAAGTTCAGTTCAGGTACTACTTCCTCAATGGAGCCTTCTCTATTCCCCCAACACACTACTCCCAAGATGGATGAAAATAATATTCCCAAATTTTAAACTTTAATCACACAATGAATTTCTTTTGTATGTTTTTTATACTATATTATATCTTTCCTTATTCCTTATTTCCTTCTATGATTTACTTTACATTGTTTTCATAATGCCTATAAATCAACACTGAATGTCTATTATGTGAAAAAAGCCAGTCCTACATCTTGTGAAATATATAAAGCAGAAAATGTATGTGTGTGTATATATACATATATATATATCATCTCCATGGTTTGTCTCTCCTGCTATCACCATAAGCTTCCTGAAGTCAAGTATTCATCCTTGAATCCCTTGAATCAAACAGCTTCAAGTCTTTAATATTATAAGTATTCAGTAAATGCTTGAGAAATATATGTGTATATATATATGCATATATATATATGTATGAATATATCAAACAGCTTCAAGTCTTTAATATTATAAGTATTCAGTAAATGCTTGAGAAATATATGTGTATATATATGCATATATATATGTATGAATATATACATATATATTCATACATACATACATACATATACCTTCTCTGTGTGACTTAAAACCACTGTAATGGGCAGTTAGTGGCTAATATGACAACAACTAATAAATGCTTTAGGAACAACCCATTCATGAAACTCTTCTTTGGGGGAAAACAATTTTTTTTACCCTCAAGCAAGAAGATTTTATGGTCAAATCAGTAAATTTGGAATGCTCAGAAAGCATCCAATTTTCTTTTAGTGAAAATATGCTGTTTAAGACTACAATATGCCCTCTACTTTGAATTTTGATGAAGGCCTTATTTTGAATTACCACAGAACGTCAAACCACTTTCAATACAATTGGGGATGCCAAATAGCAGAATCTGTGTCCGTTGTTTTGCATTGGTAAATATTTTCTTACCCATAACTTATATTTATGCTTGAAGAAGACAGTTGGATATTAATATTAAGTCAGAGGAATGTTAGGATCAATGTGGACAAGAACTTCAGAGATACTCCTTTCTTAGAACATTTATCTCATCTTAACCACTCCCCAAAATTGTTCTTTCTGACTCTAATTGAAGAATTTCAAGGAGACCAGACGTGTGAAGCAGTCTGTTTCATTTTGGGAGATCTTTAATTACTAGGAAGTCTTATTTCCAATTTCCCCCCAACGCTAGAATTTCATTTTTTGTTAAATACTCTAGATGTGAACTACCTATACAGGAGTAAGTCACAAGCTTGTCTGTATATTACATTTGTAAAAAATTAAAATTCAGCTCATGTATTTCTAATTCCAAGTCTAGCCTTCCACCTACCATGTCAAACTCCCTCAACATTATTGAAAAATGTGCTTTTTAATAACTTACACCCTTACAATATAGTTTTCTTGAAAATTATACAGGGAGAAGGAGGTAAAGGTTGCATCCTTTAACCTCTAAATCAATTAACCAATATTTTTTAAAGTATCTAATATGTTCCAGGCTCTCTACTACAGACTGGGGATACATTGTTGTAAAAAGGGGACCAATGACATCATAGGGTGATGTCTTGACGTGCCCTCCAATCGGATTTAAGGGAGGCAGAGTTGCACAAACTTGTAAGCCTCACTTTTGCAGAATCGTTGAAATACAGTGGCTAGAAAAAGGTCAAGATGACTGGAGATGACCCAAGATGCAGTGGATGACCTTGGTCTCTTGAATGTCTGACCAAGCTCTAAGCTCTCCACCACACTTGTTTTAGCTGCCTTCGTGGACATTGGAAGATTTTTTTTTCTCATTTGTTTATTTCTCCAGTGAAAGTCTTCACCTGCTTGGGGTAGACAATGCCCTAATTCATTAGTGGATTTGAGGCCTATTAGTTACCCTCAATCTGAGTCAGTTCATCTGCCAAGAAGGTTTTACTGGGGTGTGGCTGCCGTCCATGCTACAGCTTCAAGGAGCCACAAGCAGGAATTGGGAGCCAGGTGGACATCAGATGTTGACATGCAGACCTGAAAAGGCCTCAGCAAGTCCTCATACCCAAGGTGTTTGTTTTTCCTGAATACCCCAGTGATATATTAGCAATGAAATAAATAATCCCTGCTCTCAAGGTGTTTATATGCTAATGAAAGAGGTAAGTACATATATAAAAATAAATGAAATAAGTATGAAACTAAGTAGTTAAAGTAGTTTTGGACAGAGGACACTAACAGTTGGGGGATAAGGGAAAGCTTCATATAGAAGTAGGTGCTTAAGCTGCTCCTTGGAAGAAGAGAAAGATTTTAAGTTGCAAGGGTGAAGAGAGAGAGCAGATACAGAGGGAAGAGAAATGGAATACCATTTGAGTAATGGAGAGAAGCCTAGTTTACTGATTCCTAGAATGGGAGGGAAGAGAAAAATCAAATGATGTTAGAATGATGGGTTGGGTCCATTTTGTGGAGGGCTTTAGAAGTAAAACAGAGAACTTTCTATTTTATCCTAGAGCCAGTAGGGAGTCAATGGAATTGATTATGGGAATCACATGATCAGATCTACAATTTAAAAATATTTCTTTAGCAGCACTGTATATGATAAAATGAAGTGGGGGAATAGTGAGAGGGAGGTCAATTAGGAGAGCATTGTGATAATCTGGTTGAGCATAAGGGCCTGAAATAAGGAATATTGAATCAAAGATTACAGAACTAATGAGAATAGCTTGTTAAATTTTCAATGTAAGCATGCACACCTCAGAAATTGGCAAATTATACAAAACAGAGTTTGATTTACTCTTGGGTCGACTCTCTCATCTTAAGAAAGGGGCAGCTAGGTGGCACAATGGATAGAGATCTGGCTTTGGAGTTAGGAGGACCCGAGTTCAAATCCAGCCTCAGACACTTCACACATACTAACTATGTGACCATGGGCAAGTCACTTAACCTGATTGCCTCACCAAAAAAATAAAAAGCAAATATTAATAATGTAGATAAAATTTAAAAGCATGTCATCATTACATGTCGCCCCAATCGTTAATTGTTTAATAATAACCAGTACATTGCTAGTTCTATGTGAACAGAAAGACATTAAACTCAAAACACACAGAAGAAAAAGTTACAAGATTTGGCAACTGGATAAGGGATTAAATAGGGGAAAGACAGTAAGAAGTCCAGTGAAAGGATCTGTCCTGTTAGAATTCATGAGTGCCATTATTTAGGAAGGAGAAATGTAAGTGATTTTTGAGGGAAAATGTTTGGTATTCTCTTGGAGTCAAAATTTCTAATAGAAATTGATGTCTCAGGCGATAACTCTCCTCTTCCCTACCTTTTAATTCTCAGTTCAGGAGCTTCGTATTGGTCCTCATTGTTAGGAATCAACAGACCGGTCACATGTCACCATGCAGAACCATGCTGGCGACAGAAAGACTTTTTTGAAATCAGGAATTAGGACAACCTATGATGTCTCAAGCAAAGATGAAAAAACAATCCCTTCTTTATGAAAAAAAAATGACTTCTTTTAGTACAACAGCCATTATTTGTCATACCCTGGACAACTGTATGACCTATCTTCTTTTGCAAAGAAGATAAAAACATGACAGGGCTCTAATAGATTTAAATAAAATTACAAAATGAATGAAATTTAATTATATGATTTATTGAATTTACTAATAATTTATTATCTAAGAGACTTAATATTTTTATTAATACCATGACATTGCAAATGTAATAAAAATGAATCAGGGCAAAAGCAACAATGTGAATTCTTTGGTTAAAGGAAATTCAGACTAGGCGCAAGAGAAAATCCCTCATCTATAAAGTCTTCAGTGGCAGCAAACTGAGGATATTGTTTTAAACATAAAACTTTTTTTTAACCAATGGTTTAATTTTTTTTTCTACATTGGTATCATTTCCTAATGACTCTTCATTTTAACTCTATATTCAACATAAACCAAACCTGTAACAAAGAAATACAGCTAATAAAAACAAAACAACTCATGGGCCACGTCTGTCAACTTACCCTTCATTCAGAACCTAGTGTTTATTATATCTTTATAGAGAGGAGTGACACTTGCTTCAGCATTTATCCTCTGACACTGTGAGTAGTCACTTCATTCACCAGAATTCTAATGTCTTTTAATACTGTATTTCTTTACATAATTTACTATTCCTTTCTGCAAGTCATCATTTTGTAAATTGTTCTCCTGGTCATACTTATTTCCCCCTATATCACTTGCAATAGGTTTTTCTGAATGATTCACATTTGTAGTTTTACATAGTGCAGCTATATTCCATTATATACATACACTACAATCTGTTCAGCCATTACACAATTAAGACTTACTTCTTTGCTTCCAAGGCTTTGCTACCAGAAACATTGTGGTTAAAAGTCTTTATTCCACATACAGGATATGACCTTTTCACTTCCTGTTTCACATCCTCAGGCCATATTTCATTAGTGATGCTTTTGTGTCAAAGGAAAGAAAATTATTATTTCATTCCAACCTTGCTTCTAGTCTAGGATTAAATCTTTCATGGAACATCAGAGTTAAAAATAGTCCTCAGTCATCTTCTACTCCAATCCATACCAATGAGAAATCTATTCTCCCTATATTCTACAAAACTGATCACATTTTAATTCTTCTAGTGAAAGGAAACTCACTGATCCTGGGGTGGCAGAGCCAAGATGGCAGAGTGAAAGCAGTGACTTGCTTGAGCTCTGCCCCAAACCCCTCCAAATACCTGCAAAAAATGGCCTTAAACAAATTCTAAAGCAGCAGAACCCACAAAAAGACAGAGTGAAACAAATTTCCAGCCCAAGACAACCTGGATGGTTCATCAGAAAGGTATATCATGCCAGGGTGGAATAGGAATGCAGTTCGGTATGGGCACTTAGGCCACAGTAAACTTAGAGCAAGCCTCAGAGGATTGAATTGTGGTCAGCTTTGGTGGTTTCCAGACTTCTCAACCCAGGAATGCCAAAGACAACTTAGAAGGTAGGTGAGAAAAGTCTGTTTCTGCGGTGAGAGAGAGAAGCTAGGTCCCAGCCCCAGTTCTCACGTGTGGCCCCTGGGGTGGTGGCTGCTTCCTGAGCTTCTGACCCACAGGCTGAGGGGAAATCAAGTGGCTGATCAGAGGGGTATTGCAAGGATTTTCTGCCAGTGCAGGATTCTCTTGCTTTGCCAGTGCTTGGATCTGGGTCACAGTTTGGGGTACTGGGGTGATCAGGAGCTCTGGCACGGTGGAGCTTGTAGTGATTTTGGAGAGAAAACACTCCTCACAGTTCCAAGACAGAAAAGAGTGCTTGTGGTCACTCATAGACAAGAGCACAGGCCAGGAAAGGAGTAGACACCTCACCCTTGATCATAGCAGCTTGGAAGAACTGAAAATGTACATGTCCAAAGAAGTATCTATGAAAACAGCTACACAAAACCCCTGAAGTGTACATTCTCCACATTGGAAACAGACCTCTACCTTGTTAAAGAATTTATAACTGAAGTAATTGGCTGGGACCATGAAAAGACAGAGCAAAAAGAGTCAGACTATATTATCTTACTTTGGTGATGAAGAAGATCAAAACATACAACCATAAGAAGACAACAAAGCCAAAGCTCCTACATCCAAAGCATCCAAGAAAAAATATGAATTGGAACCAGGCCATGGAAGAGGAAAAACTGGGAGTGGTGCTAAAGGAGACCAAAAAAAAAAACGCTTAAGAAAATAACACCTTAAAAATAGCCTAACCCAAATGGCAAAAGAGGTCCAAAAAGCCAATGAATAGAAGAATGCCCTAAAAAGCAAAATTGGCCAAATGGAAGAGGAAGTCCAAAGGCTTACTGAAGAAAATACTTCCTTAAAAATTAGAATAGTGCAATTGGAAGCTAGTGACTTTATGAGGAATCAAGATACTCTAAAACAAATCCAAAAGAATGAAAAACTAGAAAACAAGGTGAAATATCTCATTGGAGAAACAACTGAACTGGAAAATAAGTCCAGGACAGATAATTTAAAAATTGTTGGACTATCTGAAAGCCATGATCAAAAAAATAAAAAAGCCCAGACATTATTTTTCAAGAAATTATCAAGGAAAACTGCCATGATATTTTAGAACCAGAGGGCAAAATAGAAATTGATAAAATCCACTGATCTCCTACTGAAAGAGATCCCCAATGGAAAACTCCTGGAAACATTGTAGCCAAATTCCAGAGTTCCCTGGTCAAGGAAAAAATACTGCAAGTAGTCAGAAAGAAACAATTCATGTATTGTGGAAACACAGCCAGGATAACACAAGATTTAGCAATTTCTTCATTAAGGGACTGCAGGGAATGAAATATAATATTCCAGAGGGCAAAGGAGATAGGATTACAACCAAGAATCACCTACCCAGCAAAACTGAGTATAATCCTTTAGGGCAAAAAAAAAATGGTCATTCAGTGAAATAGAGGATTTTGAAGCATTCTTGATGAAAAGACCAGAGCTGAATAGAAAATTTGACCTTCAAATAGAAGATGCAAGTGAAAAATGAAGTGGTAAAAAGAAAAGAGAAATCATAAGAGTCATTAAGGTTGAACTGTTTAAATTCCTGCATGGAAAGATGATATTGTAATTCATGAGACCTTTGTCAGTGTTAGGGTAGTGGAGGGAAAAATTATATGTGGATAGATAGATAGATAGATAAGTAGGTAGACAGATGGCACACAGTGAGTTGAAGGTCAAGGAGTGATATCTGGAGAATAAAATTAAGAGGTGAGAGAGTATTATACTGGCAGAAGGAGAAAGGGAGAGGTAGAATGGGGTAATTTATCTCACAAAAAAAAAAGAAAAGAAAAGGTTCTTACAGTGGAGGGGAAATGGGGCAAGGTGGGAGGGAAGAAGTGAATCTTATTCTCACCAGATTTGGCATAAGGAGGGAATAACATACACACTCAGTTGGGTAGGGGAATCTGTCTTACCCTACTGTGGGAGGGGGGAACGGGACAAGACAGCAGGAATATGATAGAGGGGAGTGCAGATTGTGAAAGAGGGTAATCAGAAGCAAACACTTCTGAGGAGGGACAGGGTCAAAAGAAAGAATAGAATAAATGGGGGGGTGCAGAATAGCATTAAGGGAAATAGAGTTAATTGTTCACAACGTGACTACTATGGAAGTGTTTTGCATAACTGAACATGTATAACCTGTATTGAGTTGATTGCCTTTTCAATGAGGGTGGGTGGGGAGGGAGGAAGGGAGAAAATTTGGAATCCAAGGTTTTAAAAACACATATTTAAAAAAAATATTTTCACATGCAATTGGGAAATAAGAAATATAGGAAATGGGGTACAGAAATCTATCCTGCCCTACAGGAAAACAGAAGGGGAAGGAGATGAGAGAAGGGGAAGGGAGAGACAGAAGGGAGGGCAGACTAAGGCAAGGGGTATTCAGAATGCTTGCCATCTTGGGGTGGGGGGAGGATCGAGATGGGGTAAAAATTTGGAACTCAAAATTTTGTGGAAGTGAATGTTGATAACTAAAAACATTTTTTTAAATAAAAAAAAGAAAGGAAACTCACTACCCTATGAGGCAGTTCATGACACTCTTGAACACTGGATACCTCTGAGATCATCTATCCTCAACCATTTATTTTATAAACTGGAAAAAGGAGATGCATGGAAAGAAAACAATTTTCTTACTCAAACTTACCTAGGTATTCATTAGCAAAATTAGGAGCAGAACTCATACCTCCTAATTTCAATGACACTTTCTTATATTTTTATGCCATATTGATTTATTAAGAATTCTGACTTTTAATAAATTTATGAATGAATGAAACAGAATACTGTAGTAGAAAAAGCTTTCTATGTGATGTCAGGAGAGCTATGTGTTTTAATTTTCCCACCACAATCACCACAAAGTGGCTATCTTAAACTGCAACTATAGTACATGGCTGGATAATGTACTTGCCAAATTTTCATTTAGTGAAATTTATTGACTCCTTTCTAAATCATCACTTCTTTGACAACACTACTTTTTTTTTAACTGAGAATGTTTAAATATATTCTTAACTTTGTTTTAAGGGTCCTAAATGTCTTGCTGGCTTCATCTGGAATCACAGAGATAAGCCAAGAGAGATAAATCAAACTTCCCTACCCTCCAGAACCCAAACATATGGATTAGCCCCAATGCCAGTGGCCATTTACAGCTATTTAGTTTTATGCTTTTCAAGGAATTATTTTCTTCTTACACTAGAAACAACTGCAGAACAGTCATCAGGAAATCCCATGTCCCATGATCTTTTGTTCCTGTCAATATCTTTTGGAAGAGTTCTTTAAGAAGTTACCTAAATTTTGTCAATATGATACTTCACTCCAGTTGTGGCAGAAAAAGTAGGACTGGGCTGCTTGAGGAATCTAGTTACTAGTGAAACTCCCTTAGTTTCATTCCTCCTCATTTAAGGAAAAAGAAGATGATTTCAGAAATTGGCATGATAATATTTATTCTTCTCAAGAAACACAAAAGTTTCTGATTTCTGTGTCATTTACACAACTTCCTCAGTCCCTAACTCATTTTATACACACACACAAATAAACATATATATAATACATATACATACAAACACACATACATACATACACACATTCATATATAAATGTTATGATAAATATATATCAAAATGAATATATAATCTATATTGAAATTAATAATAAATCTAAAGAAATATATGCATCTATACTTATATTCGTATATTATAATATAATTAATATATGCATTTATTTTGTGGTTATGTATATATATATGCATATATATACATATATATGTACATACACACACACACATATTTTGGGCAGGATGGTGGTTGTTTTATGAAAAACTTTACTTCCATTGGGGCCAGTGTTGTACAATGGAAAAAATCTCTGGTATGGAGTCTAAAGACCTCCCTTTGTAGTCCCAGGTCTTCCACGTAGCTTATATGTGATATCTAGCAAGTTACTTACACTCTCCAGTCCTCAGTTTTCTCAACTGCAAAAAGAAATGTTTGGATTGAATGATTGCTAAGGTATTGTTCAGCTCTAAATCAATGCTCTCATGATCCTATGACTTTCTCATTATGGTGAACTTGCCAGCTATGAAGAAAAACTGCACAACTTTGGCCATTGCATATGCCTCCAAATGACAAGGGGGAAGACTTGCCTAAGTGAAAGGAAACTAAGAGGGATACATTGCATGATATGAGAGGAGCCTTCCCTAAGATATAACAAAAAGATAAAGAATGTAAATTTTAGAAGTAGAGAAAACAGTACAGGTGAGGAGAAGTCTGCATTTGGGAGGCAAGGATTTAATTTGGGGCAGATAAGTGGTGCAGTAGATAGAATACTGAGGTTAGAGTCAGAAAGACTCCTGTTCAGGAGTTCAGATGTTGCCTCAGAAGCTTACTGTATGATCTTGTACAAGCCACTTAACCCTGTTTGCCTCAATTTCCTCATTTGCAAAATGAGCTAGAAAAGGAAATAGCAAACCACTTACTTGCCTTTGCCAAGAAAACCTCAAATGGGGTCATGAAGAGTCAGACATAACTTAAATGAGCAAACAAAAACATTTCATTTTTCTCTTTGGGGTCAGGAAGGAAAGAAAATCATTTGAAAGTAGGTTGGTATAACCTCTTCATTTGGGGAAAACATCCTGAAAATACAAAGTTAGGGCTGTCCTAGGCATAGAAATAGGCAACCTGCCACCAGGGGAGTGTAGCAATTCCTAATTAATCATTATTGTATTCATTAGGAATTGACCAGACAGATATGGTATAAGTGGTTATTAGACTTGGACACATAGTTCTGAAGAAGCCAAACAGATTGGACCATGCTACTAGAGTCAGTTATACATGAGGTGATAGAAAATTTCTTTCATTGGTAAAGGTTTTGGGGTTCCATCACACATGGTAATGTTTGTATCTTGGATTGTTGTCAGTTGTTAGTGCCTGGGATTTTCTTCCAGGTGGTTCAGAATCCAAGGGGCTCATGGGATCATGGGATCATAAAATACAGAGCTGAAAGGATCCTTAGAGCAAGATTCTGTTTTATGGAGAAGGAAACTGAAAATCATAGGGAAAACAACTTGATAAAGTTCACAAATAACTACAATTTGAAAAAAAAGTTCTTTGAACTTCAAACTGAATAGTCTTCTATTGAATAATGCTGCTTTCCTGTTTAATTTCAGTAAGTGGACAGAAACATTTGGTCAAAGCCCTCTATTGTCTCCTCTCTTTATGGGTTGATGGCATGAGCTAAGAAAAATGAAATCCTCTCAAGTCACAGACGAAAGGAGTCTATGATATGAAATAGCCCCAGGCTTCAGTAATTTGCTATAGCACTTATAAGGATGTTGACATGAAAGGCAGTCTGGGATAGCATAGTCAATTACATCACAACTCCCTATACCTACCCCTGCCCCTGACAGAAAATAAAATGAGAATTCAGGGATTTTTTGGAAAATTTGGGAAGAGGATCTGGGTAAGATTTACTTTTTTGTTACCTCTGAGGACAAAGTATGCTAAGCAAATTAGTAGTGTGAATGATATTAAAGCAGCTATGCTTAACTTATTTAAGAAAGCAAAAAAAAAATTCTATATGTAATAAATGTTCCCATTTTAATACAATGTTAATTAAAATTTATCCTAAAATATTCCTTGGAGCAGGACCTTAAGCAATTTCATCTATTCATCCCGACCTCTTATTTTTTTTTCATTTTTAAAATGAGTATAACATTACTTTCATCACCTACCTCTTGAGTTTGTTGTGAGGAAACCATTTGTCAAACATCAAACGCTAGATAAATGTAAATTTTCGTTGTACCTTTTATCATTGATTACTTTACATACCAGTAAAAAAAGAAGTTGGTTGATCATGATCATTGCTCTGGTATCCATAAAAGCATACACACACACACACACACACACACACACACACACGGATATGGGCAAAAGAGGCAGCATAGTGTTGTAGTGGCTACAGAATGGGAGCCAAAAGACCAGTGTCCTTTGATACTGCCTTCTTGACCCTATACAAGTTATTAAACCTTGCAGTGTCCCTAGGAAACTTACCAAGCATGTAAGTTGTAGAGTAGGTGGTAGCTACATTGGTAAAAGGAGTTCCTCACACAGGGAATTCCCTAAACCATTGAAACCATAGCCTGGAGGGGAAAAAAGGTCCACAGGATGAAAATTAATGGATGAAATTTAATTTAGAGCAGAAAATGCAAACCTGTGTTAATGAGATCACAAATCCATTGATTAATCAAAATATTTGTTATTTGACTAAAAAGTATTACAGAATAATTCTAAAAATTTTATAATTCAGCCTTAATATTATTTTCCCCCAAATATTCTGAATTAGTAAAAATGTATTATATATTCTCTTCTGAATTGATTCACAGAGACATTTCCCAAACAATCTTGGAATGTTTATTTGATACAGCTGACTTAACTTACACAACACACACACACACACACACACACGCACATGCACACACACGCACACACATATACACACATACACATCTATGACTTTTATTCTAATTAGGCTTGAACAGAAAGGCACTATCATAGGATCTATATTCAGATGCCAACTTTGACTTTTTTTACTTATGTAACTTCAGGTATGACACCTACGTCTCTGGACTTCAGTTTCCTTATTTGTAAAATAAGATGACTAAACTAGATGTTTTCTAGGTTGTAGCTCTCTGTTTGTGATCCCTATGATCTTCTATACACAGAATCAAAACATTGTTTTTTAATCCCAACACTACCACTTATGATCTAACAGTCAGTTTTCCAGTCTAATAATGTGATTAATAATATCCCTATGATGTCTTTTAACTGTGTCAGATCAAATAACATACCAGAAGTGAAAGTGCTTAAGAAGGTAGAGAGAGCTCAACAGAAGCAATTCTACTTCCAAACAGCCAAGATTTAGTAGATGTGGTGCTTATTTCACATGATAGAAGATATTATTCATACGTTACTCCAGCCAAAATAAAATCATTTCCTCATGGCTTTATTGATCTTAGCTAGCCTGTGCCTTTGCTATTAGAATAAGAACATTACTGAGCCCATACCTTAAGCTTGATAGTATACAGCACAACTTGCAATCTACTGGGATTGCCTTCATTTACTTAGAATTTTCATCATGATGTCATTTTTGGAGGACTTCTCTGTATTATGAAAAATAAGGTATAATGTTTGAATCTGAGGGAAAGGATTTTACACATGCTTTACTATTTTCTGGCATCCCACCATGACTTTACAACATGCCCTTATGCTTGTCCTCAGAACAAGGACTGTGGCTTGTGCATAGAAGGAAGGATGTAAAATAAATAGATGCTATTATTCATGCAATTCATATGTCCACAGTCGAGGAGAAAACAAATGCTTATGGTAGGAGGGAGAATGGTTGCTGTGGGAGGCAGCAAATACGACTAGAAATTAGTAGCACAGGAAATGTTATCTTTAACTTTTCCATATGTAAGCTGAGACTCAGTCATGGTCATACAAGTGGTAAGTGTGGGAGTTATAAACCAAATATGGGTCTCCTAGAACAAGTTTATGACACTATCACTACCTGCAGCAGTAAAGGAGGCTGCTTTAGAAAGAAATGACTTCCCCTTCATCAGAAGTCCTCAAACAGAATCTGAATGATCACTCATTGGGGATAGAACAAATGTTTCAAGACAGAGGCAGACTAAATGATCTGAGGTCTCTTCCAAATTTGATATTCTAAGATTCTGTCCAAATTTTCCATTTTCTTTCTGTCATGAAGAACATGAAAATTAGGGCTGGGTAAAGATGGCATTAGGAAAATATTGTGTTTTTGGTGGAATTTTCAGTTCTATTACACATAGTCCTTTGAGAAGACTGTAATTAGACAAATATAAAAGTTTAATATAAATATTATCTCTTAGTAGTATTGTAAAGCTTCTAGACAACAGACCTGCACAAAAAATAAGCATGCTCTGTTATGGATAAGGAAACTGAAGTTCAAAACAGAGTAATGCCTTTCCTCTCGTAGTAACACAACTAATAAGAGGCTGAGCAAAAATTTGAAATGAGGCCTCCAGACTGCTTGTCCAGAGCTCAATACACTTGCCTCATGCTTCTTAATGGAACTATCTCCTATGTGTAAAAGTTACCCAGACCCAGGGAGTATGTCTCTATAGCCTCTCAGCAGAGAAAGGCACAAAAAGATGAGGTATTTTACTTGAGAAGGCCAAGATACCTGTAATTTCCAAGGTCAATTGTTTGCCCTGAAGGCCCCCCAGATTAGTTGGATTTACTATTACTTAGCTTTGTAGCTCCAACAGAACCCCAATTTCTGTAAGCTCCCCTCTACACTGCTTTACCATTCATGACCTTTCTTAGGTGTTGTGACTGATGTTTGCCCAAATCTCTTTGTAAAAATCCGCTCCTGACTTTCTTCCATCAAATAATCTTCAAATGGCTCTTCATTCTTTCCAAAGCAGACTAGGGGGAAATGCCATTTAGAAGCATGTGTGATCTTCTGATCTATTTGAAAGCATTTGAGTGCCTCACCTCTGTGCTGACCCTGCTGCATCTCATGGGCACCTTTCTTTCTTCGGTGACTAAATCGTTACTATCATTCATTTGAGAAGAATAAATATGTTCGCTGACCTGTTTGAACTGTGGGATATATCTTCCAGCACTCTTATAAAGCTATGCTTATATACTGGTAGGGGAAAAGTGGTTCACCATGGTAGCTTTGCTAAATGCCTTCAAAGAAGATGAATAGACTAAACAGAATAGCTGCAAAATTAAAAAAAAAGAATTTTTTTCTCCTAGAGCTTCAAGGGAAGCTGCTTCTTTTCTGTCTTATGCACCTCTTTTAATAAATTTCAAAATATATTGCTTGCTATTTGTCCTTGATGAGTTTTTGCATATGGCAATATCATCAGATCAGAATAATTGACACCCAGCTGTAATTACAAATGCCACATAAATATATGATTACTTATTCAATCATTTTCCATTTTAATAGCCTGTAATCAGATTACAATGAAGGGACACAGCCTATCTACCTCAATCGGATAAGTCCCAGTTTCATATCATCAGTGAGACATACTGCAAGGCCCTCAGAATGCTGAATGTCATAATAGAATTGTTTGTGAAATATCACAACTGCAAACAATTGAGACAATAAATTGTCTTTCAATGGTTGCACTTGAGATCAACCCTCAGATGATATTGATCTCCATAATTAGTTGGACTGGGTCTTAGATAACAGACATGTAGTCTTCAACTTTAAAGACTTTCCAGCATAGTTACCACTTAATAGAGCTATCCTGACTTGCCCTTTAAAAATACAAAGTCATTTGAGCCACCATGAGGCATTGATGTATAACTTTAGTGGAGGCATAAAGATATATCATTTACTAGATTTGTATCTCCAATTACCTTCTCATATTTCTATGAATGCTCAGTAGTACTTCCATTTTCAATCCAAAAGAGCAAATCTGTTCCTTCCAAAAATCTTATTTGGGTAGGATTGCATTAAAAAAAATGCACAATGTTCTCAATGACACCAAGCTGGTCACTAGCTCAAATGCCTATCACTTTAATTTTAGTGTTTTCCTAACGATGCAAGTAGGTGGAGTAGTGGATAGAGTCTAGATACTAGAGCTGAAATCCGGAAGATCTGAGTTCAAATCCTGTCTCAGACACTTACTAGTCATGTGTTCCTGGGTAAATTACTTAACCTCTGCCTACCGCAGTTTCCTCATTGTAAATAAGAGATAATAAGAACACCTATACCCAGGATTATTGTGAGGTTCAAACTAGATAATATTTGTAAAGCACTTTGCAAAAAATGAAGCACCATATAAATGTTAGAGACGATGATTCTCAGGCTTCAGATTATAGAAGAAAAACAAAAATTATAGATGATGTAAGTGGCAAGGGAAAGAAACATTATTGGTGTAAGCAGTTTATAATATCTTATACAGAATGACTTGTATATAAGAAGCAGTATAAGTCCTCTAGAAGGATAAGTCTATTTAGAAAAGGAAAAAAAGACCTGCCTAGCTGCTCTTCTCTCTCTGTCATATATGCATATGTGTATATGGATATAGATAGATAGATAGATAGATAGATAGATAGATAGATAGATATGTCCATGTGTATATACATGTATCTTCATATATACAAACGTAAAAGACTTATGTAACATATATGTGTATATTATATGTAAGGCCTCTGGAATTTGGATAGATCATTTGTGAAGGATTTAAGGACAGAAATGGACAAACATCACATGTGTTAACAAGGTAAAAATCAGTACTATCTGCACTGGTGGAAATGATTCCCAAAACAGTGAATTTTTTAAAGTGGTATCAAAGTAAGTTTGTAATTTTCTTATAAGTAGTCTCAAATTAAGTAAATCTTCTATCTTCTGTGTCATACTAAGAAATGGAGTTCCTCCTCCTTCACCTATGAAATATAATAGCTCTTGAAATCTGTTATTCTCATTTCCTTCACTCATCCCTTCATATATATATATATACACACACACACATACACATACATACATATATATGCATATGCATATGTGCATGTATGTATATGTATACAAATGTATACATAAATATATAAACACACATGCATACACATACATACACATATATTTACATATAAGTGTATTGTATGTATATATGTATATTCCTGTATAGCCATTCCATAAGCACTACAATAGCATTGTTAATAATATCCTATTTAATAGTACTATATTAACTACTAATAATTTGAACTGAGGTAGCCTATTCCTCATACGAGCTTAATGTTATTACAAGCAAAGTATTGCAATCATAATGTCAGTTTTCTTCCCATTTAGAAAGCAATAAGAAAGGAAACATTTCAGGTTAGTTAATTTGCTGGATTCTATAGACCAGAAAACTGAAAGTCATGCTGAATATATACAGAAGAATCAGCTAGGAGAAAAAATTGCATGATGGGAAAATTGAAAGCATAATTCATACATTATTTTTTCTCAGAGAAGTAGTCAGCACATTCTAAGGTTCTGCTACTTCCTATCTGTGACTTTTTGGGTAACTCATTGCTCATTTGTGTGCTCCAATCACCATATCTTTGAGAATAAGGGGTTAAAAAAAGATTATCACGAAGGTCCCTTCTAACTCTGACATCTTGTGATTCCCTAATGTGGGTCTGCTCTACTTGGCTTCATCCCTTTCTCTTTATCTTTCTTCTCCCCTAACTCATCAAAATGCACCTGTCTTGTTCCTCATTCCCCCAGGGCCTGCTTCTATGTTTTACAAAGTGACAGCTAGTTATTTGATAAGCTCATCTCAGCTAAGAACAGTTTGTAGATGCTGATTGCTTAATGCCATCTTCCTCCCAATCAACACTGACAATTTAACTGGAGCCTCCTGGAGACACAGAGGCATAATCCAAAGAGGTGGTCCTTTTAGATTAGTGGCAGGCTGGTAGGAGGTTTTTTTCTGTTTTGTTTTGTTTTGTTTTTTGTTTTTTGTTTTTTTGAGAATTAGGCCTAAAAGAACTTCATAAAGTCAGTTTGGAAACCAATTGGATGAATGAAAAGAAGTTCCAGGATTTCTCTCTTCTGTCACCTTATTCCATCAATTCCAACCTAAATTTATAGGAACATCAACAGTAGAAAACTATTGGGGAATGTGGTAAGTGGAAAAATACTGAGGATAGAGGGAGTTGGGTTATCATTCAAGGACTTTTCATGTGGGAGATGCCTATGCTGATGCAGGAACAAACATCTAATCAGGGGAAAACAACTAGGTGAAAGAATATAGCTCAAAATATACTGAAAAAGACCTGAGACTCACATGAATATACACAATCATCCTGAGATACCCTTGTTGTTACCAAGAGCAAATTAATGGGACTGGCTCATTTTTATTCAACACCCATCCTTTCTTCTGTTTGCCTTTAATGTTCATGCAAACTAGAAAAAGTGTTGTGCTTTGAAGTCCAAACACCTGTTTCCAAATCCCAGTTCTGACACTCACTAGATGGGTGAACCTGGGCAAGGTCACTAATTTTTTTGGGAATCTCCTTTTTCCTTATCTCTGCTACCCAGTTTCCCTGGCTTCCCATCACATCCTGCTAAAATTCTACCTTCTACGGGAAACCTTTTCTGAACCCTTAATTTTATTTCCTTCTTTCTATTGACTGTTTTCAATTTATCCTATGTATAGCTGGCTTGTACATAATTGTTTGTACATTGTTCCCCTCTTTAGACTGTGAACTTCTTAAGAGCAGGAACTGTCTTTTCTCTTTCTCTTTATACTCATCGATTAGGGCAGCGCCTGACACACAGTTGGCATTTTATGAATGCTTACTGACAGACTGAGTGACTAGCTAATAAGAGGGTAGTTGTGAAGAAAGCAGATTATAGTTCACAAATCTCTACACTAATATTTTATTGCTATAGAACAACAGTATTTTTTATTTTTTAAAACTGTTCACATCCCTGGAAATGACTTATCCCAAAGTCCTTGTTTTTCAGATGTGAAAATCAAGATCCAATGGGAATAAAGATTTCTCAAAGGACACTCATCAAATAGGCAGGCTTGAAACTTGAACCTTTTTTGAGGGTTTTATTTTCCTCTTTCTTCTATGCCATTTTATTGTACTTTCCTAAGTTTTCTTTTTCTCTTCAAATTTGACATAGATATCTCTTTTAACTTAATTACATCTGAGTGTGATATATAGTTTTTGTTTTGTTTTGTTTGTTTTCAGGAGGTGAGGTCGGGAAGGAGATTATAAGATTTGTCTACTGGGCCCTGAATCACCTTCTTCTCATTTCCCCTGAGCTCTTTCTGTAAGTAGTAAGACAGACAGTACTGACTTTCAGTATTGTCATTGAATTAATGAAAGCCAATTAAACACAAAATAGTCTGCTTTTGCAGATGGAAGCAGTCCTACAGGGAAAAGCATTTAACTTGCTGTCTCATGGACTCGTAGACTATTAGAGATAGAAAAAAAATCTTAGCCTAGGACCCTTTATATTACTTTATGTTATTTTCTTTTATGTGCTGACTAGGTTATTTTTATAAAACTTTATTGATGCTTATTACATTTATATTACAATTATTTCTATATATTTCCCTCCCTACAGGACCATTCAATGAGCCTTCCTTTGAAACAAGGAAAACCAGTTGTGAAAAATACAAAACACAGTAACATTGTCCGGTAGCACATTTAAGAATTGAACCTATAGTCTCCCATCTCTTAAAAGAAATGACAGGAAGTTTTCATTATCTGTTTTCAGGGGCCAAGAACAATTATTACCACTTGTAGTTATTATTTATTTATTATGACACAACATTCAACTTCATCTTACAGTGCCTTTCATTCACGTTACTTTGGCTATTTATATTGCTTTCCTGGTTTTGTTGACTCTACTCTGCACTGGTTAAGAAATGTCTTTACATGTTTCTTCGTAATCTTCATATGCTTAATATTTCATAGTACAATGCTACTTTACCTTCAGAAATCAAAATATGATTAAGCATTCCTTACTCAAGTAGGTATCGCAGTAGATAGAGCACTGGGCCTGGAGTCAGGAAACCTGAGTTCAAATCTGACCTCAGATACTTACTAGCTGTGTGACCCTGGACAAATCACTTAACCCCATTGTCTAGCCAAAAATAAATAAAGTGACTCACTCACAATCAATGAGACCATGTTGCTAGGAGGAAGGATCCTGCAGCTTCTTTATTTATCCCTTGCAAGCAATGTGGTCCCAAGAAACAGCTGTGGGGATTTGAAATTTTGTTCATTTTTTTTTTCCATTCTAAGTTCAGGGAGTGAGTCTCTTTGGTCAGAGAGTACATGCCATGGGGATCCATGAATGCAGAAAACCAAGCTGAAGGTTGTTGTAAGCCCATCAATAATGGTTTGAAGAGCACTGGTCTGAATATACCATCCTAGGAGAAAGCAGCACTAAAGACTTGAGACTTGAACTTGGCAGAACTAATATTATGTAGGAATTTAATAACTGAACACTTCCTTCCCCAGAGACAGAGAGTACAGAGGAATTATATGTGTCTGTGGCTTTAGGGAAAATCTTCATATACTTGTTTTAGAGTTCTACTTGGGAGAGTTTTAGGATCATTCATCAAAGTAATCTGTGACTCAATAGACCCCAGGGAGGCCTTTAGTCTCCCATGGTAAAATTAAAGGCTCATAATAGATATTTGTGAAATGCAAGACCCGTCAAGGATGTCTTTCCATTTACCCTCTTCTCAAGTACTGATATACCTATAGACAAAGAAAATAAATTAACTTATCAAAAGAGAGTAAGGTCTACAAAATACCACCCAGTTTTGGGAATAACAAAATAGGAAACGTATTTTTCAGGTGTACCTACCAAAGGAGAGGAGAAAGGAAAATAAAGCAGTTGCTATGGGTCAGGAGACCACGACTAATCGTTCTTTTTCTCTTTTCTTATTACTACGCTCATATCTTACTGCTGTGGGTGATAAAGCTGACCACACTAGAGGGAAATCAGTTGCTTTCCACTTTTTTTTTTTTTAATTTTAACCTCTGCCTTAATTCCAAGCCATGTGCATCCTCACCTCTCAGTGTCCTCAAGCTCCTTAGGGTCAAAAAATCTCATCCCCTCTCAATCAAAGAAGGTGAATTCTTTATTTCCCCTGTGATATATCACAGTCACCCTTGAAGTTTGTGGGTAGGATTACAACATAATTCCAAATTGTTGTTCACAATGGTTGAACCAATTCAGCAACAGAACATTACTTGGCCTATCCTCCTGCAGTCCCTCCAACACTCATTAATTCCATCCTTTATCACCTTTCTCTTTTTCCAATTTACTGAGTTCACAGCAAAACCTGAGAGTTTTATTCTGCATCTCACTTATTAATACTAAGGGACTTGGAGCAATCTTTTGCAGTTATTGAAATTTTGAGTCTTCCCTTGAAAACAAGAGAAGAGTGAAAGCAACAGAAAAGAAAAGGGAAGAATGGAGGGAAGGAGAGGGAGAAGGTTGAAGGAAGAAGAAGGAAGGGAGGGAAGAGAGAGAGAGACAGAGACAGAGACAGAGTCAGAGAGAGACAGAGACACAGAGGCAGAGAGAGCAAACAAAGAGACATTTGAACACATCAAACAAAGCTCCATAAATTATTAAAACTGAACCATATTCACCCTCCTTGAAATCAAGTTACTGTCCCAGATACTCATAAAAACAGGGACTAAATAGTTTGGCAAAGCATTGTTCCAACTAATGTATTCTGCTAATACCTTTCATTAAGCCTTTGGGACTAGAGGAATGCATTCACATGATTTCTGAAAATTTCATGACAATTCATCTATCCCTAGAGCAGTGGCTTATATTGGATTCCACCATTCGAGTGACACCTTTCCATCACCAAGTCTTCTTTCTGCTCTTGCTAAAGCATCTCTCAAAAAACAAATAAAACAGCAACAACAACAACAACACTTTCTCATTACTTGTATAACCACTAGCCTGGTTCAAGTTGTCATCATGGTTCAACTGTACAAAACTGTAACAGTTGCACTATTGATTTGGGCTTATTGAATTTGAAATGCCGATGGGATTGCTGGTAGAGACAACCTGAAATCCACAGGCAACTTGAATTCAGCTTATCCAAAACTGATCCCCAGGGTCAGCACCTCAGAAGTGGAAGAGACCTTGAACATCTTGAATCCAATAAGTATACATCTGATTATAAGACAGTGTGGCAGAGGTGAAAGTGCAATAGACTAGGAATTAGGGCACCTGTTTTCAAATTCTAGTCCTCCTACTTACTACCTGTGTGACATTAGCTAAGTCATAACACCACTCTGAGTTTTAGTTCCTAATGTGAAAAGTGGGGTAGTGGAATTCATTATGTAAGTTCTTCTTATCAGGCCAAACATATCAATGCCCTTCAACCAATACCCAGTGGCATATTTTGAGGTGCTCTTACCACCTTAATTGCTTTCCTTTAGGCACATTACAATTATTGATGCCCTTCCTCAATGTTACATACAGAATTGAACAATTTTTTCCTGTTGTGACCTGACCTGATCTGAGTAGAAATTGAAAACTGCTTCCTCTTCTTGGGCACTTTGCTGGATGCAGAAAGATGTGTCTGAAGTTTGACTTCATTCTTTGTATTGAGTAGGCCATAATTATAGGAATCATTTGAATCTGCCTTTGAGTTTCCATAATTGCATACCTGATTTTCAGATCCAGACTTTGTTTTGTCATGTGTTGGTCCTGGTAAACTGAAAGCCATTTCCTGTGAGCCATTTGTGAGAATGATAGAATTATGACAGCAGGATTTTTCTTTGAAGTTTATTTTGTCTTAGTTTGGCAGGGTTAGACTTTACTGAGATCCAAAATTCTTGCTTCCAATTAGATAATGAATCAATTCTGAAAGATAATAACCTTGAATGACTTCCTATTACTTCCAGGATCAAAAGCAAAATTCTGTTTGGGTTTTTTAAAATCCTTTATGATGTACCTTCTTCTTAACTTTCCATCTTCTTACTTACTATCTCCTTCCACTCACCTTATGACCCCATTACACTTGTAGGCAGAAATGTGGTACAATGAAGAGAACTCTGGCTTTCAAGTCAGAATAATGTTAGTACAAATCCTGTCTCAGACAGAACTTGTTTTGTGACCCTGGACAAGGCATTTAATCTCTGTGAGCCTTGGTTACTTCATCTGTAAAATGAGAAAATAAATGCACCTATCTTACAGAATTATTGTAAGGATCAAATAAGATCGTACATAAAGTTTTTCACAAATTGTAATGCACTATATCAATGACAATTATTACTACTAGTATGACTAGTATTAGTACTACTACTATCATTAATATTGTTGTTGTTGCTGTTGTTACAATAGCTACTTGCCATTCCTTTTACCTGACATACCATTTATCTCTCTACTACTTGTCCTTCACCTGGATATCCCCTATTTCTGGCCTGTTCTTCTTTTCTCACCTCTACCTCCCAGCTTTTGCAGCTTCCTTCAAGAATGAGTTCAGATCCTACCTTCTGCTTTTCCATTCCTCTCACAAACCTTCCTAGCATCATCCCCCTCAGATTACCTTTAATTTATATTGCATATATCTTGTACATACAGTTATTTTCATTTTGCCCTCTCCTCATTGGCAATCAGTTAACAAGAATTCATTTAGTGTCTGCGAGGTGCCAAGCACTGTATTAAGCTCTGAAGACACACAAAAAAAGCAAAAACAAGCAAAAAATAAATAAGAAAAAAAATTCCTATTCTTAAGAAACTCACAGTCTAATGGGGGAGAAAAGATGAATACATATGTACAAATAAGATATATACAGGATAAGTAGGACCCAGTCTTTACGTAGCCATTTAAGGTTTACAAAGTAATTCATATGTTCACTCAACTGGTTTTCACAATAACCCAGGAAGGTAGGTACACTTATTCTCTCCATTTTACAGCAAGAAAACTGAGGCAAAGGACATTTAAGTGACTTTCTCAGGGTTGCATAGCTAATAAGTGTCTGAGGCCATCTTTGAACTCAGATTTTCCAGACTCCAGGTCTAATACTGTGTCCACCATTAGCTACAAATATAATGTCAAGTTTTAGAGGTCAAAGGGCCCTGCTTTGCATTTTTTTGTAACCGCATTACTAATGGGAGAATGGGGAAGGACCAAGTCATGCTACAGAGAGACAAAGAGGAGAGAGACACACACACAGAGACAGAGTGAGAGAGACTTAGAGAGAGACACAGACACAGGCACAGAGACAGAGAGAGACAGAGACTGTATAGTAACACATAGGAACACTTTCAATGAGGAAAGAAAGAAGAAAATAAAGAAGGCAAGAAGGAAAGAAGGAAGGAAGGAAGGAAAAAAGGAAGCATTTTCTAAGTGCCTAAGCTGTGCAGGCACTATGCTAAGCACTTTCCAAATATTATCTCATTTGATCCTCACAACAACCTTGGGAGTTAAGTACTTTTCATGAAAAATGATTAAGTAAAGCTCTTTGGTAACCAAATCCCCTCCCTTATAGATAACAGACCAATCTACTAACCTATGTCCTAGGAATTTTTTGCATCATTCTAAATGGCCTTAATTAATATAATTATAGACTTAAAAGCCTTATTAATATAAACTCCTGGAGGATAAAGATTCTGTTTTAGAAATCTTTTTGTACTTTATCTTCAACCACAATTAATACAGTGACTTCCAAATAATATTGTCTCTCATACTGGAAAGAACTCTGAACTGAGAATTTGGAGATCTAGGATTCTCTTCTTGGCTCTGGAAGTAACATTGTACACCTCTCTGGGCCAAATCTTCCCGTATGAAAAAGCAAGATTAGATGAACCCTCATAACCCTGTATTTAACCCAGATTTTTGTGCATAAAAATACTGCATCTGAGAAGCAGAATGATGACATCAGGATATTTGGAATATGATCAGTTAGAAAAAAGGGGAAGAGAGAGGGACCACATAGCAAATTTAGAGATGGAAGGAACATAAGCACATAGATTTAAAATTGGAAGGGACATAGAAATCACTTATTATAAACCCCTCCTTTAATAAATGAAGAATTTGAGACCTACAGTAATTAAATAATTTGCTCAATGTTACCCAAGTTCAGTAGTGAGCTGGAATAGTAACCCCAAATTCATGGTTCATTCTACCACACCTCTTGGACATGTGGGGAGTAGCTTTAAGTTGGATTTCAACTTAAAACCTTTGGCAAACAGAAGTTGAATACTGATTCTATTAGCACAGGGGCTTTGATATGTATCTACTAATTATGGATCAATTCAAAGGAATTGACCGAAGGAATATGAACAACAGAGACTTATACAGTAAGAAAAAGTAGGGGAGCTCACTACAAATTAAATTCATGGATCACAGTATAAAGTATAAGAATGCTCTATTGACCATAGGTGGAGTGTACATATGAGGATAGGGATTGTATTCAAAATGTGATTTCACTGGCAGAGGGCACTTTCATTACCAGTGACATTTGGCACTGTTTCTGTAATTTACTGGCTTAGAGACTTACTCAGTTGGTGTGTCTGATTCTTTGTGACCCTATTTGTCTTTTTTTTGGCAAAGATACTGGAGTAGTTTGCCATTTCTTTCTCTGCCTCATTGTACAGATGAGGAAACTGAAACAAAAAGGGTTAAGTGACCTGCCCAGGGTCACACAGCTAGTACATATCTCAGACCAGATTTGAATTCAGGACGATGACTCTTGCTGGGGGCACTCAGAAGTTAAGTGACTTGCCCAGAAACACAAAGTTTATATAAATCAGAGGCAATATTTGAATGCAAATCTTTCTGGCTTCAAGGACAGCTTTATTCACTATGCCATTTTACCTCTTTCCTGTGTGTATTGGAGATTTTAAAAGGATATATTGTCCAGGCTTGTGAATCTGATCAAGAGAATTCTAAAATAAAAAGGTAGGGAGAGCTAGAAAACTGACAATTTATGTCTGACAACTCAATTCTCAATGTGATTTCAATGCATGTTTCAAATTTTTCTCTCCTTTGGAAAAATGTAATATCCATTCAGTCAAAATCATTTTAATGAATATCTTTATTATATATAGATAGAAAGATAATATTTTTTAATCACTATACAAATATCTCATGCTGTTCAGGTATCACTGACTATTATGGAGGTGGGACTGATTCATTCCAGAAATAGTACTATGGATGTTTATACATTATTTTGAAAAGAAAATAAGAGATAAAATGTTTATTAGAAGAATATGAAAAAATGAACATACCCAAGGAAGTTTTGAAATAGTAAGGGAATGAATCTTGGAAAAGTTTTGGATGAAGATGATGAGAAGAAAATTTAGGAGGCATGACAAACCTTGCAAAGAAGCATACTATATTAATGATGGAGAAGTTAACCCACCAGAACTCTGCTAGTTATTTAATTTTAGTCAAAGATCTTTGTGAGACAGAAAGACAGAGAGACAGAGACATAGAGGCAAAGACATATAGAAACAAAGCTGAGGAGAGAGACTGAGAAAGAGATGGAGAGAATAGACACAGAGACAGAGAGGCATAGAGAAAGACAGACTCAGACATGAGAAACAGAGAGAGAGAGAGAGAGAGAGAGATGATCTTCAAGGTAACGGAACTGGGATTTGATTCCTGGCACAATTTTATCTGGCACACTTTTCTGATGGCCAGTGAATGTCTTGAAAGAGAAAAAGTGATCATTAAGAGCCAGTATCACTTTATAAATAGCAAGCACAGGCTTATTTTATTTCTTATTTTTGGTAGTATTGGTCCAGTTGATTGGGAGAATTGGGAAATGCCACAAGAATATTAAACCTATATTTTGCTAAGTAATTTCACAAAGTCTCCTATTAGGGGATGCTAGGTAGCAAAGTGGATAGAGTATTAGATGTACAGTCAGATAAGTTTAATCCAGTCTCCAATACTTACTAGTTATATGACCTTGAGCAACTCATTTAAACTGTTTTCTTCTCCAGAAAATGGGGATAATAATGGCACCTTCTTCCCAGGGTTGTTGTGAAGAAACAATGCGATAATGATAGTAAGTGCTTGGAACAGAGCCTGGTACATAGTAAGTAAATGTTAGCTATCATCATCATCATCATCATTATCCTTGTGGACAAAATGTAGAAATGCAAATTCATTAATATATTCAGATATTTGTACAACTGGCATGATATGATATGACATGATTCAGTAGAAGACCAGTTAGAGGATTTGCAGTAAAGGAATCTGAAGTCATACTGTGACTCTGATGTTTTCTAGTGGCTTTGAGCAAATTATTTCCTTTATATGTATGTGTGTATATATATATATATATATATATATATATATTATATATATATATTTTCAGTATTCCCATCTGTACATATGCTTGCTAATGACCCTTCAAATAATAAATCTTACAGCCCTATCAATAGCTGGAAACATTTTAATCATTAATGGATACAAGTCAACTTATAGAGGTAATTAATGCAGTTTTTCAGAGATTTTATTCCTGTTTCGTACACTATTTCTTTCTTTCTTTTCTTTTCTTTTTTTAATCAGGAACTTGAGTGAAGGTATAAGATAGCATGCTTATCGGGTTTCTAAATAACACTGACTCATTGAATTCCAATTTTAGGATCCTATAAGATGTCAACAAAGTAGAATATAGTGGCAAATAATGTAAGTAGAAATAAAATTATCATACACGGAAAGTCCCATAATTGGTTTAAAAAACTCAAATATTATAGTTGTGCAAGTATATGGATACTGTGTCTGTTCAACAGTTCATTGCATTAAAGATCTGGAAGTTTCAGTTGTGAACTCAATGTGAGTCATCACCAGGATACAATAGCTCAAAACAAACACACACAAATCCCACACCCAATCAATTGGTCAAATATTTATTAAATATCTAATATTTTCCAGGTACTATGGTAGGTGCTAAGGATAAGAATATAAAGATGAAAATAGTCCCAGACTTCAAAGAGCTCACAGTCTAGCTTTGGGAGAAAATATGTACATAACTAGGTATATTCAAAATAGACACAATATAATAAGCATAAGGTGACAGAATCAGGAAAACCTTAATCCAAAGGAATGAAAAAGAATACAAGAGGGGATAATCATTCTTTCCTAGTCAGATGACTCTTGGAACATCATATTCTGTTCTGTGATGCACTTTTAGAAGTGTTACAAAGTTGAAGGGCTTCAAAATGAAGGACACCTGGATAGAGAAGGGGAATTGAAATCAGGTGCATTGATTAAATAAACTGGAGAAGAGCTCACGTAACTCAGATGTGGGAGTATTTAATGGCCTATAGAAGAAGGAATACACTGTAATGATTAGCAGTATACCAAAGTGAAAAGCACTGCCTCTAATTATAGTGAATTCTTCACAAGGCTTCAAGTAGAAACTGAATTTTCACTTGTCCATGCTACAGCAAAAAGCATTCCTATTCAGGAAGGGCTTAGCTTTCAGTTCTCAAAAGTTTGTAGACATCTCCAATGTCTTTCACCTAAAATCAAGAAAAAAAT
Source organism: Phascolarctos cinereus (assembly GCF_003287225.1). Lineage (NCBI taxonomy): Eukaryota > Metazoa > Chordata > Mammalia > Diprotodontia > Phascolarctidae > Phascolarctos > Phascolarctos cinereus. Next base: position 72,762,424 of record NW_027555625.1, read on the forward strand.
ACTGTTTCCTCAGTTATTTCAGATTTTACCTGCTACAGTGTACTAAAGTTCTGTTTTTAGAGCCAATCAAAAGGGCTTTCTTTATCAAATGGCTAACAGAACTGAACTAATTCTAGAATTTATTAGTCTCTTCCATGTGAAGTATTATTTCTCTTGGGTACCCTGATGCCTGTCACCAACTACCATTATATATTGTACTGACAATATACTTGTTACCTAGGAGGAAATAACATCATTTGGAATATTAGCCTTGCAAAACTAAATTACTAACATGATTCTAAAGATCACATTGTAATTTGCCAAAAAGTTAGATTTAACACATGCATATATATGCATGCATATGCATACACATGCACATACATATAAAACACCCACATATATATGTATATATGTTCATAAATAAAACTATAGTCAGAAATGATCTTTGTGATATTCAGAAACTCATCACTGCAATGAAATCAGTTCTGAAACTCACCCCTCCTCAAGGTACTCCTGAAGCCCCTCCCTCTCTTTTGATTGGAGAGGGTGGAGGGTGTACATTAGATACTACCTCCTTGATCCTTTGACATTTAATGAGGCCTCTCAGAGAATTCACCTTATCACTTCTCACCAGCTGCTTTCCTGAATATCAGGATCTTTAGAAACTGATCATTCTGCAAATGAAATCAACTCTGAAACTCTCACTTTCGCAGCCCTCCAGCCCATCTTCTTTTTGTGTGTTGTCTTCCCCATTAGATTATAAAGTCCTTGAGGGCAAGGATTGCCTTATGCTTTTCATTTTAACCCCAAAACTTAGCACAGTGCCTGGAACATGGTAGACATTTAATAAATGTTTATTTACTCTCACTCTATCCTTCTATGTATGTGCATGTGTGTATATACATATGCAGAATGTATATATATAGTTATATGTATGTATCTATATGCATCTATTAGACTTTTATTTATATGTTTATATATAATTTATACTTATCATACTGTATAAGTTTATTCTGACAGATGAGATAATAATACTTTCTGATTTCTTTTCTTTCTGTCTTTTTAAGCATGATTCCTTTGATTCAAGGCCTTTCTAAATTTCCAGTTGCCAAATGCTTTTTGAAAGTCAAATAATCTTCATGCATTTTTAATACAGCTTTACTTTTAGAACACCTACTATTTCATGTGAACTCCTGAAGATATTCACTTTATGTCAATATGGACTTCTTAGGGACAAAATATGTGCTTTTTCAAGGTTTCAGTTGCTGACGTACAGTGATCCGAGATAAATTGCATGTGTGCATGTATACATGTGCATGTGTGTGGGTTTCTTTTAAATTGTCAAAGTGAAAGGCACATAGTGTGGTCAGCAGATTTTTAAATATTTAAAGATCTGGATTTAAGTCCCATCTCTAACATTTATTATCTATGTAAATGTAGAGAAGTTACTTAACACCCATGAACCTCAGCTTTCTCTCTTGTAAAACAATGGGATGGTTTGGAAAGGCTCAACAGATTTTTATGAGTAAACAGAGTAAATAGGAGAACTAATATCTATATCACCATCCCTGCTCTGGCCATCGCCAAAGATATCTTGCCAGATAGCAAGATTATATAGAATGTTTTGATCCTTTTCTTCTATGAACCACAGTGGTAAAATTCCAAATCCCCCTGTTACTATCTTACTCTGCTACTCTCACTGAGTTTTCCACTCATTCTTTATTACATGTCAGTGTAAGGGTGGGGGTTAAGTAAACTAGTTAATTATCTATATCCCCACTTAGAAGAGGTGAAAAGAAGCTAAGCTCTCATTTATTTACTAGATATTAACATTTCTGTATTGTATTAGCAGCCTTGACTAGGATTTAGACTAAGTTTTAAGAATTTCCAGATCAATTGAAATGGTATTGTGAGGAAGTTTACTCAGATTGGCTGAGAAAATTCTATTATATTGTAAGGGTCACCTATAAAATATCATGCTATTTTGGCCCAAGAAAAGAGAGCAGTAGAAAAGGTAGAGAGTTACAGCAATATTTAATCAATTAACATCAATGACCTTTGAAAATGAGATGTTTACTAAGAAGATAAAGAAATAACAGAAGTTACAAACATCTCTCTCCAATACTCAGGGGCTCTCTCTCTTCACTGTATCATTTTGGTCTTGGGGAAAGGTGGCTCAATCTTAAATCAATTACTACAAAGCATTTGTTCCACCATGTTTAATTCTAAATGTCTAATGAATAGATGGTAGGCAGAGACATAGGGTCAATTTTGTGTAGATTTGGATCATAATCATTATTCAAGCATGTGTTTCCTCTAGGTTTGTGTATCTGCAAACTCTGGCTTTTATTTCAACTCCAGGAATCCAGGTTAGGCTTTCCTGACCTTTTAAAGTTCACAAGAAAATATCCTAGTTTAATCCACATCCAATTCTCATTTTTCTTAAGATACGGAAAAATAGAAATAACAGGGACAGAAGCAAGAGTAGTGCCATGCATCATGGCTTCCTGTTGATTCAGGTCACTAGATTACTGGCTCCAACTCTCTCTATCCAGAGGCTTATAGCTATCCTTACCTCCTAATTCAAATACAGCCAAGCAATGAAGAAAATGGAATTAATTCCTTGAGATTATTTTGTATGCACATCGAATTCTTGCTCAGCAACAAACCAAAGAGGAACATATTAAGTAGGTCAGAATAAGTAAAACCTTTCCATTATGTACACTCAGAAACAGACGTACCCAGCCTCTATAAGGGTATATTTCAAATATTTACCTGTGCATGCTCCTTTTACATAAACAAATCATTCACTTTCTGTATTGGCCAAGTGTACTCAAAAAGAAACCAGGAATATCACTCTGAAAAAAAAATAAAGTCACTTTAATCTGAACCTGATGAATCTCTCTGGAAAAATTAAGTTAAAGAATAATATTAGCAAAAATGAGGCTAGGGAGGAGCTGCCATTTGTCATAGGCAGTTGCATTACATGCCTCAGATATCCTTTGTACCTCCTGACAAGGGTAAATCATGTTACCCTTTTACTTCTTTCCTTGTTCCTCCCCCCTCACCTTAATTAAAATGGGTGTTCAATAGAGACTTATTGAAAGTTACTCTGCGCATGGTGCAAATAAGTTTCTAACAATTATATAAAAGTCAATAAAACATGGTTGCTGCCCTCCAAAAGTTACAAATTAACAAAGAAATGCATGGCATATAGAGCAGGTAGGACATTACAATTCATCTAGTCTAAATCTTTTTATATTATGGGGAAGATAGCTGAGGGCTAGATAATTTTCAGGATTTGCCCACGGTCACCAAAGACGTAGTTACTACAATTGGGATCCAAATTCAGCATTAGCAATTCATAACTAATGCTTGTTTTACTAAACCAAACTCCTGGTTTTCCTACTTTGCTCATACTATTACCTGAAATTTTGCCAAAGTATGACATGAGGGAAAAGAAAGAAAAAAAATTTTCCAAATTTGTATGACTCATCAGTCTTTCTTCAACCAGAGTTTTCTTTCCTGTGTTACACTTGATTATTTTTAAAAATTACAAAAGATTGCATTAAATAGTGTGTTAGATTTTAAATATCAACCTATGTTTTCTTTCTTCCACTGCTTAAATTTTTAATACTCTCCACAAACTATCATTTGTAGGATGCCAGCTGAGTAGAGAAGTTCTAGAAATAGATATTTGATGCAACAACCCACTGTGAACTACTTTGAGAAATAGTACCTTAAAGGCATATTGCCATAATCAGTCATTCATTATAACAACATAGTCCTAGTGGTAGTGGGGACATGATTTAGTAAGGATAATACTATACCAATTAATTATTTTTTTTCTGCTAAAAGCTAGCATTGGAGAAAGTAGAAAGCTTATGATCCAAACACTTACTCCTTAATATAACACTAATTTTATACCGCAAAGGTGTACAATTGTGCAGATGTGGGTACTTCTTCTACAAAATTGGATTTCCCCTACCTTCCTTCCCATAAGTCTTTTGGGTGGATTAGGAATGACTCTGTCCCAAAATTTCATCATACTGCCACTAGCTATACAGGATAATGACCTTCTCAGTACTAAATTGGTTTCCACATGATCTGCCTATGATTTATCCTTAGGTTTAGATATTCAAAGACTTTTCATTGTCATAGGACTTCCCAAACCTTGTATTCCACTGGCATAGCTTTTAGGAACCTATGTTCATTTTTAAGACTTGGTGAACCTTTTAGGAGACTTTTAATGGAGGGACATTAATTATAAAGAACATTAATTGGGTTCTGGATGAACTCTTGTTAGTGATACTGCTGAAGAAATTCATGAATTGAGAAGGGTCTGTTTGAAGATACCTAATTTTTCAAAATCTAAGATTTTTGTTGTTAAATCAACTAGTAAAGAAATATAGGAATTAGGCATAACTTCTTAATATATTTTTCAATATATGAACTAAATATGTTGCTACATACATTATAAAATTTATGAAAATTACATGGTCAGAGGGAGCAATTGACATTCTAGTTTCCAAAGAAGTTATATACAGAGAGAGAAAGAGAGAGAGAGAGAGAGAGAGAGAGAGATAGTGTCAAATCCTGAAAATAAATGACCAGAGGCACAGAATTTATGCAACCTCTGCTAACTCTGAAAAATACCAAAGAACTCATAGAGGTAATGCCCCAACTCTTAACTCTGATAAAAAAAAATGAAATAAAACCAAAGAGCTGACAGTGATTATAAGCAAAAAATATCCCCTATTCCATTGGAGGAGGGAAATCAGACATGTGTAGTGGGTTCTCCTCTAAGAGGAGACACAAGGCCAAGAGGCTTTTAAGCATATGTGTGTGCATGTACATATATACACACATATACATACATGTACAGACACACATATACATACATATGTATGTGTGTGTGTCTAGACAAAGAAGCATGCAGTGTGGTGTAGCAAGGTTGTGGCAAGTTTGCCTAGTGACAAAAAGTGTCGATTGATAGCAGGGCTTCGTGACCTGACCTACTGGTGCTTGCCTGAGCTCAGGCACCAACAATTCTGCGATTTAACTACAGCAGAATTCATCTAGAGGGTAAGAGCAGAGGATTGTTGTTATGCCAAGCTCAGAGCACAGCTTACTTGCTGGGCCTTACCTTTGGAAAACAAGTTGTCTCCTAATAGTAAAAAAAGTAGAGTAAAAAGAGAGGATTGGTCTTGGCATGAGGATTTAGATAGATAGATAGATAGATAGATAGATAGATAGATAGATAGATAGAAAGAAACATAGATGGATAGATAGATGCTATAGAATTATTTACTAATATAGACATATATCTGAGAACTACATGTTTCTTTTGTATTTTATTTTACATATTACATATTTAAAAGCATTGGCCTCAGAATTTGAGAACAGCTAAAAATTGAAGCTTGATGAATTATTTCCTTGAGATAGAAGACATATTAGAACACAGAACGTAAAAACTGGAAGGTGTCATTGAATATAGCCTATAAGAAAGCCAATTGATCTTAGAAAAGGGTGTGCTGGAACCAGTTTCAACCTGTTTGCCTTGTAAATGTGGCCATTTGTATGATGGAAATCAGCAACCCTACAAATAAGGACTTGATTTTTTGTTTTGTGTAATATCTAAACTTAAGGTGAAGGAGAACATGTTTAAAATGCTGATTAAACTTAACAGTGTGTTGTGAACACGACTTTTTTTGCACTACCCAGAGATCCAGTTGTTGAACATTTATTAAAATACCTTGAACATCATATTGTACAACTACCCTAACTTTACAGATGATGAAAATGAAAGACCAGAGAAATGAAGTAACAGGTATAATTAGAATCCAGCTCTCAGGGCAGCTAGGTGGCTCAATCGATAGAGTGCTGAGCCCAAAGTCAAGAAGATTCATCTTTCTAAGTTCAAATCTGACCTTAGCTACTTACTAGCTAAATGATCTTGGGCAAGTTACTTAACTTTGTTTACCTCAGTTTCTCATTTGTCAAGTGAGCTGGAGAACAAAATGCTAACGCTGAATTTGGATCCCAAGTGTAGCAACTATGTCTTTGATGACCACGGGCAAATCCTGAAAATTATCTAGCCCTCACCTGTCTTCCCCATTATAAAAAAAAAAAAAGATATAGACTATTTGAATTGTAATGTCCTACCTGCTCTATATCCCATGAATTTCTTTGTTAATTCATAACTTTTGGAGTGCAGAAACCATGTTTTACTGACTTTTGTATAATTGTTAGAAACTTATTAGCACCATATGCAGAGTAACTTTCAATAGGCATCTATTGAACACCCATTTTAATTAAGGTCGGGGGGAGGAACAAGGAAAGAAGTAAAAGGATAACATGATTTATCCTTATCAGGGTACTAATGTACTAATTAATGTACCAATGTACTAATTAGTACAAATGTACTAATCAAAATGGCAAACCACTCCAGTACCTTAGCCAAGAAAACCCCGAGTGAAGACCCAAAGAGTCAGAAACAACTGAACGGGCTGAATGACAAACTTTTAATTTCCAGTCTTATGTTCCTTCTATCACATCACTGAAACCATGTTACTAAGAGTCAGCCATGGGTGGGGAAGCCCCTGTTTCCAGGATCACTAGTCTCCTCAACACTGAATGACATATTAGTGAAAGTAATCAAGTAATATGAAAAAGAAATGATAGATTTCAGAAGACTTTATCCTTGCACTCAATGCGATTAACTGGAGCATTTAGTTAATTCATTAAAACATGGTAGTTTCTTTTTTCTTTTTGTTTGTTTTAGAGAAATGTTAGAATATTTGTAATTTAGAAGTGTACAGTAACTGAAGTCCTTCATGGGACTGCTATACTGAATGTACAAAAGCTTTGTAGTTAGGAAACATCATATAAAAATAAATACTTCTGAAATTTTATAAAATATCAGGTATGGAAAAGAACTTGGAGATCATCTAGGTCTACTTCTTTATTTTACAGAAGTGGAAATTGAGTCTAGGCATGATTTGGCCAAAGTCATGCAACTAGTTACTACCAGAGCTAGAAAGTGCATCTTCCAATCTATATCTCCAATGTCATGTTGTTACCAATTCAGGCTGCTTCAATGTAGAACAGAATAGTAGAACATGTGTGGACCCAGGAAAGCTGTGTGCTTGCATTGGCCTTCCTACTCAATATACCTGTTATCATTGTCATGCTAAGGATTTTGCAATACTCGGAACTTACCATTTCCTCTCATTTTTTTTTAAACATTTTCTCTGCAGTCCTCTTTGAGCTATTAATTTACATTCTATGTGAAGAAAGGATATGTTAAGTTAAGGCAATTTTTTTGGGGGGGACTAGGGAATGGGATTAACTGACTTGCCCAGGGTCATACAACTAGTAAGTGCCAAGTGTCTGAGGCTGGATTTGAACTCAGGTCCCCCTGAGTCCTGACTCTAAGGCTGGTGCCCTATCTACTGTGCCCCCTACACGTCCCTAGTAAAGGTAAATTTCAAAGCAACTTCTCTTTGAAATATCATTGTTTCCTTCATAAGTTATTAGAATGTCTCAATTAATGAAATCTTATTTTATCAGATGAATCTTTGAAGGTTTGGGGAAGAGAAGAAAAGTATCAAACCAGACTGCTATCATTTTCATATCATCATAATAATTATTACTGCATAGGCCCCTGGAATGTGCCTTTCAAGTGTTAACATCCTCAGAAAGAAAACAAAAATAAGATGTGGTGACATTATAAATGCTCATATTTTTTCAATGCTCATGTACTTATAGGCTAAATCATATAGCCATGTATTTGTAACTGATTACATTTCCAATAATGACACTAATAATAAGCAGACATTAGTCACAAAGATATACATTGATCCAATTAGGATCATTGAAATAATATCAATTTTTGGTCATGGATGATTTCCATAATCCAGAATTCTTTTTTCTTTAGACTTCTTCAAAAATTACAAAGGTTCAATCACTTCCTGTGCTTTTTCCCCACAAGTAAAAATACTGTGAACTCATACAGAATTTTTAAAAATATTCTGTATGAATAAAAAGAATATAAAATGAGTGAAAATAAAGTAATTATATCAAATGTGAGTCTAGGTACTCCATTAGGAGGGGCATTGTGGTAGAGGGAAGAGATCAATTGTACTTGATGTCCAAAAACCTAGTGTTCAATCCTGACTTCATGCTCAATAATTTCTGGGAGAAATAACTGGAAGTTTTAATGAAGTTCAAGATCAATATAATGGTGTAGTGCAATCATGTCAAACTCAAAGAGAAACAGGGGCCACTAATCCTGTACATTAGGATCCCTGCAGGCCATATATTGACTTAGTTTTAGAATGTAATGTTATCTACATTTTATTGTAGTTATATTTATTTTATTAAATATTTCCCTATAACATTTTAATCTTGTTTGGGCTACCCTTGGGACTGCTGCAGGCCACATGTGGCCTGTGGACCATATTTGACACCTCTGGTCTAGTGGAATTACTTGAGTCACCTGTGATAAATTCTTGCCACCAGGCCAACAAAGGGCACAGAAGCACAGCTGCCTATCATTTATTATTTCTTAATTCATTCTTCCCTTCTCCTCGAGTGGGAATATTTTTTTTCAGAGAACATAGATGCTTGAGAGTCAGATGGTAAACATAAAGGACCTCTTATTGCCTGACCACACCATATCTGTGTTTTCATAAAAATCATAACTAGACCACTGGCTTCCATTAATTCTTTGTTTTAATGCTTTCAGTTATACACAGCACTTCTTCATCACTATCTACCATCTTGTTGTGGAAGGAAATGTGTACACACACATACACACACACACACACACACAAAGAAAAAAAAACTTTGAGAATAACTCTACAATATAACTAATTGTGTGAAATCTTTGGGGGATTAGAATGGTTTTGAATTGATTGTCATGCATTGAAAATGCCACAGAAAATGTTTGACAGGAACTTCACTTTTCAACTTTGTAAGCATCCTGTAGACAAAGTCTTCACATTTTTTTATGTTTAAAACAGCAAATATTAAAATGCATGGTTTGAGGAAGGGATATGTGTCAAAAATACTTTCTGTTTAAGTTTGGAAAAGTGTAAGAAATAACAATGAACTTATTCATGGTTGATGAGTAAAATTAGCTTTGTCTGTGTAATTAGGCTAGAAGAGCTGGTATCTATCAAAATATTTCCTGCTATCTCCTCTGAGCATACTGCTAGTTTTTGCAAACATATACACTATTTCTGCCATGAAAATTAGAAATTGTCAGTATCTAAAAGGAATAAGGCCAGTTTGAAAACTCATCAGACAAGAAAGAGGATGAATCTTTTCAAGTATGTCACTGTTCTGTTCTCATACATCTTGGATAGAGTTTCCCTGTAGTTTGTGTGGGTTATGTAGCTGAATTTAGCAGGATGTTGTGATTGTAATCTCTTGTTTGTGCACTGGCAGACAGAGTTCTTAGAATAAATGACGTTGGAGAAAAGCATAAGAAAATAGAGAGGAAGGGAATTTGAAAGAATGAATTGAGAAAAGAACTGGAAAGGATTTTAAACATCATTTTGACCGAGTTCTTAATTTTTCAGATAAAGAAGTTAAAGCTCAGAAAAGTACAGTGAAATTACGAGAAACACTGATAGTGGCCAGTGTTAGTGACTTATCTAGAATTTGAAAACTGGTCTCTTGACTTTTAGTACAGTGATCTTTCCATATTACAGATAGATTGATAGATAGATGAACATGTTTTAGATATATGTGTATATACATATATATGTAACTATGTAAATATATATCTATCTATAAATATAGGCATAAATAACTATATAGTCTGTACCTCTATAATTATCCCTATAGTTATATTTACATATACATATATACTTATGTGTATGTGTGTGTACATGCATACACATACACACACATACACATTTGTCTCTTGTAGATTCCTAAGGTCCAAGTTTTAATGTGCTACAATAAGAAAACGTAGGCAACTGGAAACAGGGTCAGCTATACCTACAGGCAGATTGGTAAGCCTGACACCATATTCAGAAATTGTACCACTAGGGTTTAGTTCTGTTTAGAACATTACTCTCTGTTAAAATGCAAATATGCCCACGAGGTTTTAAAACTTTTAAGATATTAGCAAATTGGTATGAATAATCATTCCTCATATCTAGATACTTTTTTCCTCATAAAAATACTTCAAGGAAGATTGTTTAAATAGTCTCTCTTTTTGCAAACAAGGAAATTGAGATTCACAAATTTTTCTCTAAGTCTTTTATAAACAAGGCAATCTATTGGGTGCTAAGGAAGATACCAGAATGAAAAACTTATGAGAAACTGACCTCAAGGAGCTGATAGATTTGGGATCAGGGTGGGTGAGATATATGCACAAGTCCGGAAGAAATTTTAAAACCAAGAGAACATTGTACACAATAATAGCACCATTGTTTTAAGAACAACTTTGGATGAATAAGTTATTTTGACTATTATAAATGCCCAAATTAACTGTGAAGAATATATGATGAAAGACACTATCTGTATCCAGAGAAAAAAAACTGATGAATAAAAGTATATATAGAATAATTTTACATGAATACACACACACACATGCACATACACATGCACACACACATCCCTTTTTGTGTCTAATGGTGGCCATTGTTGGGGGGGGGAGAAATTTATATGATAACTTTTTGCATATTAAAAGGACTAGCAAGTTGTAAATAGTGGATTTGCAATTTTGTGTGTAATCATCTTTTTTATTATACTATGTTATTGAAATGGTAGATTTACCAATAAATTTTAAAAATTATATTTTTTAAAAGAAGTTCATATAAATATATGATAAAAGTATATTTTCTGTCCTAGTCCTCTTCCTTTCTACTAAGTTCCTCTGAGTCATGTGGTTCAAAATACCCCTGGGTTGCTTTGTGAATGATCCTCACATTGAGAATTATTACATAGTACCCCAACCTATTTTAACAACCGCAGTAACTTTGGTAATCTATGATAATGGACACTCTAAAAGAATGAACCAATAGGTGAAGTACATGAAATCTTGAATATAAAAGTGGTCAAGCTAAAAATTATTACTCACATATTCTGTCATATAGTTGTGCGTGGTTCAGATTTTAATTAATATTATGAAACACTGTGGAGTGAAAATTTTTCTACCTAATTAAAAAAAATATTCTTTTGCCTTCATCACTCCTCTACTCCCCCTGGGCCACAGAGACTTAGATTGCTGGAGCTGATTACTAGGGCTTTTTGACCTTTGCAAACCATTTATTCAGCTTTGAATCCCCAGCTCCCAGGTGAGCTGAAATTATTTTGGGCCTTTCAGGCTGTCTCCAGGGTAGGAATGGGAATAGCAGAGCCTGTTTCCCACGGTTTCAAAACTCTGGGAAATGCCCAACAAACAGCAGGGTTACTGACCTGTAATATCTAACTGATCACACTGAAGGACAGCAAAGCAGAACTACAATACTTACTCTAAGTGGAACGTATATAAAGCAACTTTAGCACTTGAACCAACACTCTCAAATTTCCTTTTCTATGTACAAACCCAGCATAGTAACTACCTGTTCTCCCCTGTTTCTTTGCTGTTTTTTTTTAAATCTTAATATTTTTTTCTCAAACACATGTAAAACAATTTTAATATATATTTTTTAATTTTTTAGTTCCAAATTCTCTCCCAGGATTCCCTTTCCTCCCCTCATTGAGAAGGTGAGCAATTTGATATAGGCTATACATGTGTAGTCATTCAAAACAAATTTCCATTTAAGTCATTTTGTGAAAGAAAATAAAGGCAAAAAAAAAAAGACAAAGAAAGTAAAGGAAAAAAGTATCTTTGATCTACATTCAGGCTGTACCAGTTCTTTCTCTGGAGATGGACAGCACCTTTCATTGTAAGTCCCATTAAAATGTCTTGGAATCTAATCATTGTACTAAGTTTTGCTAGTAGGTGATTCTTGGTTGTAATCCTCATTCTTTTGCCTTATTGAATAACATATTCCAATCATTCTGATCATTTGATGTAGAAGCTGCTAATATTGGTTTATCCTGACTGTGGCTCCACGATATCTGAATTGTTTCTTTTTGGCTGCTTCCAGTATTTCATCCTCGATCTTGGAAGTGTGGAATTTTGCTGTTTTCCTGGGAGTTTTCATTTTGGGATCTCTTTCAGCATGTGATCAGTGTATTCTTTCAATTTTGATTTTACTCTCAGGTTCTAGAATATCAGGGAAGTTTTCCTTGAAAATTTCTTAAAAGATGATGGCTAGCTATGGGGCAGCTAGGTGGCACAGTGGATAGAGCACTGGCACTGAAATCAGGAGGACCTGAGTTCAAATTTGGCCTCAGAACAACACTTGACACTTACTAGCTGTGTGACCCTGGACAAGTCACTTAACCCCAATTGCCTAAAAATTTTTTAAAAAACCTAAAAAAAAAAAGATGATGGTAGGTTCTCTCTCTCTCTTTCACTCTACCTCCCTCTCCCCCCCTCTCTGGATCATGACTTTCAGGTAGTCCAGCAATTTTTAAATCATTTCTGCTGGATCTGTTTTCCAGATCAGTTACATTTGCAGTGAGGTATTTCACATTGTATTCTTTTTTTCAGTCATTTTATTTTGTTTGATTTCTTCTTGATGTCTCATAATGTCATTAGCTTCCATTTGCCCAATTCCAACTCTTAAGGAATTATTTTCTCTAGTGAGCTTTTGTACCTCCTTTTCCGTTTGCCCAATTCTATTTTTAAGGAGTTCTCGTCAGTGAATTTTTGTGCCTCTTTTTCATTTGTCCAGTTATGCTTTTCAAAGCATTCTTCTTTTCATTGGATTATTGTTCCTCCTTTTACCATTTGGCCTATTCTGTTTTTTAAGGTGTTATTTTCTCCAGTATTTGTGTGTGTGTGTGTGTGTGTGTGTGTGTGTGTGTGTGTCTCCTTTACCAAGCATTAAGTTTCCTCCAAATAAAATGTAAAAAGTCATACAGTATAGAAGCAAGAGTGCTACATTGGGAGACAGAACTACCCAGATTCAAATCTTAACCCTGATGCTTGAACTGTGTCACCCTGAGCAAGTCATCTAGGATTTCTCTACTGGTTTCCTCAAATGTAAAAGGATAATAATATAATCTGTAGTACCTACCTGAAAGACCTTTTGTGAGGTTCCAATGAGATGAGTGTAAAGATCTTTTCAAATTTTGAGTTATAGTGTGCATGTAAGTTATTATTTTTTATTGATTTACAAACATACTTTGCATTTTCTTGCCCAAACACATGGCTCAGTCCTGTTAAGGGAAAAAAAAAAAATCACAAGTCCATGGGACATTCATTGTAACTGGATTTATTACAGGAGAGGAGTATGTATGTGGCACTCCATACAAAGTAAAAGTAGTTCACAATCCAGGCAGAAGCTAAAATATTTGTGAGTTACAGAGTTACAGAAAGGAAGGAGTGTCATGGAAGGAGTAGAGGACAAGAGGAGTAAGTAACAAGGCAAAAGCAGCATTTTTTTCCCCCTTTTAAACTGCTAGACTATTAAGATATGATTTCTTATCTACAAGGTCCTTACTACAGAAACAGTTTATCAGTCTAGTGCAGACTGACTGGTGCCTCTCTTATAGCAGGTTTGACCCTCAAGGACACACTGAGAGTCAAGTTAAAGTCGCAATTAACAAATTATGGCAGCTGGGGTTGGGGGGTTGGGAGAGGTTCATCCTTGACTAGTTGGGGGCCTCTTGTATACTCTAGGTTTAGTGTTTCTGGAAAATATGGCAGTTGAAGAAAACAGGTTAAGTTGGCTTCAGGGCAACCATCCTTTCCCCTTTTGTATAATGTCCTCACTCTGCTTGTGGAGTCATGCAACTTCTATCAACTTCCTTCTAAGTTCCATCTACCTTCCCCATGAATCCTTCCCTCACTACCCTTGTAATTCATGATCTGATCTCTCCCTTGTCAAAAGGCCTGTAGGAGTTACTGCTCATGCCATAAATTAATCATTTATTACCATTTTTCATCTTTTCTATTGCCTTTATCTGTTCTTAAAATATAATTTTTTTAATCAAGCATTCATATCTGCTGTCCTTAATTAAGCTGTTAGATCTTAGTTTTCATATATTTGTAGCTCACTGATCAATTAATTAATCTATCAAGCAATCAAAAAGCATTCATTAAGCATCTTTTATGGCCCAGGCACTGTGCAAAGTGATGACACCTAGTCCATGAAGGTTTTTGGTGATGTCACAGACTTTTGCAAAAGATTGCAGATCCCCAAATGACCATGTAATCTAGTAGAAAGATCATTGTCTAGGGTTTTGGAAACCTAGATTCTGAATTTATCCTACCAATAACTTGCTGAATGATTCATTTACATAATTTTCTGGGTCTCCATTTCTTCACCTAGAAAGCAGTGATAGTAACTGTTTTGTCATACTCATAGATTTATGGGGAGACTAAAATGAGTTGAAACTTTGTGAAAATTCTTTGGAAAAGCTAGAAGTGCTACTAAAATACAATAAACCAAACTTCTAAGACTTATTTTCATCTTCAGCTTTATGTTACATCAAAAGTAATATGTTAGTCAAAATGCAGTCAATGTTTTAGAATATTAAAATTGTAAAATTAACCTGAGCCATGCAATGTAGCTCAAAAGTAAAGTGACAATGCCTGTTACAACCCTCATAAGGTAGTCATCTAGTTTCTACTAAAATAAAGAAGGAACACTCATTTATTAAGTGCCTTCTATGAGGTAGGCACTGTGCTAAGCTCTAGATGGGGAATTCCTGCTCCACCCCCACCCCCAAGACAGCTTGTTTTACTTTTGGACAACTCTGATTATTAAGATATATATATATATTTTTTTTATTTTGAGCCATAATATGCTTTTCTTCAATATCTACCCATTGGTCCTATTCTCCTCTCTGGGGGCCAGGTTGAATAATCTTATACCAGGTTCATATGGCACCTCTTCAGATACTGAAAGACAGTTATCATTGTCCCTTAGGACTTCTCTTCTCCCCAGCTAAATATCCAATGTCCTTTAACCTTTCTGAGTACAATATATTTTTCAGACCTTCATCATCCTTTTAGCTGTCCTATAGATAAATTTCATCTTTTTTTTTTTTAGACTGGATATTCTTCATCTTTTACCCAGGGTGAAGGTGCAGGCGGACTAATTCCACTGCACATTGTAAGTTTAGAACTGTTCCATTTTCAACCTGTGCTAGCTCACTCTTCTTTAGACATCTTGGTGCTGCCTCACTATTATTCTTGGGCTCACCGTATCGGTGCCAAATTTAGCGTGGACAACAACACCCAATGGGCTGCCTTACTGCAGCTTAGAACAGCCATGTTCAAGAAGTCCACCAACCTCAGCCTCCCCCAGGTTCAGACATTACAAAAGTCGGCCACCAGGCCTGGCAAACAAACTCTACCTTACCAAAATTTAAATTGTGGGATGCAGAAATGGACACTAAGTTCCTTGTATGGAGTGACCAAAGCATAATACAATATGACTGTCACTTCTCCCATTCCATCATGATGCTTGGCTTTATGCATCTTACAATGTCATTTTACATTTATAAAAGAAATATTCGTGACAGCAACATGGGAACAGGGAAGGGGGTATAATCTAGCAAAACTTCCAGCAAATGCTGAGGCATTTAAAGGGTAGGCAAAGCCCATCAAACATTTCACAATTATGTAATAATGAATTTTTTAAAGTTTTAACATGTGAATCAAAGTTGGATAGCTGCTTTTCCTTATCTTTCTTAATGCCTGAGATAATTAAAGCCACCTTCTCTTCCTCTCTGATTCCCCTCACCTGTCAGGCAGAATATGTTGAGGTTTTATACAGCAGATATATTTTACTTAGAAAAAGTTTGCTTCTTGACTTAAGCGACCTAGTAATTATCTCCAAATGTCTCCCCAATTCCCTGAGCCTGGAGATTTCTTTCGTGTATTAAGAAAAATAACTTGTGTCTTTTCTTACTCCATTTTTGACATAATTCAGTGTGATGGGTTACAACGCTATATTAACCTGCAGAAAACAAGGCAGCCTTGGAAATCAAACCACCCAACTCACTTTCAAGCCTCATTCTTCCCCCATGAGCAATTCTCACCGAAAGCATTAAAGCAACTTTACAGTGTTTTATAAACAAAAACATACAGGATGCTGCCTGTGGTTACTGTGAAATCACTTTCTTTGTATGTTACTATAAATAAGACAGCCTTTAGATGAGAAGCAACTTATAAAAAGTAGACCATGTTCTTTCATTCTTTAGTAAAACTTCATCTATTTTTGTCTTGTGACATTAAATTAAAATCTAAACTGGAGAAACATTCAAAAAGAGGATGAATTTTGAAGCAGGTATCTCTCCTAGCAATCTTCATCTTTTGTTGTGTCTTATATTTCCTTTTGAACTTGAAGATGCAGGTCATTAAAAAGAACAACCACACGTGATATCGTTTTCATTTCAAATGATATTAAACTCCATTACATACTGATTTAAAACTGGACAAAGCTCATGAATATAAGATTTAATGTGTTAAGATTTAACATACACTCCTGGACATTTTGTGTATGGCTTTTTTCCTCTGATTTCAAACTCATTGAGTCTACATTTCTGAACCATTTTTTTTCAAACAAATTAAATATCATTGTAGAATGAAATAGTTCAACTCCTTGTTTTGTTCAGGAAATCCTGAAGTAAATTACAAATAAATAAATATGATTCTTCATACTTTGCCATTTGAAAAAACTGAGATAGAAATTAAATTAGGAGTGTTGACCTCAGTCAACTGGCCTTGATATTTACAAATAATGTGACCTCATGAAAGTCTTAAAATGAGCTTTCTTGTAGGCCAGGTTTTTCTTCCAATGTTCTTTTTAACTCTAACTCTAGATTATCTATAAATGTCTTTTATTTAAATATGTTTCATATGGAATTAACTTCTTCTGCTGTGTTTGAGGATGGTGGAGAAGTTAGGCTTAGAAGAAAACTTTCTAGGCAAGAAAACATGGGAATATTGTCCAGCTGTAATTATGAGTATGAATTGGCCAAGACCAGTTTTCAAACACATTTTAATTCTCATATAATTTAATATTTATTTCATTAAAGATAATTTATGTCCAAATAACCATTTTTTTTAGTATAGTAAAATGATGATTGCTAATCAGAATAGCAACAAAAACCTTGGGTGAGGCGTGAGGGAGAACTAAACCTCTAATGCCTTTTGAATTATGAAATGATTAATAAATTATTTGTACAAAAATGTTAATGCTTAGGCTATCTTAGTATCTATCTTATTCCTGATACACACTTGATTGAGACATAGAAGCATAGAATCATGAGATATGAGAGTGATAATGGACCTGGCAAACCCTTTTGTCCAACCTTTACATGAAAAAAAAATAAAGAAAATATTCTCTATAGTATAACATATGAGCAGTTTTCCAAATTTTTCTTGAAGATGATCATTGGGAATGGGGTGTTCATGAAACGTTGAGGTAACCAATTCCACTCTTAGATGACTCTAGCCAGAGCTGTAGCTGTTGCTCTCGTGACACATTATCTCACTCTATCTCTCTCTGACTCTGTTTCTGTCTCTGTCTCTCCCTCTCTGTCTCTGTCTCCATCTCTCTGTCTCTGTCTCTGTCTCTGTCTCTCTCCCACCTCCCCCTCACATTAAGGACATCTAGATGGCACAGTGGATAGAGTGCCAGGCCTGAAGTCAGAAAGAACTGAGTTCAAATATGAACTTAGCCACTTACCAGCTATGTGACTCTGGGCAAGTCACTTAACCCTGTTTGACTCAGTTTTTTCATCTGTAAAATGAGTTAGAGAAGGAAATGGCAAACCACTCCAGTATCTTTGCCAAGAAAACCCTGAATGAGTTCACAAAGAGGAAGACATGACTGAAATGATTGAACAATAATAATGTCCCTTACATAAACATCCATACGCGTAGTACACTCACATACACATATGTACAAGAACTAATGTTGATGTTCTTGGAGATTTCATGAAAATTTACTCATACCATGGTGCTGATAGCATAAAGGTAGAGACCCTGACAAAGTATGCTTGAAAAACAGTAAAAGATTCAAAAAGTGCGGTAAAGAATTCAGCTATGGTTCATCTATGAGGTCAAACTTATTACCTCCCAGCCCTTTGGTATTTTAGGTGCTCAAGCCCTACAGCAATTCACAGCACAGACTGATGCATAAATCTTTCCCAGGGATACCAACAAAATGAATAAATATAGACCAGGAGAAGTTCAAGCATACAGGTACAACTACTCGAGCGTATAGCATTACTACTACTAATACGCACAGCCCAGAAGACAAGAATCATCTTGTTTTATCTGTCGCCTACAGGCTGCCTCAGAGATGGAGAGAGGTTTGTACCCCATTCAACTATTACCTGACACATAATAAGCACTTAATAAAAACTTATAAATTTATTGATTAAGAGCTTTCGGAAACAGTTGTCACCTTTCTGTGCCTACACATTACCCTGTCTTCATGTGGCAAGGAATTGAGCACTTTCAAAAAAAAAAAACTAATACAAGTTATATAGATAATATAGATATAGTTGTAGATTATACACACATACACATGCACACACATAAATTTGTGTAATGCATTAAATTGTACAACGTATAATGAAGCATATATTATCTGTAACAATAATATTATATATTACACATAATGCATTAGAAATATAAATATAAATATTACATTTACATTATATTATATATATTGAGGTATATATGCATGTGTGTGTGTGTGTATCTTCAAAATGCTCTCATTTTAGAAAAAAGGAGAGCAAGAGAAGGGGAACAGAAGGGAACATATCTATGTGCTAGATACCATATAAAATGCATTAAAAACAGTATTTCACTTTATCCTCACAACAATCCTGAGAACTAAGTGCTATTATTACTTCCATCAAATGAGATAATTATAAAGCTCTAAGCACAGTATCTGCTACATAATGAGTGCTATATAAATGTTAGTTATCATCATGATCATTACAATCATCACCACCATCATCATCATCATTGTTATTATGTTCCAGCTTAGGAAACTGAGGCGAACAGAAGTTAACCAGGGTTACACAGCTTGTAAGTGTCTGAGCCTGGATTTGAACTCAGCTCTTCTTGAGTCCAGGCCCAGCACTTTATCCACTGTATCATCTAGCAGCATCTACAGAAGGAAAATTTTGCATTTCTTACCAAATGGTAAGTGAATAGAAAACAAATCTCTTTATGAAGGTTACAAAATAAGAGTGGAGGAAGGAGAAAAGCTGTGAACCGTTGAGCTCTAATGTACTCTGTTTTGGCAAAAGAAGTCTTGCTTTATGATTTCCTCCAATACTATCATACTTTCTACCAATTAATAATTAATTCAGGTGAAGAAGTATTCACTTTTAAGAAATTTAAATATTACCAGAAGCGTGGGTATCAATTAATACTTGATAACACAAGCACACAATTGCAGTTTAATTTGCATGAATCAGTTAAGGATTTATGAAATAAAAATAATACTAATAATGATAACTCCCACTTACGTAAAACTTTATAGTTAACTAAATGTTTTTCTCATAACAACCCTTTGAGTTAGATTCTTTGAACATTATTAATTTACTTTATAAATAAACAGTATCATAGAGATTGAGTGACTTGTTAACAAGCACATAGGCCAAACTCAAATGCAGATTAAACCAAGATTTAAGTCACTGGGACACAATTTACCCTGTTATCCTGTGTGCTATGCAGTTATTTCCAAATTGTTCAGATACTGGAGTCTGAGCACCTTGAAGAGTCAGAGATAGGTTTTATATATTGGTTGGACTTTTTTAGAAGAACGGAAAAATAGCAGGAGTACTTTCATGCAGAAGAGTGAGGAGATGTCATGTCAGCAAAGATAAGAACACTAAGTGGCTTTCTTTCCTTCGCTAGTATTAGTGGGATTTAAACAAGTTCTTTTAACATGCTATGTGTTAATGGTAATACCAATAGGCATTTATTTAGGGCATTATGTTTTACAGGAAGACTTATCTTTGTTATTTCACTTAATTCTCACAATAAACTTGTAAAGTAATTATCACTGAGGTTCTGGAGTCTTACAAAACAACCTTCTTTTTGAATCTTTGTTACACATTGCCTCCCTCCATGCACACCATAATCAAACCAATCTGGCCTTCACATTGTTCCTTCTACTTGTCACTATATTCTTTCTCCAGGCCTTTATTTCATGTATGTTATATCATTTGTTCTTCACAATTCTGTGCAGAAGATGCTGTTATTGACCTCTTCATACAGATAAGGAAACATACTGCCCATGGTAATACAACTGGCAAGTGACTGTAGCAGAATTCAAACTTGTCTTTCTCAATCAAAATTCAACTTTCTATCCACTGTGTCACCTAGCTGCCTTGCTATAATAATACTTGGATAAAAGAGCACAATCCGTCCATGTGGTCACTGCATCATTGACTTCCCCGGATACTTCATGGTGTCTCCTGATCTCCTCTCTCCCGGAAAAAAAAAATGCCTTAAAAATGTATTATAGGAACACTTCATTCCACTTGCTTCAAGTGCAAAAACTGCTAGACACAACTCTATTAGTCAGCTATCCATAAATGTCACACAACAGAATAATAACAGTTAACATCGAGACCAGAGTCAAAAACCAGATTGTATTGAAGGATCACACACTCTCCTTCCCCCCCTGCTTCTCAACTTTTGATTTTCTTTCTTTTAAGCCACAAGTGAGCAAGTTGAAAAATGCAACTGCCTGAAACAAATAAAACAACCATAGTCACTGAGTCCCAAGATTCCAGACTTGATTTATCACCATGCCAAGAACAGTCAACTCTGTCTCCCCAAATAAGCACATCTGGGCACTAGCATCTCCGAGGTTTCCAAAGCTGTGTCACTAGGTAGTCCTACCCATGGCTTTTGACAGGAATTTATTTGGGAGGCCAAATGATCCATGAAACATTCTAAATGCCCTATTTCATAACCCATACGGAATCCAACATCTATCTTCTTTCATTAAAAGAGTATCAAAGTAGGAAAAAAGGGATTCCACTTCATGAATGTTTTGATATTTCAAATGGCTCTGTGATTGGATGTGTATATGGATGTTCCCCTCTCTAGTACAAATCTCTCTCCTCCTTACCTTCCTTTTTGTTGTAGTTTTTATTTTTTGGTTTGATTTTTTCTTTATTCCTTGTATCTTTCCATAATGTGTGTGTACATGCATGTACGTGTATATGTGTTTACGATAGGGAGAGAGGGAGACAGATGGGGAGAGACAGAGAGAGAGAGAGAGAGAGAAATAATTTTGGAAACATAAAAGAACATACATGCATAGACATGCACATGCATACATATTTAATATAGGTACTGTCTATATGTACACATATATGTTTGTCTTTAAGTTGTCAGAGATTTCAGAATTTAACTTTCACTTTAGCATGAATCTCTTTTACATGTGTTCTTTAACCTAGGTATACTAATTCCAACAACAGCCCATTTCAAGCTTATTCTACTTTTGGACAACCAAGTATTAGTAAGCAGTTTTCTTTATTTCTTTTATTTTCTTCATTGTGAGCAGAAATATTTCCCTTTAATTTCTATCATTTTCTCCTAGTTTTGCTTCTCTATGTCTAAGCAAAAGAAGTCTCCAACATCTTCTTGCAGGATCCCATAAATACTCCTTTACCCAGGTTATTTGCCTCTAATTTCTTCAACTGATCCTCATGGGTAATGGTTTCAAATCTCTTCAGAACTTCCGTCATTTTCCCTGGGTATACCCCAGATCGCCATTAAAAATGTTACTGAAACAACTATGAATAATCAATTTATGTAACAAAAATGCAAACTCAAGCTATTGTTATTTTATCAAAACAAAATCATATTGATATGTCTTTTCAAAAGCAATATCCTCCAATGAATGTAATTAATTTTAAGGAATTGTTTCCCTCTCTTCCAAGACCCCCCAAATACCCATGAAACATGCACATTATTCAAATAAGTATTCCAGGAGACTTTCTAACAAAAGAAAGTTTCTATATATGAATGTTACACATAAAATTTCATAGAATAATAAAACTATATAGTCACATGAAACTTTAGAGACCATGTAGTCTAACTTTCACTTCCCTAATCCAAGATCTATCTCATAGCCCATCAAATGGTATAATTTCCTCCTTTCACCTGCATGCATCTCCACTAGAAATTATTAAGGTAGAGGTTCAGTGAGTTTATCATAAGGAAAACCTCTCTGAAAATCCATTTAGCAACACCAGAATGTTAAAAGGTTATACATTTGTAGCAGTACCTGACCTGCATTGAGCTCAGCCTTCAAAGCCATCATTGAGGAGAGAAAGAGCTGTGGAGAAGGGATCCACATTCTTCATCACCACCACCACCAAATGCAGACCAACTCCAACAACTGGCAGAAAAGTACAAGAACCCTGAGGCAACATGTCCAGACTCCTAGCCCAACCTTCATAATCATCTTCTGGAAGAAATGCTTCTGCAGAGAAGGAGCTAGCCATATTGGCCAACTGTCAAGCAACTGCCACTCAGAGGTCAGGCAAGACAGTCTTGCTGAATCAAAATACCCCAAGGGAAAGACAGAAAGCAGCATGTGCCAGGCAAGTCAAACTACCACTAACACCACTCACACTCTGATAATAACAGCCCAGGACCCTAAACCAAAGAACACTTGGAAGAGTACCTCTTCCATCCCAGTTCTTTCAGCCATCATGTTGGAAAACAATCTGCAGCCTGACAAGGACTCCAGAGAGTACTATAGTCACAGAGACCGAAAACTAAGAAAATAAAATCCTTATCACCATAGTCCTTTGCATTGTTAAATACTTCAATATGTGAAACAGATACTATTTTATCAGTAGAATAACATTGAATAAGAGGGATTACCACTACTTCCTATTTTGCCACCACACCCTTAGGAACATGAAACTATTTCATCCTACTTGGACCTGGAACCTTTTATAAATTACCACCCTCATTAGAACACGTGTTTCTTTTGAAATGGAACTCTTTTATTTTTGTATTAGTATCACCAGTGCTGAACACCATGCTTTGCATATAGAAAGCACCCAATCAAATCTTTATCCATCTTATATGCCTAATGATTTGATAAGACTACCATGTAGAATAAGATCAAGAGCCTTTCTGAATCCCAAGTTTGTACAGTTAGACTTGAGTGACATTCAGAAAGAAAAAAAAGAGAATGATTTAGAGAGAAATTATTGTGACCCAAAACTATTGGATCAGTTAAAATTTAATGTCTAATTATTTGAGCCTAAGAAAATAGGAATGCAGACCTTCAAGAATAGTAATAAGAATCAATGAACCTCCATCCCTTGCTCAGGAGAAAAGGGTTATAGCAATTATCATTAGGGACTTCTGAGTAAAGATGCTGAATTCCTGTCACTCATTAGATCAAATAGTTCAATGGTCATTTGAAAGGCCTGTTAAAAAAGCACCTAAACGCCATCAGAAAGAGGTAATGATTATTGCTTTAGCAGCCTATTATTTCCATAATGGTGCTACGATTAAGAAATCAACATCAGAAATTATCCTCCATGAACGATGCCTTTTAAAACCCAGGGACAGTGGTCACAAAGGCATCAGAGACTTTGGGCACTTTATCTCCTTTTACATACTTCATAACACAAGCAACATTTTTTTTGTCATGCTGGTGTTTTAATTTGAAGATTATCAAGGGCAAGTCTGCACTGATTTGCTTTAATTGCTCCCCAAATGTGGTCAGAGTGAGAGTCATAAGCCAGATGTCTGCATTAAGAATAAGAAGGTTTCCAGAATAAGCAAACAGATTCAACCTGTACTGAGGATTGTGGAATCATAGACTGAGAGATTTAAGGGACTTTAATATTATCTAATCCCCTTGTGCCACAGATGAGGAAACTGAGTCTGAGATAGGGAAAACTATTTGCCCAGTGGATAAAGGTTAAACTTCTGACTCCAAATTCTGAACATTTTCGTTATCACTGTCCTTCAAAAGAATGAAGTTCTAAGTGTTAGGCATAGGGGCTTAAGGAGCTCTACTGCACACTATTATATAGAAAATGACATCTAGAGTTTTTTTAGAAAAAAATGTTATTCTATAAATTGAAAGAAAGTATTTTTAAGTTACAGTAGAAGATATTATGGTTAAGGAAACACATTCTCATTAGTTTGAATAAGACTTTGAAATCTTAAAATTTGACCTAAATGACTATTATAATTGGATATTTACAACAAAAAATATGTAAAAAACCTACAAGCAATAAGTCAGTGATCATGCACTTGATAAAAACATGTGCTGGGCATTTTTTTAATTCTGTAATTAAATACTAATTAGGATGTGCAGTGGAGTGTTAATTTTTGCTAGTTATACCTCCAGGGCATTCCCTACACCTTCATGAACATAAGCTCATTCAGATATGTAAGGGATAATTATCAATAAATAGGACCATCACATTGCTGGCTGGCTTGATCCTTTATGTATAACTTGCTGCCTTTGCTAAATAGCACTCCAGACCACAGTAGAGAATAGGAATGGGAATGGGAATAAGAATGAGAGTGAGAGTATTCTTTGTGTGGGCAAAAGCAAGAAAATGAGCTGTTGAATAACACAGACAGTACTCTGAGATATGTCAACCAGAACAGAACCTAGACAGAGGGTCATAGAATGTAAGACATGAAGGAGGAATTTGAGATCACGAGTAGCACAGAATAGCAGTTATATTTAGTAGATAACTTGGTATTTGAAACAGTGTGGTACATACTGGAAATACCATTCATTGGTTGTGGACAAAAGATTTGTATTCAAATCCTGTATCTGTCACTTAATTTCTGTGTAACTTTGTCCAAGTCAAATAACCTTTCTGGGCTTCAGTTTGCTCATTGGTAAAATGAAGAGTTTGTACTATTTGATCCCAGATTATATTCAAGATCTAAAGAGCCTATGATCTTAAAGCATGGATCCCTTCACTCACAGTTTTGTGTTTTTCCAATAACCTAAACTTCACTTGAAACAAACAAAAACAAAATATTATATAGTTATCCAGTAATAATTATATTATAATTCCAGCCAGTATTGATAAAACTTTAGAATTCATAACAACTGAAGTCGTAGGGTTATTGCACTTAGAAGTGTGCAAACAGGATCCCAAGTCTATATGTATCACTACAGTTTAGAAAATAGACATTGACAAATGGAGCATGTGAAAATGGAAGAAATCCAGGTGGTGGGATCTTCACATAGACAGTTTAGTTAGAGGTTCATTAGCTTGAGGAAGAGGAGATATAGAGAGGACATGATGATTGTGTTCAAATATTTTAAGGGCTGATACATGGCAGAGAGATATTCTACCTAAGACATGGAATTGTGCATGGAAGTTATTTGATTGGAGCAGCAAGATAGTTCAATATGAGAAAACAAAACTTTCTCATAATTAAGAGTCATCTCAAACTGGAAGCATTTGACTCATGAACTTGTGAATGTCTTGGAACTAGGGGGTCTTTAAGTTATCAAGCAGAGGTCACATGACAGGCTGGAAGGGATACTTTAGAAAGGGTTCCTGCATTAGGAAAAAGGCTGGATTAGATGACTTTTAATATCACTTCCAACTCCGTGATTTAATAAATAATGGTAGCTAATAATAATAACTAGCATTTATATAGTGCCTACTATGTGCTAGGAATTGTGTTAAAGTGCTTTACAAATCTTGTCTAATTTGATCCTCACAACAACTTTGTGAGATTGGTGCTGAGAATTATTTCTCTCTTATATTAATTACCAAATATTAAATTAAGATTAAGATTTTCCCTTCCTATTTCTTCATTCAGGAAACAGCCCCCTGGAAGTTTTTGAGTTAGTTTCTGAAGAGTTTTGCTGATGAGATTGTCCACATCCTCTGGATACATATTTCTTGATCCTGGGTGGAATTCCACCCAACTAGAGACCTTACAAACATAATCCAATCTAATTAAGGTCCTGCCCGTAGGAAATAAGGCCCTGTCCTTGGAACTTTACTTTAGAATTTAGGGCACCTTAGCTTATGAAGGGGAAAACCAGCCAGAATACTCAGGGTAGAGATAGATTCTTTTTTCCAGGTTGCTGGAGGTGGCTAAGTCTCATGATAGGGTCACTTTCCATGCAGGAGAAGCTGACGACTTTTTGCCCACCTCCTCATCAATACATCCATCCCCTCATTGATTGTTGACCAATCAGAGTTGATTTCCACCCTCAAGCACACCCCCTTTTCCAAAGGCTTTTTAGGCACCCAGTGTTGGGGGGGGGGTGTCTATTGGTTTAGGAGAGAAAGCCACTGACTTCAATCTATTAATTATTTGCTAGCCATAATTAATAAAGAGGTTATTAATTACCCAGAAATTATATCTATTAGACTTTTTCTTCATCACAATGTTATTATTATCCCCATTATACATATAAGGAAACTCAAGTAAGCATAGATAAAATGACTTGCCCAAGGTCACATAGCTAGGAAGTGTCTGAGGTCAGATTTGAATTTGGGTCTTCTTGACTCCAGGGATTGTGCTCTATCCACTGCATCACCTAGCTGCCTAAATCTTGATACGTTAGAGACAGTGAATCAGGATTATTCAAACATTTATTCTAAAGAATTAAATATATAGATTGGACAAATTCATTGAACTTAAAGAATAAATGTATAGATTGGACAAATTCATTGAACTTAAACATCACCAAATCCTTGAATTTCACCACAATTTTAAACTGTATATAATAAGAAGGAACATTCTGTTTGGGGCTAAAAATAGGCTTTCTTCATTCTTAAATGCATTTCAAATACTTTTTTGTAAAATTGCCATTTTTTTCTGAATTTTTAAACTAGAGTTGTGTTTTTTAATGGCTTCTCATTTTCTATTTTCCATATTTCCAATATGTGGTTTTTCTAGTCATCTTTCTTAAAGAAAAGCTAGAGGGTGGAAGAATCGGTTGCACATTGTTTAGTTCTAGTAGCATTGGCAACATTGATATTCTATGGGAAAGAATCACTTGGATGTGAAATGAGTCCTACCCAAAGATCTGTCAGGCGTTACTGAATTGTCTCATTATGGACACACAACACAGCACAAGCTGGAAGGAACTTTCAAACAGATAACATCAGAACATAGAATGTTAACTACATATTAAATCCAACATCCTTTCTTTACAGATAGGCAAATTACTACTCGAAATACAATTGCCCATTTCTTTCTTACAGTATTTTTTGATGTAAGGTCTGTATATTTCTGAATTCCAAAGCAAAATAAATCACTCAGAAATGAATGATGAGATCTACCAGGAACCCTTATCAATATATTGAGATATTAGCTCCCTAAAATATCGAACTTCCCCCCATGATTCTCCCCTCAATCACAACACTGCCTGGTTTCATAGAGAGAATCGTGTTCAGAAGCTCACAGACATTGCTGAAGCTTCATTACCAGAATGGAAAAAAAGATAAAGCCTCTTTGAATAGGGTACAAGGGGCAAGATCCATGGATTGGAGTCCTAAGATCTGTGTTTGAATTCTAGTTTTTTTCATTTCACATTTAATTCTCTGGTTTTGGAACTTGAAAAGAGCATAGCTTAAAAAGGCTAAGGTCTCCCACTGCGTTGTGGGACATCTCCAATCACCCCGATCCACTATCTGACCATTGAACCCAAATGGCTCTGAAGGAGAAAGTGAAGCTGGTGACTTTGCACAGTCCTCTGTCACCCAAATCAATTGCAAGTTATGTCATCATCTTCCTGATGTCATGGTCCTCTTCAAGAATGAATGACAAACCACAACCTGTAAGTAGTCTGAGCTGCCCTATTGGGAGACCCAGCTAACTCCTCTCCTTTCCTATCCCATCCTATCCTATCATCTCCTCTCCTTTCCTCCTCTCCCTCCCCTCCCCTTACTTGAGGGTTTTCTGCCCAAAGGAAGGCAAATTTTGATGCTTGAAACCTACCTTGTTAACTTGGGGTTTACTGGCTATATTTATTTCTCAAAGATCAAGCCTTAGACCCAATTCACTCTGGATCTCATTGTTTGGACAACAATAGGTCCCTGCCCTGCCCAAGTACCATTTAATGGTTATTTTTTGGGCCCACCTGGCTCACACTGAATGTAAACAGTAACTGCTTCTCTTTTGGCCTACAACCCTGACAGTCTTCCACTACCAGTTTGATTTTTTTAATCAAAGGGGACACACATTAACTCACTTTTTAAAGAGGACTATTCACTGAATGGGTGTTGCCTTACTTAAAGTGAGAACTTGAAAAGACCTTAGCCTAAAAAGGCCAAGGTCTCCCACAGCATCCTGGGTCATCTGTAGTCTCTGATCTGATATTTGGTTCTGGAGGACCCAGATTGTTCTGGAGGATAAAGTGAGGCTGGTGACTTCACATAACCCTCCCTCACTCAAATCAAATTCAATTGCAAGTCATGTCATCATCTGCCTGATGTCATGGTTCTCTTCATGAAAGGAGAAACCCTATGCTGTTTTTTGAAAATAATAATAACAATGACATTATTATTATTGTTATTATTATTAGCTAGGTGCTTTACAAATATCTCATATTATTCTTTTAACTCGTTGTTGTTGTTGGCTTGTTTACTTTTTAGAATATCACAAGAGGGTGTCTGGTGGCAATATTGGACAGCAACTAGAAGCAGCATCTTTAAATCAGTAAGCAGCATTAAGTTCATTATACCAATTCATGAATAAGACTGAACTTGTAACTTCATACTAATGCTGGGTTTAGGCTCACCCTTTTCTTACTTGGTGCTTGGCTTAGTTTGCGACAGTAGAGAGTAATGGTGAAGAACGAAGAGCAGATACCTTACTTTAAAACTTGGCTTTCTGTGGAGACTGTTGCTTTAAGGGATATTTTGTCAAATGGGTGTTATTTTTTTTCCTGTTCCTTTGAGGGGGGAAAGCAGAGACTGTCTCTCTATGTCTGCCTGTCTTTGTCTTTTATGCTCTCTAGCTGCCTCTCTGTCTCTCTCTGTTTCTGTGTCTCTTTCTGTCTCTGTCTCTCTCTGACTCTCTGTTCCTGTCTCTGTCTCTGTCTCTCACACACACACACACACACACACACACACACACACACACATACCCATAGGAAAGACACCACTTTTTATTTGCCTATCATTCCTGACAAATAGGAATCAAGGTAAAAAATATTCTTCCCAGACATGTTTCTTCTATTTGGGGATGCTTTCCTTAGATTTATATATTTTAATGATCACATTGGTAGGATCATTTTCAAAGGTTACATTTATCCTCATATTGCATTCTGTGATAACAGAACAGAGATATTGTCAACAGATGTGAAAGTTTACAGATCATTAAATTCTCCTCTAAAATACCTCTTCAAAAAATGTCCTAGGGTCAAAGGGTCTCTTCTTTCCCATCTGAAGGAATTGTTTTTAGTACAATTTCGCCCCAACCTGCTAACTCTGTCACTTTTCTTCAATGTGCAATTAACCTGAGAGTTTTTGGAGAAAGGGGCTGCCATGAGTGCAATTACTCCAGGGTTTACCCCTGCATCTGTATCCAGTCATCAGTTCACCTGCCAGATCACCTTTCTTCACCAAAGTCCTTCATTTGTTTCCTAAAGACATTGAGTTTTAAAAACTTTCATGCCAACTTTCCAGCACTGAGTTTACTTCTACGGGATGAATAAAAGCAACATCACTATTTTATCACCTCCTATTTAAAATTTTCTAATTTGTGCCTCCTATGCTTTTGCTAATGGTTATCTTTTTAGTTACAGTGAAATTCTAATTTTTGGTCCAAGACTTCAGGATTTGTTAGGGAAGTTCCAAAATGAGGCAGTAGATAAGATCATCATAGTTGATAATGACATAATTCTTGTTGTCCAATTTTCAATTTTACATTTGTTTACTTCTTTAAATAATTCAAGGCTAACTAATTTTAATGTATAGTAGGTCCTTTTTTTCCCCTTTTTCTTCCTCTAATTTTTATATTAGTCCTGACAATTTGGTAATCTGATTATACACAGAAAGCTGAGTCATAGGTAGCTGCCACATTAAAAACAACTCTGACTTTCTGTTAAAATACCAAATATTTCCTTATTTATGTTGGTACTTTATTCTATCTATGTCTAGTACCTACCAATCATTTTTCCCTCAAAGAAAATTTTGATGGCATAGAGGTATAAAGATTTTTAAAATCTGCAAAGCTCTAGTCCAGGGCTATAGCCCCAAGGCCACATGTGGCCCTCTAGGTCCTCAAGTGTGGCCCTTTCACTGAATCCAAGCTTCACAGAACAAATCCCCTTAATAAAAGGATTTTTTTTTTAAACTGGAACCTAATCTTTTTTTAATTCCTTGTTCTTGAATCATCATTTTCCATATATTTTTCCCCATCCTCATGTTTTCCCACATTTGTTTGGAGTCACCAAGTATCAGTATGTATATTAACCTACTTATAGAGGGTCTTATCAGGTTATTCACAGAATTTCTCTATCAATTCATTATCAGCCACTGATATTGGTGTATAGTTATTTTGATGGTGGTCTTTTTGAAAATATTTAATTGTTACTACAATAGGTCAAGCCAAATATTCCACGAAATGACGTTTCCTATTGTCTTTGAGCGTGTGATATAGCCCACTGTAATGAGTCCTTTCCTTGCCTCTTGACAGAGTCCATTTGAAACACTTTGACATTTACCTGAAATTGCTTTCATCTTTCTGGTTTCCTTTATAGCAACTGTCAAGAATGATATGATTGAGCTCATCCAGCAAAATATCTACTCGGTCATTTGAAAAGGATCTCAGAATAAGAGCACCAATAGTCAAATAGAAGCTTGTTGATAACTTAAAAATTATTTTCCTCAGCACTGCATACTTCCTTTTACTTCATTCTGCCTCTTTTACTGCAGAAGAAAAAGGGTTTGCTACAGATCTGAGGACTGGAATTTTTTCATGGTTTCAGTAGTTGCCATGATCATAAACTAATTCATCACAAGATAACTGGCCTATTAATGATAATTTTTTATTAATTAGTTTGATTGGTCCTCAAAAAACTGATCCTATCTGGTGCCATGGCCATTTTCAAAATCTTTCCATCATTATAGATTATGTATTGGTATAAGTTTGCAAAAACTAAGGTCAACTTTTCACTGTGATGAGGTATCAAGTAAGACTTTGCGCCATTTCTTTTAACAAATGGAAGATTACGAGGGTTTATGGTTGCAAATGCAATCATTTACAATCGCCTTTCTGCATGTGGTATAACTTTTTTCTAGGATTTTTTTTTATTGTTGGTTTTTATTCATGTTTTGTTTAAATAACATTTAGCTTTCGGGAAAACAAAATATATTTAATCATACAACAACAAAATAATATTGCAGATATTTCAAGGAGCATTCAACTTCATCCTTTATGTTTAAGAAAAAAAATATTATCATTGAAGCACAACAGATTTCAAAAATTGAGAAAATATTGTTCATTTACTTGAAGTCCTTATCTAATAACAGAAAACTTACTATTTATGGTTTGCAATATGTAACAAAGTTATCCCCAACACTTCCCATAAGGATAACAAAATCTCAACTTAAAAAATAAATCATCTATAACATAATACTACAGAAAGAAACAATGTGTGTGTGTGTGTGTGTGTGTATGTATGTATATAAAATTCTAAGAAATCAGCTCAGATAATGACACCCTACTTATGTCTACTCTGGCTGAAATGGCAATAGTCCCTAGGCTTTTTAGATAACCAGATCCAAGCCAATATAAGAAACGGCATTTGGTTATAGTGATAGAAAGAGAGAGAAATTAAAATCAGTTACTCACCTCAAGTAGTTCAAGTTCAATTGGAAAATATAATATATACACAGATAAGTAAATGGAAGATAATTTGAAGAAATGGCTAGGATGGTCAGTGAAAGTTTCTTTTACAAAGTGACACATGATCAGATTGATGGCCTTGCATTCACTAGCTGGACTAATGTAGTGGCCCACATTATAGATTATTCCTATTTTACTAATTTTATGAACCACAACTACAAATCAAGGATATCATTATACTTTAATAAATATCCTCACTAGCTCTTCAGTAGATTTTCCAGTTTCATTTGTAAATGGCCAGAGAGAACTACAGTTTTGCACTGAATAAAGCTGTAGAGGAAAATTTTGAGAAGCATGCCATTACAGCTGTCTAATGTCCACAGCTTGCTCATATAAATGTGCCTCTTTATTGGCCAATCAGTATTTGCTCACTTTTGTCTTATGAAAGAAAATAAAAGTGACCCCCGTCTCTGAATTTCCATTGCCCTTTGGATATCATTATAATACTTTCCCATTCATATATGTATTATAGTGGTTGGTGCACATTAACACTTGCTAGATTATAAACAAACAGCATTGACTAAGGAATTAGGGGGAGCCTTTCTCCAAGGTATCAACATTTAGACAACTTAAAATTTAACCTTTCCATCCCTTTATCCATGCAGAAACCATTACAGCAACTAGTTCCCCCTGATGTTAAAAAGAATTTATTTTTGTTACTTCTGTAATTACCAAGTCATTTCATGGTTCATTCCATAATGATTGTTTAGGCACCAAAATTGATAGTGATGACTCTGTAATATATGATGGAGAGATATTAGTTAGTGGGCTAGCAAAACCTACAAACTATCATTTCTTGAATTGAAACTATTGTTTCTCTTAGTTTTATTATATGTCATAGTAGGCAGAGATCTAATGTTGAAACCAGGAAGACCAGGGTTCAAGTCCTGCCTCTGACAAAAACTGGCTGCGTAACTCTGGGAAAGCGTTTAACCTTTCAGTGCTTGAAGTAAGCATCAAAAATATAATTTGAAGAAAAAAAATGTCATCCTGCGTTGGTAGATTAATTTCCTTAACTATGATTTCTCTACACTGGTTAAATCACAGTTTCAGTGCCTGTTCCCTGTCCCTAAGAAGGATAGTTTGAATCCGGTTCAATTCCTCTAGTCATGAAAGATTTCACTGGTTATTGGACAAAGGTCCATAATTATGAAAACTAGCATAAAAAATAAATATTTGGGGTGGAGCCAAGATGGTGGAGTAAAAGCAGTGACTTGCTTGAGCTCTGCCCCCAACTCTTCCAAATACCTGTAAAAATGACTCTAAACAAATTCTAGAGCAGAACCAACAAAAAGACAGAGTGAAACAAATTTCTAGCCCAAGACAACCTGGATGGTTGATAGAAAAGTTCTGTTTCACAGGACTGAGAGAGGAAGGCAGTTCAGCGTGGGCTGAACAGCAAAGATAGGGCCCCAGTAAACCTGGAGCAGGCCTCATGGGACTGAATCATAAGTAGCTGCAGCAGTTTCCAGACTTTTCAACCCACAAATGGCAAAAACAACTTAGAAGGTCAGTGGGAAACATCTATCAAACCTAAATGAGAGAAGAGTGGGGTCCAGTCTTGGTGCCAGTGCAGCCCCTTGGGTGGCAGCCAAAGTGGCAGTGGCCACTTCTGCAGCTCTTGGCTCACAGACAGTGGAAAGATAGAGAGATTGATCACAGAGGTTGATCAAAGAGGGATCACAGGGATCTCTTTGCCGGTGCTGAGGGAAGACTATCTTGCTTTGGCTATGCTTGTTTCTGGGTCATAGTCCTAAGGAAAGATGGGGTGCTGGTGTGGTCGAGCTTGTGGCTGCAGTGGAGAAGGAATCCTCCTCACAGTTCCAAGGCAGAAAAGAATGTTTGTGGTCACTCATCGACCAAAGAACAGGCCACAAAGAGAGTAAACACCTCACCTTTGATCATGCCACCTTGAAAGAACTGAAAATGTACACATCCCTAGAAGTATCTCTGAAAACAGCTACACAAAATCTCTGAAGCTTGGGACAGTACATCCTCCATACTGGAAGCAGAGCCCTACTTCAACAAAGAGTTAAAAAATCAAGTAATTGGCTAGGAATATGAGCAAGCAGTAGAAAAATCTCAGACTATAGAATATTACTTTGGTGATGAAGAAGATCAAAACATACAATCAGAAGAAGACAACAAAGTCAAAGCTCCTACATCTAAAGCCTCAAAGAAAAATATGAATTGGTATCAAGACACGGAAGAGCTCAAAAAGGATTTTGAAAAACAAGCAAGAGAAGTAGAGGAAAATTTGGGAAGAGAAATGAGAGTGATGAAAGAAAATAATAAAGAAAAGAGAGTCAACAACTTGTTAAAGAAGACCCACAAAAATACTGAAGAAAATAACATCCTAAAAAATAGGCTAACCCAAATTGCAAAAGAGGTCCAAAAAGCCAGTGAAGAGAAGAACACCTTAAAAATCAGAATTGGCCAAGTGGTAAAGGAGGTCCAAAAGCTTACTGAAGAAAATAATTCCTTAAAAATTAGAATGGAGCAAACAGAAGCTAATAACTCTATGAGAAACCAAGAAATTATAAAAAAAAATAATATTTGCAACAATACATGGTATGAATTGATCGTTTCTTATCAACTTTCTGCTAACTTACCACTCCACTCAAAGATATGCAATGTAAGACTGAGGGATATAACACACAGACACACAGACACACAGACAAATACACATACATGTATATATGTGTGTGTATGTGTATATGTATATGTGCGTGTGCGTGTGTGTGTATCTCAATGTATGTCTCTGTGTTTGTATATGTGTGTATTTCCCTTTTCACAGATTTCTAATACTCTCATATAGTAAACAACATTTTGGTGATGAGTGTTTTTATTTTCGTTTAGGCTTATTTTCAGACAGCTAGAGAAAACTGCCTTGAAGTCCAGGTGCAAGGACTTTCTAGCTATTTGGGAGTAGCCAGAATTTGTGCTTCTACAATAAACCCTTCAAGAATCCAGGGTCACCTCCACATAATGAAGAGGCATTAGAGGAGGAAATTTTAGGAGAAACTTACTCTTCTTTTAGTCCATAAGAGATACAAGAGTCATATTCTAGTTACATTTTCTTCATTTGTACCCTTCCACAAGACTTTTGAAATTTAAATATTTAATTTAAGTTGTGTGTAGATTGCCGATTAGTGTGTATGTAATACATTGCCTCAGAGACCATGGTCTGAATCACATAGCTAGTATGTTTGAAAGATAGAACTTGAACCCAGCTCTTCCTGAATCTATGGCCAGCTTTCCATCTATTATGCTACTCTACTTCATACCCAATCTTTCATTTTGATTAGCTTAACAAACTACCTCATTTCCCCTCAAAATATCCCCTGTCTTCTAATATTATAATGTATCTTGATTTTTGAAACAACTGGAATTTCTAATGGACTTCTGGAAATTTGAATGAATTAATAAGTGACTAGATAAAAGAACATATATGTATATATATACACACATACACACACACATAATGTATGTATATATAATGAATACATGTACACAGACATACATGGATACCTGCATATAAACATATACATACATACACATGTATGTATGTATGTATGTATGTATGTGTGTATATGTGTATATATAACCTATGCTTTTTTTTTATTGGGCATTATGTTAAGCCCTGAAAACACAAATACAAGTAACCAAGATATTGTCTGTCCTTAAGACAGTTGCTTTGTTTTGACTGAAGGCAACACAAACACACACACACACACACACACACACACACACAAACAAAAAGAGACTTCCAGGGATGGAACTAAGATGGCATTGTTGAGGAATCATTCATCCAAGCTCTCCCCATATTTCCCTCTCAACAATCTTAAAATAATGCCTTAAAATGAGTTCTAGAATAGCAAATCCAACAAAAAGAGTGAGACATTGTTCTTGCTCAAAACAATTTAAGAGATCAGAATGAAAAAATGATGACACGAGGGTAGACACTAGCTAAATAAAACACTAGTGGTAGGAGAAGGTGATAGCAACAGAAGGAGTAGCTGCTCTGAGAGCTTTCAAGCTGAAGATGCTAAAGGGACTTGGCAATTCATCAAAAAGATTATAGGGGACCCCTGTGCTAGTGCAGAATAAATGGACTAGAAGCTGTTTGGCAAATTTATGGCCCATAAACACTTCTGGGTTATAATTCAAGGGCAAAGAGGAGTACTTTTGATAAACAGGGAATGGGAGTCCTGAGCTGTAGTGTTATTTTTGTCACAAGGGATCTGAGATTCTAAGGAACAGTGTTATGTCCTCTCCCAAGTGAACAGGGGTCCTAAGAAGTATCACTTCCAGTCCCAGTGATCAGAGTCCAGAGGAACAGTATTAATTCCATGCTGAAAGGATCAGAGTCCTTGAGGATCAGTATCAATTGCAGTTCCAAGAGATCAGGGGCCATTCCTGGATAAAAACCAGAGTTCAGAACAGGAAAGCAGCGACCACGCCTCTCCTTATATCACCTCTTTGGAAGCAATGAACACTTCTGAACCCCTAAAACTATCTCTGAAATCAGAAGTACAAAAAGACCCTGAAGCTTGAGACGTTATCCTTCACCTACCATTGTTGCGAAGAGAATTAAACTTAAACATAAAGCTCAAAATCAAGAAATAGAGTGGAAAGCTGAGCAAACAACAAAAAAGGAACCTAACCATAAAATCTTCTATTGTGACATGATTAAGACACAAACTCTGAAGACAATGAAATCAAAATAACTATATGCAAAGCCTCAAACGACAAATAAAAAGGTGAATTAGATGTAAGCCCAACAGGAATTCCTAGAAGAGTGAAAAAGACAAACAAACAAAATGGTTCTCACAAGGAAATGAGAGTGGTGGAGGAAAATTAAACAAAGAAATAAGAGCAATGGAATAAAATTATGAAAAATTATTTGAAGTCTTGGTAAATGAGGCACAAAAACAATTAAAGAAAATAACACATGAAAACACAGAATGGGTCAAATTCAAAAAGAGGTACAAAACCTTGCTGATGATAATAAACTCTTAAAAATGTATAATTGGCCAAATAGAAAAAGAGATACAAAAGCTGACCAAAAAAAAATAATAATTCCTTAAAAATTATAATTGGGCAAGTGGAAACTAATGACTCCAAGACACATCAAGAAACAATAAAACAAAGTCAAAATAAGGGAAGAAATGGAAGAAAATGTGAACTATTTCATTGACAAAAAGAACTAATTTGGATCAAGGAGAGATCAATATATGAACCAATGAAAATGAAGTTAATCAAACCAGGACAACTTTGTACACAGTAACAGCAATATTGTATGATGTTCAACTGTGAATGACAGCAATTTTTAGCGATAGAATGCCCCAAGACAATTTCAAAAGACTCATGATAAAAAGTGTTACCCACATCCAAAGAAAGAACTGAAGTCTGAATGCAGATCAAAACATACTATTTTTCACTTTATTTTTTTCATCTTTTTTTTGGTCTCTTTTTTCACAACATGACTAATATGTTAATATATTTGGCATGATTGCACATATGTAACTTGTATCTAATTACCATCTCAGGGAATGGGAACGGGATGGAGAAAGGAAGAGAATTTGGAACTAAAAAATTTTAAAAAAAAGAATGTTAAAAATTATTTTTACATGTGACTGGGAAAAATAAAATATTTTAAAACTAATTATTAGAATACCTGAAAGCAAGGATCAAAGAAAGAGGTTAGATGTTACAAATTAAGAAATTAATAGATTAAAATAAAAATAGAAATAATCCACTGATCACCACCTGAAAGAGATGCCAAAATGAAAACTCCCAGGAATATTATAGCCAAATTCCAGAGGTCCCAGGTCAAAGAGAAAATATTTCAAGCAGCAAGAAAGAAACCATTCAAATTTTGTGAAATCACAGTCAGGATTACATGATATTTTGCAATTACTATGTTAAAAGAGCAGAGGGCTTGGAATATAATATTATAGAAAGCAAAAGAGCTGAGATTACCACCGATAATAACCTACCCATTAAAACTGAGTGTAATCCTTCAAGGGGAAAAATAGAGATTTAATGAAATAGAGTACTTTCAAGCATCCCTGATGGAAAGATCAGAGTTGAATAAAAAATTTGACTTTTAAATACAATACTCAAGAGTAGCATAAAAAGAAAAACAAACATGAAAAAGAAATTATAAAGGACTCAATAAGGTCAAAATGTTTGCATTAGTATATAAGAGGATGATACATGAAATTTCTGAGTACTTTATCATTATTATGATAGAAGGATTTTATATAGAAAGCAGTTGCAAGAGTGAGTTGATTATGATGAGATGATTTTTTTTTAAATGGATAGGTTGAGAAAGAGGGATGCCTTGGGAGAAGAGAGAAGAGATAAGAAGAATGGGGTTAATTATCTCACATAAAGGAAATACACAAGGAAGAGTTTTCACAGTGGAGGGAAAAATGATGGTATTCAGGGCAAGCCACATTTCAATGTCATTCATATACAAATTGATTAAAAGAGGGGAAATTAGATAGAAAGATGAATGAATGGATAAATGGATAGGCAGATAGACAGACTGACATACTCAATTGATAATGGAATTCTATCTTATCCAATAAGGAAGTAGGAGGACAAAGGGATTAGAAAAAGGTGGGGTTGATAAAGGGGAGGGTACATATAAAAGAATGCAGTAGTAAGAAACAAAACTGTCTTTAGAGAAGGGAGAGAATAAAACTAGAGAGAATAGTGAACTAAATAAAATAGGATAGAGGAAATACATAGCTAGTTATCATAACTGTGAATGTGAATGGAACAAATTCTCCCATAAAATG
Organism: Phascolarctos cinereus; assembly: GCF_003287225.1. Taxonomy (NCBI): domain Eukaryota; kingdom Metazoa; phylum Chordata; class Mammalia; order Diprotodontia; family Phascolarctidae; genus Phascolarctos; species Phascolarctos cinereus. Next base: position 72,801,169 of record NW_027555625.1, read on the forward strand.
GAAGTGGAAGCATAACGGATTAGGAATGAAAATCCAGCAGTATGTTGTTTATAAGAAACATATCTGAAACAGAGACAAACACACAAAGTTAACATAGGGGTCTGGAGCAGAATGTATTATGCTTCAGCTGAAGTAAAAAAAAGGCAGGGGTAACAATCATAATATCAGATAAAGAAAAGGCAAAATGAGACCTAATTAAAAGAGATAAGTAGGGAAACTACATCTTGCTTTAGAGGCACCATAGACAATGAATTTATATCAATACTAAACATATACAACAAATGGTATAGCATCCAAATTCATTAAGAAAAAAATAATTACAGGATAAAATAGACAGTGATACTATACTAGTGGAGGACCTTAACTTTTCCCTCTCAAAGCTAGATAAATCTAAACACAAAATAGTAATAAAGAAGTGAAAGATACGAAAAGAATCTTAGAAAAGTTAGATATGATAAACCTCTGGAGAAAATTGAATGAGAATAGAAAGGAGTATACCTTTTTTCTCAACTGTACATGGCAGCTTCATAAAAATTGACTGTGGATTAAGGCATTAAAAACCTCACAAAGAAATGCAGAAAAATTAAATGCATCCCTTTCAGGTACAACAAAATTTCATCATAATGCAATAAAATTACATTTAATAAAGAACCATAAAAGTATAGATTGAAAATTGATTAAAATTTTAATAATTTAATATTAATGAATGAGGTCAAAGAACAAATCATATAAATAATCAATAACAATTAAAAAGAATGACTCCAATAGGACAACATACCAAAATTTGTGAGATATAGACAAAGCAGTACTTAAAAGAAATTTTGTATCTACACACATGTACATCAATAGAGAGAAAACGAGAGAGAGAGAGAGAGAGAGAGAGAGAGCAGATGCCCAAATGAATTGGGCATGCAACTAAATAGAAAGCTTGAAAATTATGAATTAAAATTAAACACCGAGATAAAAATCCTGAAAAAAGTCAAAGGATAATTAATAAAATTGAAAGTTAACAAAAAGACATTGAAATAATAAATGAAACTAGGAACCCTGTTTATTAAAAAAAAAAGATAAAGTATTGGTTAATTCGATTTAAAAGAAAGAAGAAAGTCAAATTTCCATTATCCAAAAGGAAATGGCTAAATACATGGCAAATGCAAAAGAAGTTAAAGCAATTATTAGGACTCATTTTATCCAATTACATGCCAGCAGAACTGACAATCTAAGTGAAATGGATGTATATTTACAAAAATATGAACTGCTTGGATTAACAGAAGGGAAATTGAATAATTAAACAAACCTGTATATGCAGGCTGTGACTATTGTTAAGCACAAAGGATTTGGTGATGCCAGGAAATGTTTTTGACTTTCCGAGACATAATTATTTTAAATCTTCTTTTCTAGGCTTTCTACTAATGATTATTTCTTGGATACAGCTCCCTAAGAATGCATCAGTTTGCATCTTCACAAGAATTCACCTGTCTCAGAATATTATTCCCATTTCAGAGTCCTTATATGTGATCTCATCTATTCTCCAAGGATATTTCAAAATTTAGATTTTCAATTAGATAATACATAACCTGCCTTTAACAAGTAACTTCATAGTTTTTCTCAATTTAAATTCATCCTAGAGGCTCACACTTGTTACTTAATCAATTGTTATTCTTCAGTGATAATTGAACTTTATTTAGGGGAAGACTTGATTGTTTTCACTTCTTTCTGTCTCAGTTTATACCCCCTGTCTTAGTTAAAACTGTATGAAAGAACTAGAATGGTGCCTCTTGCAATATTATGCAGAGACACTAAGGCAAATAGGAGGTAGTGGAAACAGAATTGTCTGTATGCACTTAAAGTTATCCTCAGTTCAAGTTGTGGCTTTAATTCTTACTAACCTTGTATTAGCCTATAACAAGTCAGGACCTTTGGTGAATTATAGTTTCATTATACAAGGTAATACAGTTCCAGAGAATGAGTCCTGGATTTGGAGTGTACATCTGAGTTCTGCTTCTTACTACCTTTGTGGTTTTTAGCAAGTCGGGGCCTCAGTTTTTTCATCTCTAAAATGAGGGAGGGTGAGGGTTGGGCTAGATGACTTAGGAAGGTCAGCCTAATTCTAAATCTAAGATACAATGGTCTTTATTTATTTTACCTACCTCAAAGAGTTTTAATGAAGAAGTGGTCATTGTTCTTGCCATTTTTTCAAGTTGTGTCCAAAAACGCATGATCACATTTGGAGTTTTCTTGGCAAAGAAAACTGGAGTGGTTTGAGGTTTCCTTCTTCAGCTCATTTTACAGATGAGGAAGTGAGGCAGACAGGGTTAAGTGACTTGCCCAGAGTTACACAGCTAGTAATTGTCTGAGGCCATATTTGAACTCACTTACATGAGTCCTCCTAGCTCCATGCCCAACACTCTATCCACTGTGCCACCTACGATGCTTACAATTTGCAAACATACTGTATCAAGTAAAAAATATGCACAAATAAAAGAAAGAGCCTCTTCTATTAATGAACTCATATTCTAATGGAGGAGATAAGACAAAAAGGAAGTTTCAGCTATGTAAGATGAAAAGGTTTCATGGTCCTTGGGTTGCTGAAAAGGAGTAGCTGCTAATACATATTCTTCAATGTCATTTTTATGGATAAAATCACATCAGTTTCTGATATTGAACCAATTGATAGTACCAAGGACTCTGGTTGGAAGAACTTTATTGAGTTTTTATTAGCTTGGCTACTGAAAAAGCTAGGCCAGAGCTACAAAATTTATCTATGATGACTGCATGTATTTGGAAGTGATGAGGGTGCTTTGACACATACTGCCTCCTGTTTTTATTTCATGTCTGCTTGTTTCTTTAGTTAGGTTGCCTGCTTTAGTTTTCTGTTTCAAAGGTGGTCATTGATTGGTACTTGGTGGGGATGACTGGCTCCTTATCAAGAGATGTTGATTACCTACATGACATTTTGGGGTCCTAGGTTGGAATAAGAAGGGACGTAAGAAGGGAATAAGAAGATGAGCTATTATTATTGCCAGTGTCTTTGGACTTTACTTACCTGTTTGTGAGATATATGTATGTATATTACATGTGAATAATATATATATATGTGTATATGATATGCACATACACATATGCATATATATGTATACGTGTGTGTGTGTATATATATATATATATATATATATATGTACATTTGTGTATAAGTATAATAAGTGTATAATGTGTTTAGGAAGGAATAATACCTTTGGTATGAGGAAGACTGGTGAGCCCATTTTTAGGGCTGCTTTCTACCTTTCCTGTCCACTTGATACATCCAACTCTCATCTGTCACTCCAAGAAGCTGCAGCATGAGTAGTGGCCACAACCCCAGTAAACCATTGTGCAGACATGCTAAATCAGGTTGAGGATAACTGAGAGGTCACAAACCCTTCAATAAGTTAGTCAGAGTGACTTCTAGCACGTCAAGACTTTCACCCACAGAATCTGTGGATGACAGCAATTTGTTCGAACAACCTTGAAGGAGGCTGAGGCAGGCACTGTGGATTACTTAGCACTTGGTTAGACATTGAAGACACCAAGGTCATCCACTGCATTTCCAGTCATCACTAGTCATCCTGACTTTGTCTTGCCATTGGACTTTGATTACTCTGGAAGAGAGAGGGAGGTTGATGACTTTGTACAAATCTGCTTCACTTAAATCCAATTTTTACACTAATTAAAAGACAGCACCTATACCATTTTACCTACCTCAAAAATCCTGTGATGACAGGTAAGTGACAAAGGAGCAGGTGTGGATGCACTGGAAACTGTAGTCACAACCCTGCACAAAGGCCACCCAATGCACAGGGTCATCTCACTGTGAGTTGCAATGGTATTAGGCAGCCCCTTGGGTGTCTGCGAAGAATTTTAGGGACTGCACAACTCACCTCCTGGTGTAAGGAAGGGGCTAGAAAATATGCTCTAAAAATTGTCCACTTTACCCAACCCTGGTATGCTTATGCAGGAGGTGGGGATTCCACCATGGAGTCAAAACACACAAAAATGTACAACTATTTCTGCAAAGATGATTCCATTCACCATCAGTATCATGAACTGTGCTACTGCTTATGGACAACACAAAATTCAGTTGACCTCAAAGACAAACATCTCTTGTTATGAGAGAACTCAGCAAACAACACATCCAAATAGTAGCCCTAAGTGAAACAAGTGTAGTAAGCGAAGGCTAGCTTACCAAAGTTAAAGCTGGATACATTTTGTTTTGATTGTTTTTGTTGTTGTTGTTATTTGTTTGTTTTTCTTTTCTGCAGTGGCTGCAATGAAGTTTAGTGCTGTGAAGCTGGCATAGGCTTTGCAATCAAAGCTAATCTATTTAGCAAGCTTGAATGCCTACCAAAAGTAGCGACTGACACTCATGACAATGTGCTTGCCACTTACAGGAAACTGCCATGCTACTATCATCAGTGCCTGTGCTCCCACCATGATGAACCCTGATGAGATCAAAGAAAAAAAATATTAATACCTAGGGACCCTCATCATCAATGTGCTGAAGAGAACAAGCTTATAATTCTGGGTGACTTTAATGCCAGAGTAGGCACAGACTACCAGACATGGCAGGGAGTTTAGGGAAGGAATAGAGTCAGAAATACCAACAGCTATGGTCACTTATTATTAAGGATTTGTGCATCTAATGCCCTCATCACCAATAATGTCTTCCATTTACCTAAATGTAATAAAATTTTGTGAATGCACTCTCATAGCAAACATTGACATTTAATAGACTATGTTATTGTAAGAAGAGACAGACAAGATGTTAGAGTGACAAAGGCCATGTGCAGTGCAGAGTGGTAGACTCATCATAGACTTTTCCTCTCTAAGCTAAACATTCCCATTCAACAAAAGCAGAGTCATCAAGGAAGATGACTACCAGAACACATAATGTCAACAGAGTAGAGTATTCCCCTGAGAAGAAACATTTCTTTGCTAACTTGGAGGGAAAGCTGAACAAAGACACTGTTAGCAACAGTGGAGCAGAAAGGGAATAGGAAGCTTTCAAAGAGTTGGTATACAGCACTTCATTTACTCATTTGGGTCCAAACACTCTCAAACAAGACTGAGTCTATGAAAATGATGGGGAAATTCAGAATCTGCTAAACAAAAAACAAGAACTCCACAGGGCTTACCAGCAAAATAGTGCATCTGTCTCTAAGAAGTTACTATCTAATTCCATCAAAAGTGAAGTTGCAAGCAAAGCTTAGATACAGTATTCTTGACTAAGTAAGATGGCAAATGAAATTCTGTTCTATGCTTATAGTAACAATCCAAATCTCTTTTAAGATGACCTGAAGGCTACTGATGGGCCAAATACATACTCCATTTGGTGGTTGGTTAGGGTACAGAGAAATTAGGCAGGCAGACTAATTGGGAGGTTATTCAGATAGTACAGGTTAGAGGTGATGAATACCTGAGCTAGTATAATGAGTTCATGGGTAGAGAGGGGATGGGAGGTATAGAAATGACAAGTTTGGGCAACTTGTGCTCTATGCTATTTTTGTTTTGTTTTGTTTTGTTTTATGGAAGAGTGATGTGAGTAATACAATTGACATTAAATGCTAGTCTCAAACAGAGTGGTCGTAAATTAGAAAACGAATGGCAATATGCTGAAAAGTGCATTTGGATTTGCAATCAGAAATATAGAAGCAGGAATACCTAGATCTAAACTTTAAGCTTGATAATATATTAAGGATCTGAATATTTACTGGACTATGGGAGCTAAATGGTCTCTCTTACTTTCATGTTCCAATGGTTATGCAAGTAGTCCTATACGACATAGTTCATTCTAACCACTCTAGAAGATGACTGGCACAAGAAAGGCAAGTAAAAAGATGTCTCAAATACTGACATATATTGCACCTCACCAGTACCACCAGGAACCAATGGAAAATATTTGCCTAGGCTTGGAGGGGAGTGGGTATCTAAGACCTAGGAAGGGAAGAGACAAAAGAACAAATTCACCCTCAGTAAATCAGTATTGGTAATTAGAAAATTCCTTGTATAGGTTGGGTTGATGGTCATTCACTAAGCATTTGAAGAGAATTATTGTTTACAGAATGTGACCTCATGTAAATGGTGAAGGGAAAAAAAGTAAACAGTCTTTCTGGTCTTTGATATGAAAGTACTCTAAACAGAAGTAACATTATGAGAATCAGACCAAAGTGTAATAAGAGTTGGCATCATCTATTGGTAACAAATACGAGTTGGCAGAGAGTATCTTCTAAAATGAAATACAGCAGATGAAGTATCCACAATGCCTTTCTAAAATAGAATAGAGGCACTCTGATGGTCATCTATGGATAGATAAACAAAAAAGCAAGAAACACCTAAACAGAATTAAAGACCACAACAGTAGTGAGAAGGTAGAGAACACCATCTGGGAAGTGATATTGACAAGATGAATAGTAAGGTATCTATTAGGACTATTGCAGAAGGCTGAGGAGTAAACTCGACTAGCTCTCTCTCTCTAGAGTTCATCAATGGCAGGTTTGTGAATAAAGGAATCCGTATAAATCTTTGAGATAGAGAAAAAAGAGTCGAACAGCATATGGGGAAAATATGTTTTAGACTATTGAATTACACGTAGATCCTCTCTACTCTTTATTATATAAACAAAAGCTATCCTATGGTGCTGTGTAAGCTTGTGTGCTTACAAAGGGAAGCTGATGCTTGCCTTTGGAGGCAGTGCCATACATTGACATTCTTAGAATCTCCCTAGGTAAAGAAATATTGATGGGTAAAATTTAAATGCCCTTGGAGTGTACCCAGAGCCAGAGTTTTGAGAAGGTGACTGTGACTTAAGGATTATAGTACATACTTCTTATGAGACCACAGACAAGTCATTTAATATTTTGAACCTCTAGATTCCTCACATAATTAAGTTGGACAAGATGAAATTTAAAATTTACTCACACGATAATTTTTCATGATCCCATGATACTATAAACACTTTGTACTATGACAACTATATTTGGCCTTCATCCAAGAGGACTATATCCTGTGGTTATTCTCAGAGAATCTTTGATTTATTCAATAATAATAAAACAACCTACTGAAAATCACTGATATCCATATTCTTCTAATGATGTTGGTAAGATAATCAGAAATCTGTTCTTTTTCTCAATTCAACAATATGATGCTTTGAGGTTCAACCTTGCTCCCTGGGTGATTTGTTTTAATCATCTAAAGTGTGGATCTTAATTGGCCAGGGAGACTTCTGATATATAATAAAAATAGGACTCACACTATATAATCCTTGAGATATATATATATATATAGATAGATAGATAGATAGATAGATAGATAGATAGATAGATAGATATAGATATAGATATAGATATATATAGATATATATATATAATACTAGATACCAATACATTGATGAGCACCACTAAATATAATCATACTATTTATGTGTCAAGGAAGGCACAAGATATTGCCTACCAAGAAGGCTGCATGGTCTCAAAAATAGGAACAGTTGAAAAAAGAAAAACTTTGGGAGAACTAGGAATGAACTGAGATGTATGCAAACCACAGCAGCGTGTTGGGAAAATTGTATTATTAGGATTACAGTTTAAAAGAACTTTTATTATTATCAATACATTTTAACACACAACCAAAATCCCCAAATCCCAAAGTTGGAAGGGACATTAGATGTCATTTACTCCAAAATATATGTGAAAAATACTGTGATTACTTTTATAACATCACAAACAAGGGATCATTTTGATTCAACCTGAAAAAACAGTGATAGGGAACCAAAATTAGTAGGTGAAATGTCATCTGGGCAAAGAAGAGTGCTGAAGGATGGATCATCTTATTGTGAAAATGTTGCTTATCTTGATTTAATCTAAAATAGTACTTGTGTATCAGGGTATGCATGTCTGTTTCTTTTTTTTATCTCTTCTTTTCGTTATTTGCTCCTATTCATGTAGTAATAAATATTCATATGAAATTCTTTACTATATCAATATTATTTTTTTGACTTCTGGGGGATAATTGGATTCTGGTGTACTTTTAAAATTCCACTATATAAAGCTTTGGGTCTTAGGCCTATATCCTTGTTCATCTGGTTTCATTATCTAATTACAATCTAGATCCTAATTCCTAATTATCCATTATTAATTTATTAATTACATACATACATATATATGTATGTATATACATATATACACACATATCTATCTATGTAGATATAGATTTTTGTTTCCATTATACCAACCAGAGACAAATTGTGGTACTCAAACTTTGGCAGCATGAGAAGGATGAAAAGAGAAATGTGATGGCTATTCCTTCAGTGAGCAGACTGAGTCAAAATAAGACTAGGAAGATAGGGTAGTGAAGATGGAGGTAGATGGTAGAGGCATATTTTGGTGAAAACAAAGAAAACAGTGTTTTAAGAAATGGAATCAAGGTGGCAGAAGGCAAATAATTTAGCCTAGCTCCCTCAGAATAAGGCTAGGGTAAATCAGAAGAAGAGAGAAATGAAATAGGGGTGGGTGAGCTATCATCCTTTGCCGTTCACATATTAAATAATGTAAATGATAACTTTGTCAGTTTCTCCCTAAAGCATTAGAAGACAAGTCTTAAGGCTAATTGAAATTAAAATGAAGTCAGGATTTTCTTCAAGGATTTTGTGATTCAAATAGAGCCACTATTTCAAAATTAGAAATACTGTATTTATTTTCCCCTTGAAGTTTTGTTCACTTAGTTTCTTGGTAGCATTAAATAATACATCTGTACTCAATCCATGATCAAAACAAAGTAGAATTTGATCATTAATGTTAAAATATTCCATTTTGGAACAGTGGCATTTACCTTTGATATTACCTTGGGTCTTATTTTCACCTTCCTAGATTTAAGCCATCAATGTGAAATAGGACTAGATGTAGGCTAAGTCAACACCAGCAAAGTTGTGCAGAAAAGTCATGTAAAACTTGAAATAGCCATCCCATTGAAAGAAAATTTCTTCTAGTTTCTAGTTCTCACCAGGAAATTTTACTACAGAAGGAAGCTACTCTTCCCTCAACTAACATCAAAATAGCCCAAGGAAGGGAAAGAAAAAGTACATCATTATTCACTCTTTATTGTTAAAATACTATTTCTGTTATCATTTTGTTTTATGCTAAGAATTTTTTGATAATTTTACTTAAACATATTGTATAGCAATACTGTAATTATATGCCATGATGCCTCAGTTTGAATACATTTCAATGACTGCCAACCAATCAAAAAAAACATTTATGAAGCATCTGCTATGTGCTAGGCAATATACAAGTTATTGGGGATACAAATATAGATATATAGAGAGACACACAAACAATTTGTATTATGGATGAGTTCACATTCTCAAAAGGGGAGACAGCACTTGTCTCTAAAAGTGATAAATTATGAAGAGAATTAATAAAAATAGTTAATACAAGATATTTTGAGAGGCATGAGACTTGGTGTCTGAAAAGGCTGCATGCTGAATATGGTTCTAGAACCATGTTCTAGGCAAAATTTTTTGCTGAGCTTGACTTAGGCTGATCCCTTGAGAATTTATATTCAATATTGGAATGAAATGAGACACTTAAAGGTCATTTAATAGTTAAGAAAAATAAATTACTTATCAAAACAGGAATGGGATATTCAGCAAGGTTATACAAAGAGGACAAACCAAGTTACTTGAGTCAAACAAAGTTCTTCTGATTCTGAGTTATCCATAGGATCTTCCATCAAAGCAGCAGAGCTCAATTTGAACTCTTTGATATTGTTCTGTATTGAGGCCACCAGGAAGTAATGTCACTGGACCAAACCTTTAATGAACTGGGCCAATTAAAGCTACAGGAGGGTTTCAAAAACTTTTAAGGAAATGCTAGGAGGTGGGAGAGAGGGATTAAAATATAGTTCCCAGGAAGGGAGGAATTGTCTGATGTTGGAGGTAATAAGCAAGTAAATTCCAAGGAGATGGCCAGTGCAAAGGCAGTGAAAGAATGGAAATGACAAAGGTGTCAATCTGTTGGAGAAAATTTGATTAAAGGGTAGAGGAAAAGAAGTAATGTCCAATGTGGCTGGAAAGTTGAGGTCAGGTTTTAAAGGGCTTTAAAAGCCAACAAGAGATTTTTTTTTTTCCCTCCTAGAAACAGCAGAGGTCTGCTGTAGTTTGTTAAGTCATTGAGCAGTATGGCCAGATCCCTGCTTAAGGAAAATCACTTTGCTGCAGTGAGGAGGAAGCACCAGAATGTGTAGGTACAAGATTATTCTGCACATTGCTAAATTTTAAGTAAAAAGTATTGTGCGGCTGATCTGTTCATCTCTTAAGTTCCTTAGCCTCCTAACAATCTATAAATCTATATGCAAAAAAAAAAAAAACCCTGAATGTCAACTACAGGGATATTTTAGGGAAACATAACATTAAAGTCTCATTTTCTTGAAAATTTAGGCCAAAGTATACCTTCTTGTCTGAATTATCCAGATAATTTGCAAGGCAAGAGTTATGTCTAACTCTGTCTCTACGGCATGGTCCACCCAACTGTACTGTTGTCATTTTGTTGATCTTAGCCACTACCTTCTGAAAAAAAAAAAAGATAAATAATGAATGATGTAATATCATAACCAGAAAAGAGATCATAAAGATCATCTATTCCAATTGTATGGTTTTGAAGATTTGTAAACTGGACGGTAGATGGGTAAAGATCCTCGACCAATATTACAGAATTAGTTAGCTGCAGATTTCAACCTATAATTCAAAGGGTAAGATCATTACTTTTTTTTTGGTTTATTCATTGATCTTTACTTTGAGAGAAATAAAACTAGATCAGAAATTGTTACATTTTGTAGGGACACTCAAATATAGCTGGATAAATTTTGATATTGTTAACATGTTTTAATTTATTCCAATGATATAATTTGTTTTTATATCACTTATATTTAACCCTATATTGCTTCCCCTATCCCTCCAACAGAACTAACTCATATATCAAAGGATTCTCAAAATCAAAGAGAGGAAGAAAAGGAAAATAAATAGCAAAAACCATAAACATATTGAAATAATTTGATATTATATGTAAAGTTCCAAACCTCTGGTCCTTCTCTGCAAAACAGCAGGTTCAGGAATCTGTTCATATCTCTTCTTGGACAATAAATTTGGTCTTTAAAATTACATAACCATCATTTTCCATCATTTTCTTCCTTTAACATTAACAGTTGATGTTGCCCAACAGCGGAATGAACTGGCTTATGAAAAAGAGAATGAATCTTGTCGATTAATCTCATGAAACCCTTTTTAAGAATCTTGCTACAGGATGTTGTCATTGGGCAGAGTAGAAATGAGATAATTTTTAACAGCCTTTCCAACTCAAAGGTTTTATGCTTCTCTGAAATGAGAATGATGATTTCCATCTTTGCTCATTTATACATCAAGCTGTTTTTCAACATGGCTGAAACTCCCTCGTTTCTCACTTCTAGCCTCTTTCCTATTCCCCTCTGAGTTTATCTAGAAAACTGAGAAAAGTAGCTAAGATCAGTTGTTCCTAGCAGCCATATTCTGATTTGGGTAGTAAGTGAGAAGCCACATAATTTCTTCAAGTACTCTCATTTTTTCCCAGACTAATGATTCAACAAAATATTAAATCAAGGACAAATTCAAAAAGTAGCATTGCCCTCCTACAGATATAAACTGGGTGGGATAATTCATTCCCTTATTGCCATAAAGAACAAAGTCAACAACGAACCTTGTCTTCTGAGTCTTTTTTCCCCCTCCCTTACATATTTTAGGGGATTTCTCCCAATCCAAAGCAAGACATAATAAGACAGGCTTTCCTTCAACAGCCAAGCAAAACAAAGAAAGGGATTTTGAATAAAAATGTTAACATCAAATAATTCCACTGAAAAATAATAACACTACCACAAGATAAGGCAATTTACATGAGTATTTCATAAAGATTTTTCTCTTGAGATTCTTATATGATCACTTGCTCTCTCTCTTCAAGCTTTGCCTTTTTTAATTTAAAGGAAAATGTTGTGATTAGTTACATTGCCTTTGAGAGCTAGATAACTATTTATGAAGGAAAATGTCTATTTATATCTATATGGAGGTACTTCATATATACACCAGGGGTACTGAAAATGGGAATCCTTTTCTATGGGGGTCCTGCTATTATACCTGTCAGTTATTGCATTTCCTTTCATAAGGTTTACATGTGAACCACACCTTTTTTTTTTACTTTGATATATGACTTCCACCCTTCATGCGCTTCGAGAAATTTGCCTAAAACTCTTTTTCCTCCCACAACTTATTCTAGAAATGTCTACTGTAGGATTGAGTCATTTGGTTCAATTCCACTCCATAAACATTTGCTAAAGCACTTATTATTTACCAGACCCTGTGCTAGGCTGCAAATACAGAAAAGACAAAGAACTTTGAACAGCAAATAAAGGATAGAGTCCTTGTTCTCAAAGAGGTCATTATCAAGTAAGACATATTGCATGTAGACAATGTAATATGGAGAAATAAGAGAATAATCAGACAATGTTAGCAATTATTTGATATATTTACTGCATTCTTTTGACATTAGTGTGAGATTTTTAAATGTCATAATTTATAATAGTTACAATAAATATATACTAGCACTCAAAAAAGGTTTTAATTTTTTAATACAGTACTTTTGATTGTAGTTGAAATGAGTCAAATTTAGAAATTGATTAATCAACATTGAAATTGAATAGAAATCAGAAATAGGTTTGATACAAGGTAAATTTGTGATGAGTTCATCAGAAAGATGAAGTAAAATTGACTAAAGAAATTTTAAAGATTAGGAGATCACCTTCTCCTAGGGTATCACAGAAAAAGCTTCATGAAAATTTTAGCAACTCACCCAGGCCTTAAAGAAAGACAAGAATATCAAGAGATCAACAAGGTAGAGGTATAGAAGTGAATTTCAGCTACAGGGGGCTACCCTATCATAAAGACAGTGACAAAAGAAGGAAAGATGGGATTTAGAAACAATAGCCTTATTTGGCCAGCAAACACATTCCTCCTCATTTCTCTCCTTTCAGAGAGCTCAGGCATGTAGAAGAAAAAGGGGTATTTCTTGCAGTTCTTCATTTTCCATTTTTAGTTACCCATAACACTGAAGCCAGAGTTATGTTAGGGTGCAATGGATTGGATAACTTTCCTGGACCTTGTGAAGATGTTGGGTAGAAACTGTAGGAGGCAGCTGGTAGAGGGTAAAGCAGTGAGCCAATTATTACTAAAAAAAGAAAGGAGAATCATATCTCATGTTGGTCTGAATACAAGTTCCCTAGAATATAGAACAAAATGAAATCACTTTTGGGAGGAAATATATATATGTTACTAGACTTTCTATTGTATATACATACACACATACATATATATATATATATATATATATATATATATATATACACACATATATATACACACACATATATATACACATATATATATACACATATACATACATACATATATATATATATATATATTCCTTATCACTACTTCATTTTTTTTCAAACTAGCTTTTTAAGGTTTCTCACTTTCCATCTTTTTCATCATCATTCTCATTCTTTCAGTCTACATCTATGGCCAACCCTGTCCTAGGATGATAACTAGGACAGGTAAACTAGGCATTTGTCCCTGGATGCTGAATTTAGAAAGACATGTAGTCCCAAGGGTCTAAAAACACTTGTATTCTTTCAGTAACATAGAAGCAAAACAGTATCTCACTACTAAGAAAATATACTTAAAATAGGAAGCTATTGGATGGAAGGCTGGAGTGAATTCCTTTCCTATACCATCCTGTTCCACCTTCCTTCTTGAGTTAACTGCCCCACAACAATGTCCTTGTATCATCACACAAGGTGTTCTGTATTCCTCCACAGGATGCTATTGTCCCTTCCCCTCATCCTCATGAACAACTTTCCCTAGGTTTGGTTTGAGGTAATGGAGTGAATGTATAGATAGATGAATAAATAAATGAAAAAAGCATTTCTCAAATTACAATTGTGTGCCAAGTTCTGTAGTAGGTGCTGAGGATATAAATACAAGGGAGTTCCTAACTTCAAGGATCTTACAATCTAAAAGGGGAAAATAACACATGTGAGGAATTTATGTGCAGAGAAGGGAATTTTGCTCTCAGGAGCCAGAGAAATTGTAATACCCTTGCTAGTGCAGTAATATTATTGATTTGATAGCTGTTCCCATGGCAAGATGTGGGAAGTAACAGGGAAAAGTGAAGCTGTACATAAGTGTTGTCATTGAAGATGACAAATTACCCAAGTAGTCCTCCATTTCCCAGTGGTTGCCTGGATGGGATGTGAAGCATGGTCTGGAGCTGACTAAATATAATAGGTCAGGTGAATTTGTATTAATTCACCTACCAATCAGGACAGTTTAGATCTGATACATAATTCTAAAGCTGAATAGATTAACTCATTAAGGAAATGGTGTCACAGGAGGTTGATAGAATGTTCTCTGGAGGTACGAAGTGATAGGAAGCACAGGCATAGTGATGAAACCAATGGCAAGATACCTGGATTGACCTTGGTTTCCTGATAGATATTTGTATATACCTCACATGTGCACATGCACATAAAGGCATATAAATATTAAATGTAGCCAACTTTCTCTCATTTGCAAAGCTGATAAAGACATAAATTAGCGTGAATCCAGTAATCCTACCTGTGTACTTCTGTTCTACAAAATATTGTGTTCCAATACCCAAAGGAACCTGAGGCATATAGGTAGTCAATCTCCCAATGGTTAAATTAGAATAGATTTGACACTTTTTAAATTATATCACAACATCAGAAGTAGTACAGGGATATGAGTTCCATTATAGTCCACACTATTGCAAATCAAAAGGTGGTTTTAATAAGTCAAAATTTTTTAACATTTATTTTATTTTAATTTGTGGAATAAAATGAGCAATTCCATGATATAACAAAAATATGATTGCACATGAAACTGCAAATTTGTCATGCATAACTTGCTATTCATTTTAAATATGTAATAAAGTTTTTTTTTTAATTGAAGTAAGTAAATCAGGAAAATAATATGCACAGCTACAAAAAAAATGGACAGAAACCACAATTACACAAAACTGAGGACTATGTAATTAAAATGACCAAGTTTGGGACTAGAGAAGAGACAAGAAAACACACCCCATTCTTTTGCTGAAGTGGAGAGAGTGACCAACAGGGGTAGGAAATAACATGTACTATTTGATATCAGATATGTGTCACTTGCTTATACTGAACTTTTTTTTTAATCATTTTTGGAGGAAATCAGGGTTAAGTAACTTGCCCAGACACAGCTAATACTCATCTGAGGTCAAATTTGAACTCAGGTCCTCCTGACTCTAGGGCCAGTACTTTATCCACTGTGCTACCTACCTGCTCCCTTTTTAATCATTATTTTAGAAGAAGACCCCTTTCAAGGGAAATATTTGAAAATGAATATGATGTAAAAGTAAAATGAATCAAGTATATTAAAAAATGAAAAAGAAAAGCAAAGGTGGACTGGAGATAGACTGTAAAAGACTTTAAATTTAGAAAAGAGGAATTAATATTTTAACCCAGCCTTAGTTGAGAAAGAACTATGAAAATGGATAGTGAGAAGTTTGTTTCTCCTCTTTTTTTATATTTCTATTAGATATATATTTACTAAGCATATGCTCTATGTAGCATAAAGCTTGTAGGCTAGTAGAAGAATAAGAAGCAAACATAAAAGGTTAGTAATACTAATAATAATGACTGGCATTTATATCACACTTTAAAGATGTTCAAATTGTTTTAAATGTTATCTCATTTATTCATCATAACAATTCTGGGATATGTACTATTGTTATCCCCATTTTACAGATGAGGAAACTGAGGATCAATAATTGTACAGAGTCTCTCATTTAATATCTGAGAGAGGATTTGAACTCTGGTCCAACTCAAAGTCCAACTTTCTATCACATAATATGCAATTTTACATGACAAATACCAAAGAAAATGTTATAGGAGGTCCATGGGCGAAGGTGGTTTAAAGCAAATATGCAAAGGAGATAGAGGGACTCACCAAAGAGATCTACATTTCATTTGCCAAGAGGGTTTGCTATTCCTCAGATTTGTTTCTTGCCTGAAATGGACAAAGGAAAAAGACTGCCTGAAAGAGAACGTTGTTTTGGGTTCTTTCTGCCCATTATATGGCCAGAGACTGCCTGATGATTGCCAAACTGTTTTCAAATATTACAAAATGAAAATCTATCAAGAAGTCACCATGGTAATGGAGAAAGCCACGTGCCTGGATTTGCTTTTGGAGGAAACAATGGGGCTAGTCAATGAATTCTTTATGTTGTAAAGATTTCATTTTCATAGCTCTTTCTTTATTTGCAATTGGGCAATAATAGAATAAAAAGTGCTCTAAGCACTTTTCCTTGAATTATGAATAGAAATCAATATTGTTTTGTACATCAAACAGAAAAAAATGCAAGTGCACAAAGGTATTAAGTGTAAGCAGATTGAATAGTTTTGTGGGAGGGATTTTATTTTAACAATTGAATTAAATTTGAATGTCAAGGCCTGGCAGTGCTCAGGGTTGTCTTTCACTTGTAATCATATGATTTAAATGCAAATGTTCCAACCTGCTAAAGCGGCCAAATACCATTCTCTGAGTATACATTTATCACAGACTGAAGCCTATGGAGAGGAGGATGGCCACAATGGGAGAAATCTGAAGAGGCAATGGCTGGTTGAAGGAGCTGGAACTATTTAGCCTGGGAAAGAAAAGAGCTTAAGGTGGAATTGATCATTTTTTTTTAATGTTGGAAAAGTTATCACAAGTAAAAGGATTATATTTGTGATGCTTGGCTATGGAATAGAAAACTAGTAGAAAAAGTAGGGGAGGAGGTTTGCTACTGTGAGGAGAGTTAGGCTACAATGAAAGGAATCTCCCTTCAAGTTGGAGAATCCCCAGGTAGAATGCACTGCCTCAGATGGCAGGTAAGGGGAATTCCTCATCAATGGAGATTTTCAATTGATGGCTGAATGAGAACTTGTCGATGTTATTTCAGAGGGGAAGGGAGACAGAGAGATAATTCATTTAGAACTATTCTAACCACTGGGTAATACAAATAAAAACAAGTAAAACAACTAACCTCAAGGAGTTAACTTTTCAAACAAAGACAAAACAAAGAGAAGCTGAAAGAACTGGGAGGGAGGAAT
The DNA here is from genome assembly GCF_003287225.1 of Phascolarctos cinereus. NCBI lineage: Eukaryota > Metazoa > Chordata > Mammalia > Diprotodontia > Phascolarctidae > Phascolarctos > Phascolarctos cinereus. The sequence continues at coordinate 72,818,422 of NW_027555625.1, forward strand.
TAGTCAATAAGCGTTTATTAAGTTCCTACAGTGTGTTAAGTGCTAGGGATACAAAGAGTGCAAAAATTATAATCCCTACTCTCAAAAAACTCACAAACTATTGTGCAAAGAACATGCAAAGAACTATGGAGAAACAAGCTATACACCAGATAAACTGGAGATAATCAAAAGAGGTAAGGCATTAGAATTAAGGTGATCTGGAAAGGCTTCTTGTAGAAGATGAAACCTTAGATAAAAGGTAAGAATCCAGGGAGGTCAGTAGGAAGAGATGATGAAGGAGAGAATTCTAGGAATGGTGGGGGTAGGGAGGGAAAGGAGTGACATGGTTAGACCTGAGCTTTAGGAAGACTAATTTGACAGCTAAATGAGAGATGGACTAGAGTGGGGAAGAAAAAAAAGACAAGACAAGAACACTCAGCAAGATTTAAAATGATATAGGTTTGGGGTGATAAAGACATGTACCAGAGGAGTAGCAATGTCAGAAGACAGAAAAGGACATGTATGATTTGTTTCAAAGGTAAGATCAGAGCATTTGTCAATAAATTGGATTTGGGAGAATGAGAATGAGGAGTCAACAATGACACCTAGGTTTTGAGCCTGGTTGGCTGGTAGGATGATGGTATCCTCACCTCTCATAGAAAAATTCAGAAAGAGGAAGAAGTTGGGGGGAAAGATAATAAGTTCCATTTTGTACGTGTTAAGCTTATGCTGGCTACTGTAAATCTTAAGGGATTTTGGGGATATCTAATATGCAGATGGAAATGTAAGTCAAAATGTTATCAGAAAAGATGCCAAAAGTTTTGAGATTTATCATCATAAAGATGATATTTGAAACATGTGAGCTGATGAGATCACTATTTGAAATTGTACAAATGAGTAACAGTAGAGGGCTAAAGACAGAATTCTAGGGGAAACTCCCCACCCTGCCAATAGGAGGTGTGAAGTGGAACATGGTTCAGCAGAGCATACTTAAGAGTAGTCAAGACAGTAGGAGAAACAGGGGAAAGGAGAGAGTAGTGTCATAGAAACCTGTAGATAACAGAATATCAAAGAAAAGAGGGAAATCAACAGTTTCAAAGTCTACAGAGAGGTCAAGGATGGAGATTTTTTTAACTGAGTAGAATAGTACACAAAGAAAATTATAAAATAGTACACAGAGTAAAATGAATGATAGAGAACAACCATCAAAACTGTCTACATGTTAATACAAATAAATCAGAGAGCTAACAATGTGCTTCATAGAAATTTAGAACCCATCCTGAGAGAAAATATGGAAAAATAGAGAAGTACCATCTGTGATATGTACTGAGGTTCAGGTCTATAGCAGTCTAATCTATGAAAAATCAATAAGTAAATAACATATTTATAGAAATCTTTAAGGTTTGTCAAGCATATTGGAGCTATCAACAAACCCATACCTGCAGCTATTTATACATAAATGTAAAGGTACAGAAATTTGATAGTGATAGTTTTGCTTTATTCTGTCATTGGGAGATTGCATTTAGAGTCTTGGTTTAATTCTCATTGTTACACTTTTGTAAGTACACTGAACAGTTGGAGCACATACAGAGGAGGACAACTAGACTGATGATGCAACATGGAAGATACTTCCTACAAGGATCGATCAAAGGAACAGGGGATGGTTTAGCCTTGGGAAAAGAAGACAGGAAAATAATAATTAGAATTATAGTTGTCTTAAAAGTATTTGAAAGATTCTCTTGTGAAAGATGGATCAGACTTGCTCTGCTTGATCCAAGGGTGAGGAGGGGCAAAACCATAAGCAATGGTCTGTTTCTATTGTGACAATTTCTGTCTACAAACATACAAATACATATACACATACACACATAAATACATATATGCACACTTTAAATATAAATAGAGAGTAATATGGACATTGCAATTAAAAGGAAGATAAAAAATAAAGAAGACATATCACAAGCTTCAAATTTAAATGGACACTGATAAACATTTTTATTTAGGGTACTTAAGATCAACAAAGTCAATATCATCCCTTCCTTCCATCTACTCTTGCATTCTTCAATAGATTATAAGTCAATGCTATGAGTGGGCCCCATTCTGAAATCCTAGATGCTTGTATATATATGAAGAAATAGATTCACAAAAACAAATACCACTCATACTTCCCTCCTTGGGACTAAGCTGTACCCACCAGATGATTAGCCTCAAGATATTCAAACAACAATTAAGAGACAGAGCAAGAATTAGCTACCACTTTATTTTTCTCTTTTTCTTCATTTTCTACCCTTCTTTCTTTAATTCCCCTTTTCACTGTTTTTCTTCTTATGACATCATTCTTATTTATCTTCCAAATCTTTCCCCCCATCTGTTTATTTTTCCATCCACATACTTTCTTTCCTTCATCTATTTTACTTTCCTGAGAAGAGCTGCCTTTCCTTTCTTCAAACTCTCCCTTCATCAGCAATGTGTTGTGTGAACAACTAGCATATAGAATTGGCATACAGTGAAAGCAAGTATAAGAAAGTGGTCTGTCATCTTGACTTTTTCAGCTGAGGACTATTCACACAAATTTTTTCCACTGAATTCAGTTTGGAAGCAAAAAGCACCTATTACGTTTTGTAAACCTTTAGTTTGATTTTTTCAAAGATATTTTCATTTTAAATTTGTTGTTTTAACTTACATTAAGCCAAATTGTGTCTCAATCTTGATCATGTTGACCAATTTATGTTATGTATGTGCCTTTCAATGTTTTTTAAGGGTAATAATGGGAACCAAGTTAGTGGAATAAGGCAGCAACACCTCCCAAATCTACCACAAAAGAATTGTAAAATAACGCCTCAAAATGAATTCTGGAACAGGAGAATTAATAGAAGGACAATGTAAAACAAGAAAACATACAAAATTGAAAGGAAAGGTCTGTATCATTTGGGTAAAAGGCTAGTGCAGTCCAGTGTAAGGGTTTTCTGGGAAAGCCAACAGCAGGCCACACCCCTAAAAGCCAACAGAGCCCCAGTGCAGGTCAGCTCCCAAGTTTGCCTGGGGCTACTCAGTAGCAGGCAAATGGCCAGGACCCCTGTGGCTCTAGTACAGCAACAGGCTGTACTAGCTATACTAGCTTTACTAGGAAGCTGTCCAAAGCCCTAGCACAATAGTTTTGGAACACTGGCCTCTCTACCCCAGAAGCAGAGCTCAAATTTAAAGGTCATAAAATAGCCTGGAAAAAGAGCAAAAAAAGGAAGCTGACTATAGAACATTAGTATGGTAAAAGTAAAAATCAAAACAAAAATTGAGAAAAGGACAACAACATCAAAACATCTACATGTTAAGCCTTAAGAAAACAAACAGACAAAAAACCCCAAAACTATGAATAGGTCTAAGGCCCCAAAAGAAGTTGCAGAAGAACTGAAAAAGAATTTTAACAATCAGGGGGCAGAGCCAAGATTGCAGAGTAACATTGACTTGCTTCAGCTGTCCCCCAAACTCCTTCAAATACCTGTAAAAATGTATTTAAACAAATTCTAGAACAGCAGAACCCACAAAAATACAGAGCAAAACAAATTTCCATCCCAAGATAACCTGGATGGTTGATTTGAAAGGTCTATGGCACCAGGCTGGGACATAAACGCAATTCAGGATGCATGCACAGGCAAAGACCAGGCCTCAGTGAACCTGGAGCAGGTCTGAGGGTACTGAATCATGGGCAGCTGTGGTGGTTTGCAAACTTCTCAATCCACAAGTGCTAAAGAAAATTTAGAAGGTGAGCAGGAAAAGTCTGTGACAGTGGTGAGAGAGAAGCTAGGTCCCAGCCCCAGTCCCAGTGTGTCCCAGGGTAGCAGTTGCTTCCAGAGCTTACAACCCCCAGACTGAGGGGGTATCGAGTGGCTGATCAGAGGGAAGTTGCAGGGATCTTTTTGCTGGTGCTGAGGTAGGATTCTGTTACTTTACCTGCTCTTGGATATGGGTCACTGTTCTGGGTGGTCATCTTAGGGAAAGAAGTGGCACTGGTGTGGGGGAAGTTGTACTGGTGGTGCAGAGAGAATCCTTTTCACAGTACTAAGGCAGAAAAGAGTGCTTGTGGTCACTCATAGACCAGAGAACAGGCCAGGAAAGGAGTAAACACTTTGCTATTGATCATACCACTTTGGAAGAACTGAAAACTTATAGGTCCCTAGATGTATTTCCGAAAACAGCTGCATAAAACCACTGAAACTTGGGACAGTATATTCTCTACACTGGAAGTAGACCTCTACCTTGACAAAGAGTTTAAAACTCAAAGAATTAGTAGGGATCATGAGCAAACTGAGCAAAAAAGTCAAACCATAAAAATCTTTCTTTGGTGACAAAGAAGATCAAAACATACAACCAGAAGAAGACAACAAAGTCAAAGGTTCTACATCCAAAGCCTCCAAGAAAAATATGAATCAGTCTGATGCCAAGGAAGAGCTCAAAAAGGATTTTGAAAAGTAAGTAAGAGAAGTAGAGGAAAAGCTGGGAAGAGAAATGAGGGTGATGCAAAGAAAATCATGAAAAACAAGTCAATAGCTTGCTAAAGGAGACCCACAAAAGCACTGAAGAAAATAAAACCTTAAAAATTAGATTAACCCAAGTGGCAAAGGAGATCCAAAATACCAATGAGGAGAAGAATGACTTAAAAAAGCAGAATTAGACAAATGGGAAAGGTAATCCAAAAGCTCACTTAAAAATTTGAATGAAGCAAATGTAAGCTAGTGATTTTATGAGAAATCAAGACATTCTAAAACAAAACCAAAAGAATGAAAAAATAGAAAACAGTTTGAAATATCTGATTGGAAAAACATCTGACCTGGAAAATAGATCCAGGAGAGATAATTTAAAAATTATTGAACTATCTGAAAGCTATTATCAAAAAAAAAAAAAGAAGTCTAGACATCATCTTTCAAGTAATTGCCAAGGAAAACTTCCTTGATATTCTAGAATCAGAGGGTAAAATAGAAATGGAAAGAATCCACAGATGACTTCCTGAAAGAGATCCCCACAGGAAAACTCCTAGGAATATTGTAGCAAAATTCCAGAGTTCACAGATAAAGGAGAAAATATTGCAAGCAGCCAGAAAGAACCAATTCAAGTATTGTGGAAACACAATCAGAATAACACAAGATTTAGCAGCTACTACAATGTGGGAATGGAGGGCTTGGAATATAATATTCTGGAGGTCAAAAGAGATAGAATTACAAGCAAAAACCACCTACCCAGAAAAACTGAGCATAATTCTTCAGGGAAAAAATGGAAATTCAGTGAAAAAGAGGACTTTCACTCATTCTTCATGAAAAGACCAGAGCTGAATAGAAAATTTGACTTTCAAATACAAGAAACAAGAGAAGCATGAAGAGGTAAACAAGAAAGAGAAATCATAAGGGACTTATTAAGGTTGAACTGTTTACATTCCTGAATTGAAAGATGGCATTTGTAACTCTTGAGATCTTTGTCATTATTAGGGTAGTTGGAGGGGAAAAAAGAATTATATGTATGTATGTAGATAGATAGATACATAGATACATAGATACATAGATACATATAGATACATAGATAGATACACAGAGGGAACAAGGTGAGTTGAAGATGAAGGGCTGATATCTGGAGAATAATATTAAGGAGTGGGAGGATTATACTGGGAGAAGGAGAAAAGGACAGGTAGAACGGGGTAAATTATCATGCATAAAATAGACAAGAAAAAGCTTTTACAGTGGAGGGGAAATGGGGGAAGGTGAGAAGGAATGAGTTCATCTTATTCTCACCAGATTTGGTTTAAGGAGAGAATAACATACACACTCAATTGGGTATGGAAATCTATCTTACCCTACAGGGAAATAGGAGGGAAGGAAATAAGAGAGCAGTGGGATGACAGAGGGAAAGGCAGATTGGGGGAGGGGGTAATCAGAAGCAAACACTTCTGAGGAGAGACAGGGTCAAAAGGGAGAATATAATAAATGAGAGGTGGGATAGAATGAAGTAAAATATAATTAGTTTTTCACAACATGACTACTATAGAAGTGTTTTACATGACCACAGATGTATAACCTGTATTGAGTTGTTTGCTTTCTCAATGAGGGTGGGCGGAGAGTGAGGAAGGGAGAAAATTTGGAACCAAAAGTTTTAAAAATAAATGTTAAAAATTGTTTTCACATGAAACTGGGAAATAAGATATACAGACAATGGGGTATAGAAATCTATCCTGCCCTACAGGAAAATAGAAGGGCAAGGGGACAAGAAGGGAGGGGGGAGATAGAAGGGAGGGTAGATTAGGGGAAGGGGTATTCATAATGCATGCCATCTTGGGGTGGGAGTAGGGACTAGATGGGGAGAAAATTTGGAACTCAAAATCTTGTGGAAGTGAATGTTGAAAATGAAAGAGGAAAAAAAGGAAAGAAAAACAAATAAGAAAAGTAGGAGAAAACTTGGGAAAATAAATAAGAATGATGTTGTTTGTCCTTCATTCTGGAAGAGGACCATGACATCAAGGACATGATGGGATGACATTCAATTGAACTGGATTTATGTAAGGGAGATCTGTGCAAAATTCTCAGCCTCACTTTCTCCTCCAGAGCTGTCCAGAAAATTCCAAGCTCTCTAGTTTTCCCCTACAAACAATATAAAATAGTGCCTCAGGTTGAACACAGAGAGGTAAAATAAAGAAGAGTTGGGGTAGAAAAGTGGTTTTCCTAAGACAATCAGAGAAGATCCAAAGAAAAATCCCAGGACTGAGCTTTGGTCCTTGTAAAGAGTAAACACATCCAAGCCAGTTCTGCTAAAAAAAGCAAGTGATAAAACCTGGAGCTATTTGGGTTGGGAGATAGCCTCAGTCACAGACACAGGAACTTTCACCTCCCAGACAGTGTGTGGAATCTGTTGTCTGAGCCAGGGAAGACTGAGGGAACCTTTGATGATAAGGAACAGCAGACTCAGTTGTGCTATGGAGACACAGCCCTGGCTAGGAAGGAACCAGCACATGCCTGGTGAGTACAGAAGCAGTGGGGCAAGGATTTCTCTGGTTGTGGGCACTTACAGGAGAGTGGAGTTCTTGGTTTTGGTTCCAGGCAAGAGGGGAGAACTGAAGGAGGATCTGAGGCCAGAAGCACCATCCTACATACCCCAGGACTACAGTTGATTATAAAAATAATTAAATAAATAATAAGCTGAAGCAAGTTTAAAAAAAATGAGCAGTCAAAGGGAAAAGAATACAACCACAGGAAGTTGCTATGGGAATAGAGAAGAATAGCCTTCACCTTCAAAGGAAGGTACTGAAGCCAAAAAAAAAAAAAAAAGGCCTGACCTACCCCAAAGAGTAGCATCAAATGATCACCTGCAGAAAAAAGAAATTATAAAAGAACTTAAAAAAGACTTCAAAAGTCAAATGAGAGAGATCAAGGAAAAAATAAAAAAAATAACAATCCAAAAAAAAAAAAGATTGTGAAAAGAAAGTCAACTAACTAGAAAAAGAAATCTTCAGAATCTTAAGGAAGAAAATGACTCTTTGAAAATTATAATTGGGCAATCAGAAGCCAGTGAAGTCATAAAAGACCAAAAAATAATAAAAATAAAATGTAAAGAATGAACAAATATAAGAGAATATGAAACAGCTCATAAGAAAAAGAACTAATCTAGAGAACAGATTAAGAAGAGAAAACATAAGAATAAACAGACTACCTGAAAGCTATAATAAAAAAAATAATCTTGATACAATAATACATGAAATAATTAAAGAAAATTGCCTGAAGCATTAGAACAAGAGGGGAAAGTAGAAATAGAAGAAAAAATAAATAAACACCACCTGAGATATCCAATGAAGAAACACTCCAGGAATATCACAGTCAAATTCCAAAAGCCCCAGCTCAAGGATAAAATATTGCAAGTGAGAACAACAACAACAACAACAAAAATGTAAATGCATCAGTGTCACAATTAGAATCACATAAGCCCTAGCAATGGCAACACTAGAATACCACAGCTCTTTGAACACTGTATGTTGATGAGCAAAAGAACTGGGCTTACAGAAGAAAATATCATACCCAGCAAAGCTAAGCATAAATCTGAATGAAAAAACAAACAAACAAACAAACACCTTTATCACATTGCTTATTTTCTTAGGGACAGGGGAGTTAAAAGATGAAGGGACAAAGTTGGAATCAATTTTTTTTAATGTTAATCGTTTTTACCTGTAACTGGAAAAAATTTAAATAATTATTTTAATAGTGTAATAATGACTTTGGTAACCTCGATGGAGGCTTCCTCAAATGTATTTTAACATTTCATTTTTCCCCAGTTGTATGTCAAAATAATTTTTTAACATTTTTTAAAGTTTTGAATTCAAAATTCTATCACTCCCTCCTTTCTTCCCTCCCTCCCTTCTCCCCACCCTGAGGTGGTAAGCAATCCAATATAGATTATACATGTGCAATATTGTAAAACATTTCCATATTAGTCAAAGTGGGGGGAGGAGGAAGGAAAGGAAGAAGGAATGAAAGAAAGAAGGAAGGAGGGAAGGAAAGAAGGAAGGAAGAGAGGATGGAAGGTAAGAAAGGAAGGAGGGAGGGAGTTAGGAAAGAAGTGAAAATGGCATACTTACTTCTGTATTCAGACAATATCAGTTGTTTCTCTGGAGTTGGATAGCATGCATCATCATGAGTCCTTTGGGATTGTCTTGGATCTTTGTATTGCTGAGAATAATTAAGTGATTCACAATTGATCATCATAAAGTATTGTTGTTACTGTGAACAACATTCTCCTCATTCTACTCACTTCACTTTGCATCAGGTCATGTAAGACTTTTAAGGTTTTTCTGAAGTCATCCTGCTTGTCATTCCTTAGAGCACAATAACATTCCATCACAATCATATAACCTACCTTGTTCAGCCATTCCCTAATTGTTGGATATCCTTTGATTTTCAATTCTTAGCCACCACAAAAAGAACTGCTATAAATACTCTTGTATAAACAGGTCTTTTTCCCCTTCTTAGTTTTATCTCTTTGGGATAAAGACCTAGTGGTGATATTGCTCAATCAAAAGGTGTGCACAATTTTATAGCCCTTTGGGCCCCAAATTTATTTTTAAAATTATGAAACACAGTTGGAATGTCATACTAAATGGACAACTCTCTGTAGGAATATTCTAGGTATCTGTCTTCAGCACTGTTGTCATAAGCATTTTTGTTATCAATTCTTTGGATGAAGTATAATTGAATGAGCAAATTGCAAGAAGGTGAGGAAAGTAATATGTCTAATTAATCATGATATAAAATTGTTTTTGCCTACTAGAATACTTGACTAAATTATATAAGGTGAAATATTACAGGGTTAATATGAAGTCCATTTTGTTGTTCATTGGTTTGGTGGTGTTCAAATCTTTGTGACTATTTGAACCCACCATGGACCATACTGTCCACAGGATTTCCTTGACAAAGATACCGGAGTGGTTTGCCATTTCCTTCTCCAGTGCTTAAGACAGAGGTTAAATGACTTGACCAAGATCACATAGCTAGTAAGTGTCTGAAGTGAGATTTGAACTCAGTTCTTCCTGACTCCAAGTCTAGGACTCTATTCACTGAGCCACTTACATTCCTTGTGAAGTCCATACTTGGGTTCAAAAACTCAAGTGACCAACTGTCAAATTGGAAAAGGTGCATAAGCAACATTCCACAAGCAAATTTCTTGCAGATTTTAGTGCAGTGAAACTAGTATAATTCAAAATCCTAAAAGGAAAATGCACAAACACTATTATTATTTTTGTCTTCATTAAATAAAGTTAAGTGTTAAAAGTAGAGACACTATAGTTTCAATTTACTATGCCATTGTAAAGTCACATCTACAGTCAGGAGACAAAATGGTTCAATGTAAGAAATGCTAAATTTACAGTCATAAGACCTGAGTTGAAGTCCTTATTCTCCTGCTTAATAGATATCTGAACTTGGGCAAGCCATCAGATATATTTCCCCATTTATAAAAAAAAAAGAAAAAGAAAAAGAAAAAAGATAGGATATGATAAGCTGTAAATGCTAGATGCAAGGTCTATTGCTACTCTAAATTTATGATCCTATCAAGTCACTATTATCAGAATCATAATTAGGATAGAATGGCTTGAGATTTGTTCTAGGTTACCAGGTTTTAAAGCACACTGGAAGAATATCTACTTTTTTAGTAAGTAGAAACAATTGAGCTTATTAATAACTTTTTAGCAAAAATAATCAAAATAGAAAGCTACCCTATGTCATATTGATTTTACTTTTCAAAAGTCATACCCCTCAAAATTCACTCCTCCCCAATCCATCTTCCCCTCATCTGTCAAAGTCATTTTCCTAACTTGCTGATTCAACCAGTCACCTCCTATTCTATGAACTTCAGTGGCTCCCTACTATTACAAAGATCAAATAAAAAGTCAATATTTTGGCTTTTAAAGCTTTTTACAACCTGCCTTCTTCCTTCTATCTCAGTCTTCTTACACTGTACTGTTTTCTACTCACTCTTTGATCCAACTACTCTGGTCCACTTGCTGTTTCTCACATAGTACTCCTCTGAACCATACATACTGTCATTGACTGTCCATACTTAGAATACTTTCCTTTTTCACTTCTACCTCCTGGTTCCCTTGGCTTCCTTCAAGACTCAGATCATATCTCAGCTTCTGCAGGAGGCCTTTCTGTAGCTGCTAGTGCATTCTCCATGAGATTATTTTCTCTCTGTCTCTCACTCTGTCTGTCTGGGTCTGTCTCTGCCTCTCTCTGTCTTTGTCTCTCTGTATGTGTGTGGGTCTCTCTCATCTCTACATACCCATGTATCAAGATTATATGTACTAGTTATTTGTCTGTTGTCTCTAACCCATTAGAATGTAAATTCTTTGAAGGCACAAACCGTTGTTTGTATCCTCAGTACACAACACAATACTTGGTACCTGACAAGAATTTAATAAAGATTGTCAAGTGAATAACAATTCCTGCCCTCTGACCCAGTCTTACCCTCTCTGCAACCCTTGTAAAAAGTCTCTCCAGCCTTCAGTTTTCTCAGTATATTTCTCTTTAACCCCATGAGGTCTTGTGTCCTGAAGTCCAACATCACTGATGAAAAATCCTTACATCTCTCAACTGAATTTGTCTTTCCAAGTTAATTTGATGGTGAATTTCATCATGCTTGGCCCTTGCATATTTTGAGATATTTATCCCAAACATGGGAATAATTGGTTATAGCTCAGAGTGGTATGTTTTGTCCTTGGCAATATATTTGAGAAGGATGACAAAATGGAGAGTGGCCTCATGCTAGTATGAAGGAATATGAAGTATCTTCAAATTGTGTCATACAAAGGACAGTTAAAGAAATTAGTGTTGTTTGCCTTAATGAAGAAAAGCCTTAATTTATACTTGATAACCTGTTTTTAAATTTTGAAAGACTATGGCATGCAAGAGGTGTTAGATTTTTTTTTCTAGCTGACCCAAGTGGAAGTTATTGAAAGGATCCATAGCAGGTGGCCAATACCATTTTGGAACAGTTAATTTAAAAAAAATCCCTTTTGAAAAAGTATAACTCTCCCTCTCTGAAACTCTCACCCATGGTTCCAATTTCTACATACTGGGGATATGCAAAATCTTTCTTCCACATATCAGTCTTATAACTACTTGAAGATGACTATCATGTTTCCCATATCTCCAGTTTGAAAATCACCGGGTTTGTCAACTCATTTAAGAAGACTAGATAAAACTGATCTCTAACATCAATTTTACAAATCTGATGGCCTTTTCTCAGTCTTCATTCTCTTTGGCTTTTCTTCAGCCTTTGATACTACTGTTGATCACCCTCTTCTCTATTGATGCTCTTTTTTTTTTTTAAGGATTTCAGGACATTACTATCTCCTGGTTCTCCTCTTACCTATCTAACCACTCCTTCTTAGTCTCCTTTGCTGAATCTTCAGCTAGGTCATGTCTTTTTACTCACAAGATTATGTCTTGTGCTTTTTTTTTCTTTTCTCTCTATAGTAATTCACTTGGTGATTTCATCATCTCCATTGCCATATCTTTACTGATCATTCTCAAATCTATCTATCCTACCCCTAATCTGTCATCTCCAACCCTCATTCAGGTATCTCAAACTGGATGTTCAGTAGACATCTTAAACTCAACATGTCTAAAAAGATAGTCATTATCTTTACCCCATATCCTCCCTCCCCTTTCCATCTTCCCTCTTACTGTCAAAAGCAACACCATCCTCCCAATCCCTGTGATCCTTGATTCCCCACTATCTCTAACTCCTCATATCCAAGCTATTGGCAAGGACTATCAGTTTCACCTTTGCAACATCTCTTGAAATCACCCTTTTTGTTCTCTTACACTGCCACTACTCTGAAGCAGGGCCTCAGCACCTCATACCTAGATTATTCCAATAATCTGGCTGATGGTCGTACCTGCCTCAGGGCTCTCCCCACACAAGTTAATTCTCCATTCAGATATCAAAGCAATTTTCCTAAAGTACAAGTCCAATCATGTCACCCCATGACTCAATAAATTCTAATAGTTTTCTATTGCTTCCAGGTTCAGATACAAAAATACCTGTTTGACATTCAAAGGACTTTATCATTTGGCCCCCTCCTGCATTTGTAGTCTTCTTATACTTTACTTCCTGATACATATTCTTTCATCAGATGACATTGGCCTTCTTTCTCTTCCTATAAGACCCTTTAACTCTTGGTTCTGGACATTTTCTCTAACTTTCCCCTATGCCTGAAATACTTTTCTTACTCATCTCTACATATTGGCTTCCTTGGTTTCTTGTGCCAACCAAAATCCCTTATTCCAAAAAAGAAAAGCTTTTCTCAACACCTCTTATTTCTAGATCATTCCCTCCATCATTTCCTATTTATCTTGTTTATATCTTGTTGTTACAGATTTGTTGGCTCATTGTGAGCTTCTTGAGACCAGGACTTGTCTTTTGCCTTTTTTGTATCCCCAGTGTTTAGCTCAGTGCTTGGCACATAATGGAAACTTTAAAAAAATATATATATGCTTATTGAATGACTGACTCTCTAGGACCAGAGTCCATTTTAGAAAATATATGTTAATCAATCATAAATAATTTTAAGAACTTAAGATATGCCTGGCACTGTGCTAAGCACTGAGGATGCGAAAGCCAAAATAAATCAGTCCTTACTCTGAAAGTCTGCATCCAGGGATCTTACAAAAACTCTCCTCCCAGATGATCTAGCCACAGATCATCTTTGCTGCTTAATCTTAACCAGGGATATAGCTTTTTGCTGTATCCGAAAGGCAAAAGTATAAAGCAAAGGGCCATGAAGTTCAAAAAGGGGGATTATTCCCTCCTCTCACATAGTTTCTCACACAAATATATGTTTGAATGGTTTCAGGATTTTCATTCATATGTTCACCATTTGAGAGTTTCAGCCATCATTATCATGGCTAGATGCCTGTCTCCAGGGTCTGTGATTTGCCCCCTTTCCCAAGTGTCATGAAATAGTAATCTAATTCTTGTCCTGCAGTCAATGGGATCTTATGGGCCTTAAAATATTAGCTTAGTATAATTTAAAATGTCAGACAATAGGCTTATCTAGTACTCTTATTTGAATGATTCATTCATTTCATTATTCATTCAACCATTCAACAAACATCAGATATGTCAGTACATACCCTTAATATTTTTCTGGTCTAATGTGCTGGCTGATATATTTAAAGATTCACAACATTTACAAATTAAAGAAAAAATAAATCAGAGCCTGCATCATTGACCATCTAGCTAGATATTTATATTAGCTGTATGACCCAGGACAAGTCACTATCTGTCTGAAATTAAATTTCCTCCTATGAAAAATGGGAATAACTATACCTGCCCCGTGAAATTTATGTGTGCAGCAAAGAAGAAATATAATAAGTGATGAGGAAAAAAGTTTTAAAATAGTAAAGGACTACATGCATGTGAGTTATTATTATTGCTACATTTGTTCTTCATTATGTTCATCATATCACCATCATCATTATCATCATTTCTTCAAGGGCAGAGATCAAATCTCCACCTATAATATATTCCTCATGGCAGCTAGCACACAATGGATGCCTAATGATTGTTGAGTTGACCAAACCAAGTTTAAAGTACTTCTGAAAACATAAACATAACAGGAGTTATGTTAACTTGGTAACATAACAGGATTCTTATATTTGCTCCTTTCACATTTTCTAAATTTTCTAAAAAAGTGTTGTGAATTAAAAATATAATACAGGCTATTTTTATATACAATTAAAAAAAAATCAAGCTTTCACTTAAGGTAAAGTTCAAGAGAGGCAAAATGATACAATATAGAGAGAGCTGACACCTTAATCAAAAAGATCTTAGTTCAAGTCCTATCTCTGACTCACACTGGCTCTGAGATACTGAGCAAGTCATCCAAATTTCCATTGCTCTAGGTGACTCTCTAAAAATGTAAGCTGCATAGACTGTTCCAAACTTTACTGGTAAAGGAAATTTCTGCTTCTACGGAGTTCCTTATATCAACTAGGCCCAGTCTCTCTATTTGTTTTTCTTTACAATATCATATAAAATTCTGGTTTCATAAGGGCCAAGTTGTATTTGTGGATTTTACTTCTTTCTCACTACTTGATGGATATTTTCCCATCATCTGTCTCATTATACTTTAGCAGGAATACAAAAGAAATGACAAAAATATTGACTAGTAAACTATCTCAGACATCTCCTCATTTCCCACCCAGCTGACATTATTTTGGACTTCTTGGGCTTCTCTATCATGTACCTAGTAAAACCATCATTGGGAAGTAATCATCTTTCAAGATCCAAATAGCCTTGTTATTCATATTTTGTTAGTACCTGCTACTCCTCTAATTAGTGGAGGGAGCTTTACAGTCTTTTTGAGGAAAAAGAATAACACTGATATTTCCTAAGTTATTTTATTTTTGAATTCTGTGATTTTTCAACCATCCCCCCCACCTCAATCACCTGCTACAAAAGATGTGTCTATTTCTACTCCTTCCTTTCAGCTTGTGTGTGTGTGTGTGTGTGTGTGTGTGTGTGTATGTGTATTGACTTCTGAGTTAGACTGCATTTCCTTGAGATCAGGAACTTTATTTTTTTTAATGTGTATTCACATCACAGCACAGAGTTTGGCATATAGTAGGTGCTTAATAAATATTTATTGACTAAAAGCAACAAGATGAAAGATATAAAACTTGCCAGTGCTTAATGTGTTCTTTTAGTTACCCAAAATAATTTGCTTTTAGAAATAAAACATATTTGCTATTCTTCTTGGAAAGGAAAATGGTCATAAAGTCTTCAAATCTTTTTAAATATCCTTCTTAATTTCTACCCCATCACTTACTTCAAAGCAAGTTCTAATGTAGTTCACATGAATTCAAAGTTATGCCATGAACAAACTTGAATTAAATACTTTCAATGTGCAACTCACCGAGTCAAATTCTGAGCATATAAATATATGATGATGGTAATCCTGCCCTCAAAAAAGTGACAATCTAATAGAGAAGCATAAAGCATGTATACAAATAAACATGATATAAAACAGAATATAATAGAGACAAAAGAAAATTCAAAGTGTCATGAAAAATGCAAATGAACTGAGCACAGGAGAGATGGTTTGTATTACAGGAAAAAGAACTGGGATTGCTGGTGACTATTAACATATATAGGAGGTGGCTGGTGGATTGGCAGCTGGTAGATAATGTGAAATCAAGTGAACTTTTCTGAGGCATTAAAATTTAGGGGAAGGGCTGGGTATCACTGGAAAGTCAAAAGAATGACACTGAGCTAAAGGGATTAGCCAAGTTTGAGCTCCTGTGAAAGAAATATACTTTATAAATGCAATACCATAATAAGGAGCTTAAGTCTAATGTGTCAAGGTACTGACAAACAATTTTCCTCAATATACTCAGTTTACTGTTAACAATTTTTAAGACAAGCTTTGTATATTCTCCCCTATATATTTCATTTATCTTACTCCCTATGCCTGAAATGGATTTCTCTATTTACCTCTTTATATTGTACAAGGTCTGGTACAAGTCCAACTTCCAACATGAAGTCATTTCTCTTTAAACCAATACTGGGCATTCTCTCTATCCTCTGAATTCAGCATTTATTTTTGGTGGTATTCATTTTGAAAATACAATGTACTACTTATGGTATCTGTTATTTTTTCTTTACTCATTTACTTCTTTACCTTACATAATATCTTAAATTGGTTCCCAAAATGCATAGATAAAAGTGAAGAGAAATAATCTGGAGAAAGTTAATTGCATTGGTTTAACCTGAAAATGTTATAAATGAAAATCAACAGAATAATGTTGGGATTTTGTGACTTTAGGTAAATGAGTTTGGTTATTCTATGCTAAGAATCTTGAGAATAATAAGAATAGTATGCAATAACGAAGTTTTAAGAGAAATAATTGTACAATATTACACTTAGGTTTAAAGAATCTACTAGACTGTGTATCAATCTACTAGGAGAAAGTATCAAAAATGAAACCCTGAAAAGTTTAAAGAAATAATTCTAATCAAAAGGAAAGTGAGAAATATATGAGAAAGACCAATGTGTATACACAGGAAACTCATCAAACATACTTTTTTTTTAAAAGTGTGTACGTAAGATGGGAATAATTTAGGTATTTGAAGAGGAATAAAAATCTTTCCACAATTCTGTAAGAATAATGTCATAATGAACTGAGGCTTACAAGAAAGTTTATGTTTTGAAAAAAAAGATTTTCTTTTGTACAGTATAGGCAGGAATACAATACCTGATTTTGCTTTTCTCTTCAAAGAATAACAATCTCTGAAGTGGCAAAGAAAGACAAGAACAAAATTGATTAAGGGGGATTTGAAACTCTAGATACCATAAGTAGAGAGTTAGTAAGGCAATGCCTAGATATCTTGATGAATTGTTACCACATGTAACATGAATTACATTTTAGGGTATTGAAAAAACTGGTGAATTTAATGCCTGAGTTACTTTCAATGATCTTTGAAAGATTATTGTGAACAATAAATGTCTTATGTAGCTAAGGAAGGGCAAAAATTCTCTCCTGATTAAAAAAAAAAAGTGGAATGGAGTGTTCCAAACACAGGCCTGTGAATTTGACTTTATTTTCTGTAAAATTCTAGAATGTATCACAAAAGGAATGAAGAATGAAAATTTAAAAAGGGGAGCATAAGGAGCCACCATGATTTTGGTAAGACATCTGGCTAGTGGGATTTGGGTAAAGTCTAATTTCGTTATACCTTATCAATGTCCATTGGCAGCCAAAAGAATCAGTATGATCTTGTGCTACATCAAGAATAATAGTGGGCTAGGATTTTGAGAAAATGGCAGAGTAGGTCAAAAAACTCCAAGTTCTCCAGATTTTCCCCACAGATTAGACAAAATAGTGCCTCAGGGCAAACACAGAGAGATAAAAATAAAAAGAATCTGGGCATAACTGTGGTTTTCATGGGACAATCAGAGAACATCCAAAGAAAAATCCCAGACCAAGATTGAAACTTTGTGAAGAGTAAACACCTATAGGCTAATTCCTTTGAATCAGCAAGCAAAAGCCTTGGGGCTAGCTGGGTTTGGAGGTGGCCTCCACCCCAGCCACAGGAATTTCAACTCCCTGGAAGAGTGAGGGAGTGAGGAGAGTTGGGTGTCCGCCAGGGGAGACTGACTGATAAGAAACACCAGACCCAGTGGTGCTGTGGAGACATGGCCCTGAGCGAGAGGGAACCAGCACTTACTCTGTGTAGCTGTGGGACAGGGATGCCACTGTCTATGGGCTCTTATGGGAAGGTGCAGTTCTTGGCTTTGGTTTCAGGCCACAGGGAACAACTAATGGAGGATCTAAGGTCAAAGGCACCATCCTAAATACCACAGGACTAGAGGTGACTACAAAATATAAGTTGATACAATTTTTTTTTAAATGAGCAAGCAATGGAAAAAGAATCCAATCATAGAAAATTACTATGGGAATAGAGAACAACATTTATCTTTAGAGGGGGATACTGAAGGAAAGTAAGCCTCCCCTACCCTATAGAAAAATGTCAAATGGTCACTTGCCCAAAAAGAATTCATAGAAGAACTTAAAAGAGACTTTAAAAATCAAATGAGAGAAACTGAGACTTTTTTTTAAATAAGAACA